>NW_027507686.1:33500197-33950197 GCF_037356315.1 Lithobates pipiens
AAGGGTGAACAGAGTCACATGGGTTTATTTCAGCCTGGCTTCCCCTTTAAATAGGTTTAAGATGAGCTGATCCGTCACTCTCTGATAATCTGGGATCTAAGAAGGTTATTCGGTCAACACAAAGATGATATTCTATAAATACAAATCTCACCTTATCCTTATCCACCCGCAGGAAGGCCTTCACTGGGGAGTATGTGCTGCAAAAAGCAGAAGAGACTGTCAGAAACGGTATCCGAGACCACCATATGGAGGGGGTCTCACCCCAAATATAAAATATACACTCTGTGCATCACATTAAAGATCACAACCAGACATATAGATGCCTCATGAACAGAGATATTCGACATCCTGCACCTCCACACCCCCGATCCCCCAATTCCTGCCCCTCCACACCCCCGATCCCCCAATTCCTGCCCCTCCACACCTCCGATCCCCCAATTCCTGCCCCTCCACACCTCCGATCCCCCAATTCCTGCCCCTCCACACCTCCGACCCCCCAATTCCTGCCCCTCCACACCTCCGACCCCCAATTCCTGCCCCTCCACACCTCCGATCCCCCAATTCCTGCCCCTCCACACCTCCGATCCCCCAATTCCTGCCCCTCCACACCTCCGATCCCCCAATTCCTGCCCCTCCACACCTCCGATTCCTCAATTCCTGCACCTTCACACCTCCGATCCCCCCAATTTATGCACCTTTACATCTCAGAGCCCCAATTACTGCACTTTTACCCTAAAGATCACCCCATTTCCTGCATCTTCACCCCTCAGATCAGACCCAATTCCTGCACCTTCACACCTCAGATCACCCCGATTCCTGCATTACCAAGAAACACAGGAGTTTTCATACCAGCTGCAGATAGTGGTCCCACTAAGAGGAGGAAGAGTGTAAATGGTTGGGTAGGCTTGTTCACATAAAGGTGCCCACAGCTGCACTTAATGCTGGGAAAAGGGCCAACACCTTAACATCTGAGTTGTCAATTTCAGTCAACCCACCTTCATGACGTTTTAGAGGGTTAGCTAAGCTTTGAATTTGACAGCCTAAGCGGTTCATTATTGCCTATAGCAGTGGTAACTGTAAATAGCGGCGGGGTATTCCCTGGGCTCTCGGTGGTCCAGTCTGAACCCATGCCACAAATTTTCTCTCTCTTTCAGGTGCTACTGAAAAATGGCACCCTTGTCTTTGGTTGCCTGTCCTTGTTATGTATATACTAGTTTGTGTCATACCGATTATTTCATTGTTCTCGTAGGACACACATCTGCACATGTGAAATCTTGTATAGAGATTAGACCTTTATTATGTTCCATTCACGGCCAAGTGATTCTTCCCTTTAGAACTTCTTAGCTGGCCTTTCCTACACAAATTTAGAACAACCAATTATTCTATACTGA
This sequence comes from Lithobates pipiens, assembly GCF_037356315.1. Lineage (NCBI taxonomy): Eukaryota > Metazoa > Chordata > Amphibia > Anura > Ranidae > Lithobates > Lithobates pipiens. Next base: position 33,501,589 of record NW_027507686.1, read on the forward strand.
TATCACATGATTGGGGTACTTACAAGTGGATTTGTCCAGTGGAGAGGGCGCTGGTGATCCACAGCAGGTCCAGAGCTTTGAATGGGATCAGGACGAAGCTGACATTGGCTGGAAGGTTTTTTTGCGCTTTCGGGGTACATGAAATGTGAGTGGTCTTCGAGCCGACGTCGTTCTCAAAGCCGAGTGTCGGGCCTGGTTGATCTGCACCAAAACACAGAAAAAGTTCAGAAGTGACAAGAACCGAATGTCCGCAGAACTCCAGGTAAAATCACTAAATACACAGATGTGATACATATATGGAGCCTTTTTTTCCTGCCAATAGATATCTCTGTCCATCCATTCCTGAGATTTATACAGCTCTGGCACAAAGCACAACCCTGTTTGGCGGAAGAGGAGGAGACCTGCTGCAACTACCCATATATGCAGGGCGGGACAAGGAGTGGGCATGGAGGGGCAGTTGTCATGGGTGCAGTGGGATATCACATGTCAAGTTTAGCTCCCCTCACTGTCAATGCGCTCCATATCAGTAACTGCAAACTGGTGAGCAGCAGATTCAGGTCTGCTGTGACAGATACTGCTGTCAGTGTTCCAACACAGCCACTCTTGTCCCAGCCTCCCACACCCGGCATTAAACTCATTGGTTCAAATGCCACCACGACACTACCTGTCTGGAGTTTGCATGTTCTCCCTGTGCTGCGTGGGTTTTCCTCCCACTTTTGAATCACAATCTCAATCACAATGAAACTATGAATCTCAATTCTTCAACGATTAATCGTGCAGTTCTACCTATAGGTACTGTAAATATCTCCTAAACATGCACCGCTTAGAAAAAAGTTGGTCCACACTATCCCAGAGACACATTACTGTTAAAGGTACCTCATCCCCTAATAATTCTATAAATATTGTATCCAAGAATAGGAAAAAAGGGGGGGGCCAGGGGATTTTTTTAACGGTACACTATATAAGAGACAAAGATTTCTTATAAAAGAATTCATAGCTTTAATATTTGAAAATATGTTAAAATTATTTTGGAAGAACCAAAATAGCAAAAAAATAACAAATACACTCTTTATACAAAACATTACATGACAGAGTATAGGGGATCCTGAAAATGTTAGTTGCTGAGAATGATCATGTATCCTCCCGACATGTTTCGCGTTTTTGCTTCTTCAGGGGAGTATGCAACTAACATGAACATAAACACAAGAAAAAGAGGGTTTAAGAATACAGAAAGTACATTTATGCCATACAATTAGATACACATAAATTTCAGAACATTAAATATGAAATTGGTCTCAATTCGCTCAGTCCAAAGAGGTACAATGCTTACCCAGGTATTGTCATTCCCGGCATCGCAACCCACAAGCCAATAGATGGTGAGATAGGTGGCAAGAATTAGGTGACAGGATCAAATGCTAAAAACAACCCAGCCCCATGCAGGGCATAGATGGAGGTAGACAAGCGCTACAAAAATCAAAAACAAAATCCAGAAATAAGTACCAAGTTTACAAATTCAGCACAGGTATTGAAAAATGTTACTTTGTAACAGAAAGGGTAAACGATATCAATCCCTCAATTATAGGAGGGAATTGGGGCTGAGTGGATAAGCTTCTCTTACAAACTGAAGCCAAGTGGATCTTTATCCTAAAAGCCACAAAATACCCTGGTTTCAATGAAAATATAAGCTACAGATCTTTTCTATAGCTAACTTTTGTTTGTTTGTTTCATGAACCCTCCTACCTCAGCTGTAAGCCCCCGTGGAGCCTGGCATGAAGAGAGAGAAGTGATATCCTTTTTCCCCTTTTTGTTTATCTTTCCCCCTCCCCTTTTTTCCTCCTACCCCCTCCCCAATTTATTTGGTTTTCTTTTTATTTTTATTTCATATTTATTTTTATTTTCTTTATTGCCATGTTTATGTCATATTTAAAAATTATTTATGTATATCAACAAATGTCATTTCTAATTACTACTAACGCTGTACAGGTAATATATACCTTTTATTGTCTCGCTTTGCTTGGCCCAAGGTGGGTTTCATGGTTTGCACACTTAGGGATCTCTGGTTGCTCTCTATGAATCCCACCCACATTGAGGAGCTTTGCTCTTTCCCTCCTTCCCTACACCGCATTCCTAAGCCTTACTATTTTGTGGTTTGGGACTGGATCCTCTGTTTTTTTATCTTCCCTGGCTCCAAGTATGCAAGGGCATATGGACACCCAAGGGCGCCGCTGGGTTATATCCCCAGGCGGGCTCCCGATTTGAGGTGGAAGGGGCATGTAATCCCCTCTTGGTTTAGAAGCCATGACAATCGTCGTTTCATCTGCCCTCTATGCTGGCTTGTGTCTTCCCGCCCCTTTAAGGGGCGGTGAGTTAGCGTAGCCCCATCTCCATCAGCATTCATTCAAATGAACCTCGTGTCAGCACTGAGGCATTAATGGGGTTGGTAGTTCAAATGCCGACTAAAGGCTTTGCACATGCTCACTGCTTCCACCTATGGCTGTCCGCATCGAGCCGGTGACGTCAGACGCCGGCTCGATGGATGGGGGATATAAAAGGCAGCGCTGTCACTTCATCTGTAGTGCAGGTTCAGCACAGATACTGCCGCCACGCTGACTCTTCTGTCTGGTAAATATATTTTCTTAGTTGAACTTTATACTGTTACAACATCGTTCCTCATCTTTCTATACCTATACCTATTTATCCTTCCTTTTATTTGCTTGTAGGTTCAGCAAGCCTGGAGTGGCAGCATACCGCTGCACTCTGTAATTTACAAAACACTACAATGAATCAATTGATTCTTTTCTTTGTGATCTGTTGCATCTGTATTGCACCAATATTATCAACATGGAATTAATTCTTTCATCTCTGACTCTAACTGCAGGTAAAAATAATTTTTATTTCTTTTACTCTCTTTAACAGTATACCAGTTGTACATCCCCAACAGTTACCTCTTACAACCTTTATACTAATTAGGCGTAATTAAAATCAATTGTTCTATTCCTCTGATAATGAGTATCTCATGTTCTACTATGGAGGCATGTTTTTCAGCCCCAATTCCCTCCTATAATTGAGGGATTGATATCGTTTACCCTTTCTGTTACAAAGTAACATTTTTCAATACCTGTGCTGAATTTGTAAACTTGGTACTTATTTCTGGATTTTGTTTTTGATTTTTGTAGCGCTTGTCTACCTCCATCTATGCCTGCATGGGGCTGGGTTGTTTTTAGCATTTGATCCTGTCACCTAATTCTTGCCACCTATCTCACCATCTATTGGCTTGTGGGTTGCGATGCCGGGAATGACAATACCTGGGTAAACATTGTACCTCTTTGGACTGAGCGAATTGAGACCAATTTCATATTTAATGTTCTGAAATTTATGTGTATCTAATTGTATGGCATAAATGTACTTTCTGTATTCTTAAACCCCTCTTTTTCTTGTGTTTATGTTCATGTTAGTTGCATACTCCCCTGAAGAAGCAAAAACGCGAAACATGTCGGGAGGATACATGATCATTCTCAGCAACTAACATTTTCAGGATCCCCTATACTCTATGTCATGTAATGTTTTGTATAAAGAGTGTATTTGTTATTTTTTTGCTATTTTGGTTCTTCCAAAATAATTTTAACATATTTTCAAATATTAAAGCTATGAATTCTTTTATAAGAAATCTTTGTCTCTTTATATAGTGTACCGTTAAAAAAATCCCCTGGCCCCCCCCTTTTTTCCTATTCTTGGATACAATATTTATGCACCGCTTAGGTTTCATTTACTGTACATGCAGACAGTGATGTCACTAGCCCATGCACTCTGAACGAACGGCTAAATGTTCCTGTACCATAAAGGGCGGCATCGCAGCTCCAGTCACTAACATAGCTAAGGTGAAGATAGAAGCCCTGTCAGCAAGGCGCTGGAGTGCTTCATTTCCAGGTAAGCGTCACATAATGTGCTAGTATGTAATGCATACTGGCACATTATGGCTTTACCTTGCAGATTAAAAAAAAAAAAAGGTTTACTACCGCTTTAATTGCTCCTGTCTAAATTAGCCCTAGTATGTGTATGTATGGATGTGAGTTAGGGACCTTAGATTGTAAGCTCCTTGAGGGCAGGGACTGATGTGAACGTACAACATACTATATATGTAAAGTGCTGTGTAAACTGAGAGCACTATACAAGTACCTGTAATAAAACACACAGCGCATGAGCAACCACCTCCAAGCAAGCTAGAAAGCAAACAATTAGCTAGGGCACACCCCAGGCCAACTATGGGCAGTTTGAGCAAGGGGGTGAAGGGCATGAGGCCCATGAAGCACAGTTTTTGCATCCCTGCCCTAGGACCTGGCTAAACTCATCAGTACTGCTTACAGGTCATGCCTGCCAACCCCCCCCCACCCCCAACTCAGACAAGAGAAGCAGTAGATTAGAGATATGCAATTAGCGGACCTCCAGCTGTTGCAGAACTACAAGTCCCATTAAGGGCATAGCACCCAGAGGCAGAGGCATGATGGGACTTGTAGTTTTGCAACAGCTGGAGGTCTGCTAATTGCATATCCCTGCAGTAGATTGATGGGCTTCTCTTGTCGCTCTGCTCTCGTCTCCTAACGTTGTGGTCCTTTTACTGCAGCACTACTGACTGGCTCCTTGTGCTGCTCTCCCCTCCCAGTTTAAGCTCTGCTGCACAGGAATTACAGGCTTTACCGCACACACCATACCGTACTATGACGGTACATGCTGGGAATTGCAGTTTACCAAAAGGCCAGCGACCACAAAGCTCTCTACATTCACAGATTCATCCAGTTGGGGCGGCACAGGGTTGTAGAGGTTAGCACTTTTGCCTAGCAGTAAAAAGGTTCACTGGTTCGAATCCAGACCAGGACACTACCCTGCCTGGAGTTTGCATGTTCCTGTGTGGGATTTCTCCGGGTACTCCAGTTTCCTCCCACACTCCACAAGACATGCTGGTAGGTTAATTGGATCCTGTCTAAATTGGCCCCAGTATGCATCAGTATGAATGTGAGTTAGGGACCTTAGGTTTTAAGCTCCTTGAGGGTAGGGACTTATGCGAAAAATATCATATTATATATTAGCGCTGCGTAAATTGACAGCTCTATACAAGTACCTGAAACAATAATAATAATTGAAACTTCATTGTTGTGACCTCTGGTTCATTGGAGTGGAGCCATAAAGGCTCTCGCTGGGACGTTGGCTTTCCCGCCCCGAAGCCTGCAGGGGGCAGCAGCGCTCCACAAAGGCCAAAATATTACTGAACACGGTGACGATCTGCAGACTGCGCTATAATCACGACTCGGACAGCTGCGTCCATGATACAACCGCTAACAGAAAAACCACACAACTGCCCCCGATTAAGGGGATTCCTCGGGTTTCACAATAGGACAATGGCGGAAAATCTGTTAGGTGGGGGGGGGGTTCATGGTGAGAGGCGGAAAGCAGACAAGCATTTTTACACATTACCGTTTTATTAGAGAAGTGGCATTATGTTCACCCTGCCAGCCGCAAGCTCCACACAGTGGTGGTGACCGCCGCCCCACGTGCAGCGGTTTCAAAATATGATGTCTACACTGTACGAGGGACTGCTGCAGCTTGGCAGGGGAGGCAGAACACGCTCTATTAGGAAAAATAAATAAATCGCAGAGTGTTATATCATTGCCTTCAGCCTTGATGTGACAACCCGCTGGAGGCCAGACGGAGCACCAAGGGTTGCATAAGACAACAGACACACATCACAAGGAATCCATTACACTATTATGACATTCTATTATTGCTGAGGAACTAGAAGTCCCAGCATGCCCAGCTGATATACTTCCCTATAAAAAAAAAAGGCAGAACTGTCATCCTCTGTGCTCGCTCACCCCAAACGAGATTTAACACTGTGGGGCTGATTTGCTAAAACTGGAGAGTGCAAAATCTGGTGCAGCTCTGCATGCTAAGCCAATCAGCTTCTAATTTCAGCTTGTTCAATTAAACCCAGGACCCTGCATTCACTATATCTGGTCTCCCACAGAACATGGAAATGCAATTTATTTAGTAAATACAGTCGTGCTCAAAAGTTTGCATACCCTGGCAGAAAATTTGACATTAATATTGATAATATGACTGACCATGGCAAAAAAAAATAAAAAAAATAAAATAAAAAAGGACACTGTCTTAAGGATAGCAATCACATGAAGCCATTTATTATCACATCGTTTTTTGGATCCTTTTTAAAAATCAGAAATCACCCAAATGGCCCTTATATAAAAAGTTTACATACCCTGGAATGTTTGGCCTTGGTACAGACGCAGAAGGTGGCACATACAGGTTAAAATGGCAATTAAAAAAGTTAATTTCCCCACATTTGTTGGCTTTTAAAATCACAATTAGTGTCAGTGTATAAATAGTCAATGAGTTTGTTAGCTCTCACATGGATGCACTAAGCAGATTAGCCGATCAGCGTACGAAGATATACGTCGGCACAATGGCATTGCTGGGCAAATGGGCATACAGGTACATCACCTTTAAATCATGGCCTTGTGGGCGCACGTTTGCCCTCCGCAAGCTCCATGAGCATGCCCGCAGGTCCCGGCGGACTCGATGTCCGCCAAGGGCCTGCGATCATGTCACGGAGCGGCAGAACAGGGATATGCCTTGTTTACATAGGTATCACTCCGTTTCCGCCGCTCCGTGACACGATTGCAGGCCGTTTTGCAAATGGGTAATTTTTCTCCTTTATTGATATTCGCTGATGAGGCTGCACTGATAGGCACAGATAAGGCAACACTGATGGGGAGAGATAAGGTGGCACTGATGGGCAGCACCGATTGGTGACACTTTGGGCACTGGTAGGCGAAGGATCTGCACAATCGGGACTGATGTAACTCTTACAGCCGCTGGTGATCAGCTTTTTTTCTTTTTCCTCTTCAGGCTATCAGCGCGAGGAGAAAAATAGCCGATTACCGGCTCGGTTTACATCACATGATCAGCTGATCACGTGGTAAGGGGTCAGGATCATTATTATCAATAATATTTTCAATATCAATGCCAACATTTCACCATTTCTGCCAGGGTATGCAAACTTTTAAGCACAACTGTATGAACTGCAAAATACCTTTTCTAATCAGCAGCATATAGCAGTCCTGTGACTTTTATCAGGGTCTGGTTAAAGCTTGTAGGAGGAGTTTTAATTGGTGGATTGTCCTATGAGGCTGAAAGACCCCTGACCCTCAGTGCTGATGGGCTCTGTGCCGATCACATGTACTCGCCCAAGAAAATTAAATAAATAAATTAAATAAACCTCTCTTGCAATACACACCAAACTGAGTCCACCTGAGACTCCTACAGAACGACAACGCTGTTGTGCGATTTCAGTTCAGAACAACCACCGTTGTCACCCTATTACAGGAGGTGGAGGAATAATGTATCTGCTCATAGGATGATCAGGTATTTATCACTAAGCACAAACACAGAGCTCCACTTTAACAATATTTATGATGTTGGTGCTAGAAATTGACGAGAATGCACCTGTTGTGCTCTTTATAGAACTACAAGTCCCAGCATGCACCTCTGGCCCACAGTCTACCTTTACAGGATGGCTGACCACCCCCTTCAGTAGATTTCCTGAAGACTCTGCCCTCACAATCGCATGTCCTGGCTATTGCCCCATGCATCAGTGCTGACCTGTGCATTGTTTCAGGGGGCAAAGACTCATCAGCCCCTTCTGGGGTGACAGGCCTGCGGCTAATTTTACACACACAGCCGTGTCACAGAGAAGCAGAGATATTCCTCCAGATCAGCTAGAGGTACAAATATCACTGCGAGCGAGTCTCCGATCATATCTGGGATTATTCTGAGAGACGGAGAATGGGGGGGGAGAGGTGACATGAGGCTCACTGACTCATGAAATCATATTATGCTGTATGGGGCCTGTGGCTGTCTGGCGGATGCACCACGTGCCGTTTCTGGGGTTTATGCACACAAGACATCCCCTGGGGCAAATCTGGCTGATCTCCAAATGGAGACCTCCAGAACCCCCAACACGTCTTGCTCTAGATAGCGACTGAAAACCACCTCGCATTCATTTCAGTGCGTCTTCACAGTGGGCGGTGCACTTGCGGGACGTTATGAAAAGTCCTGCAATGCAAGCAGCATCTTTGGAGCATTTGGGAGCGCTGTATTTAGTGCTCCCAAAATGCCCTGCCCATTGGAATGAATGGGCAGTGCTTCCAAAGAGCCTGAAAAGTGTTTTTAAAGTGCCGCAAAACTGAAGTTTTTACACTTTTTTTTTTAAATAGGATTTTTTCATCATACTTACCTGTAAAATCATTTTCTTTGAGTAAATCATGGGAGACAGAGTCAGGCTAATATTCATTACTTACTGGGACGTCCCAGAGCAATAGCCTTGAGGGGAGGGAGACACCCTGCCAAACAATAACCATCAGAACTTATACTGTAGCCTGCAGTACACTGCACCCGAAAGCCGAATCCTCGTCTGCTCGAACATCCACTTGATAACATTTTGTGAACACATGCACTGAAGACCAGGTAGCGGCCCTACAAATCTGAGCCACAGACACCTGATGGCGAAAAGCCCAGGAGGTTTCTACACCCCTGGTAAAATGAGATCTCACCCTAAAAAGGGGAGGAGCTTTACGTTTCAGACCTGTCAGGGCTGGGTTCAGCCCTTCCTTCTCTGAGCTGGCCGCTCAGCTGTCGGCTAATTGCCAGCTCCTATCTCTCCACAGTGACTCACCTGTTGAGGATGTCCTGCTCGTCAGTGCTGCCTACTTGAGCTGTTAAGCCCAGATAATCTCTGCCTTGGCCACATCTCTAGAGACGCTCTCCTGTGTTCCTGTTAAAGACTTGCTTGGCTGACATCCCTTTTGGCTCCAGATCCTGCTTGCTGTTCTACTACGCTCATCTCTGGCTTCCTGACGTTTAGGCTCATCTGACTATCCATTCCGGTTCCTGAACTCTGGCTATATTTTGACTACGTTTACTTTTCTTTATTATTATTCAACAAGTGAGATTTAGTCTGATTCATGGTTTCTGACAGTAGGGGAAGGCCATGAATTTAGAAGATGCAGTTAATCCACTTGTTGGTAATATTTTTTCCAGTTTGGACGAGTAGTATCACCGCATGGATCAGTTTGTCATGGTGTTACAAATGCTCCTGAGTCGCACGGCTCATCTGGACTCTCCCACTGTGGGTGCTCCAGTACAACTTGTGTTGCAGGCCATCCCTGCTGCTGTGCAGGCACCGGCCTCGAGTATTATCTCTATAAGGAGGTATGTCTGGTTCCAGTACAACCTGTGTTGCAGGCCATCCCTGCTGCTGCTGTGCAGGCACCCGCCTCAAGTATTATCTCTATAAAAGGAGGCATGTCTGGTTCCGCTCCGCTTCCCCATCGATTTGGGGCGCGATCCAGTCCAATGCAGAGGGTTTCTCAACCAGGCTGAGATATACTTTGAGATGCTGCCCCAGGGTTTTCCACGGACAGAAGCAAAATAGGTTTCATGATATCTTTGCTTTCTGAGAGAGGCCTGAGCAAACCCCCTATGGGAGACTCAAAAACCTGGTGTCTTGAGTTACCCTGAGTTTGTGGCTTCCTTTAAAAGGGTATTTGATGTTCCTGCATGTTCAGCTTCTGCTGCCAAGTGCCTCGTGTCCATCAAACAGAGTAGAAGAACTGTTGCCGATTACGACATTGAATTCTATACTCTGGCAGCAGAGGTTGCTTGGAACAATGAGGCCCTCGTGGCTGCTTTTTCTCATGGCCTCTCGGATACCATCAAGGATGAGATAGCAACCCGAGATATACCCACTGAGCTGGAGAAGTTGATCACGTTTGACATCCTCATTGACTCCAGACTCAGAGAAAGACTCTCTTAAAGAGGAAGTAAACCCTAATGGGTTTACTTCCTCTTTTTTTTCCCTGCAAAGGTAAAGCATAATGGACTACTATGCATCGCATAGTAGCTCATTATGTGTCACTTACCTGACACAGGAGCCAGCGAAGTCGCCGCTGTCCCCTGTAGTCCGCCGCATCCATCTTGCTGGTGGCGCCTCGCAGCTCCGACGAATGACAGCGGCGAAGCCGCGATGACGTCACTCCCGCGCATGCGCACGGGAGTCGACAAATTAGGCAGATCCATTCTTGGACTTGCCGCATTTAGTGCGCCTGCGCGCCGCTGTCTACGGCGCATGCGCCGTAGACAGCGGTGCCCATTTTCGGGCAAATATCTTGGACCTACAGGTAAGCCTTAATCTAGGCTTACCTGTAGGTCAAAGTGGTTTGAAAGGGTTTACTTCCTCTTTAAGGAGCACTTGCGGAAGCCTCCGATATATTTGTCTCAGAGCTTTGCAGTCCCACCCGCGCCTCCCTCACCTCTCATGCCTCCTGGCACCGAGTCAGTCAGTGAAGATGAACCCATGCACTTGGGTTTCAGGCATCTCTCTGCGGATTAGAGAACCCATAGGAGGAGGAAGAGATTGTGCCTTTATTGTGACCAGGCAGGTCACTTTTTGAAGTCTTGTCCTACCCGTCCAGGGAACGCCCATCCTCGGTTATCCAGAAGGATAAGCCCCTGGTTTTGGTTACCCTTAACTGGGCTGAGTCGTCTGTCGAGATACAGGCTCTAATTGATTCTGGGGCCGGAGGCCTGTTCATTGATGCTGCCTTTGTATCAAAGCACTCGATTCCACTGCTGCTGCGTAATGCTCCACTTGCCATTGAGGCTCTTGACAGGACGCCTCTACAGCCTGCCCAGTGACTCATGAGACTGTTCAGTTGTCCATGGCCATAGGGGCCCTTAACCATGACATAATCTAATTCCAAGTTATTTCCTCAACCAAGTTGTTAGAGGAACAAGCCCCCTTTTGATTGGCTCCATGTTGAGGTTCTCTCATGGCCGCCACAATGCGGTGAGACATGCTTCCAGAAGGTTGCCAAGGTCCTGTGCACCTCTTCACTTTCCTCCCTGCCGGAGGAGTACCACGATTTTAGCGATGTCTTTGACAAAGCTCAAGCCGGTAGTTTGCCTCCACACTGGTCATATGAGGATATGGAAGCTAAGGCCATGGAAGGGTATGTTGCAGATGCCCAAAACAAAAAAGATTTTATTTTTTTTTTTATATTGGAGGGGGGTGTTTATAGGGAGAAAGTCAATTTCGGGAGTGAAGGTTTGCTTTAATTCCCTCATCACACCTGCTATTAGTTTTATAAGCACATGGAATGTTGAACGACAAAATTAAATTCACCCCTCTGCCCTGCCCCTCACAGCCACCACCAATCACCCAGTTGTTGGCTGGATGTTGGATCCAATAGCCCGTACACACGATCCGAAAATCTGACGAAAAATACAGCTTTCAACGCGATCAGACAATAAATCAGATAGTTAGTACAGAGCTTTCGAGAGCCAATCACGACAGTTCATCCGCAATTTATAGATCGGACAAGCACGGAAATTTTCCTCATACGATACCAGATCGTACGATTTTTGTTTAGTCAGTAGAGTTGCCTTCCGAAAATACAATACAAATACACTACAACACATGACATCAATTCCGATTTTTTGTTTGTCGTATGAGAATTTTCGTGACTTTAGTAACCTATTCAATATCTACTTGCGAATAGCAAGCGAAAAAAGTCGGATGATCTGTCATCCGATTTTCGGATCGTGAGTATGGGGAATTACAGAAAGTGGTGACTGAGGCACAGCGACATGTGATCAGAATGTCATCGCTGATCAGATGTCCAGAACACCACTGCTAAGGGAGACCTGGAGTTCACTTGGCAAGCGGGTCTGAGGAGCAGCAACATGCACAGATGCGCATTCCTAGTTCTCACCTGGAATGACAGTTAAAGCTTTCGTAGCGAGGGGCACTGCATCTGAGAAGTATGAGAATCAGAGTGCAGTTATCTGCTTCACCTTAAAGCGGAGGTCCACCCTAAAGTGGACCTTCCGCTCATTGGAATCCTCCCCCCCTCCGGCGCCACAATTGGCACCTTTCAGGGGGGAGGGGGGGTGCAGATACCTGTACAGTACAGGTATCTGCACCCACTTCCGGCGTAGATTCTGCAGAAGGTACGCCCCTTTCCACAGAATCTACGCCCCTTTCCGAAAGTCCCCCGCTGCCTGCTGGGAAACACACGGATCCAAGAGACAGCGGGGACCGTCCTTATTGCGCAGCGTGACTTGCGCATGCGCAGTAGGGAACCGGGAAATGAAGCCGAAAGGCTCCACTTCCTGATTCCCATACCCAAGATGGCGGCGGCAGCACCCGAGAGACGATCGAGAGATCGGCTTCGGGTGCCGACATCGCGGATGCGCTGGGCAGGTAAGTGTCATTATTTTAAAAGTCAGCAGCTGCAGTATTTGTAGCTGCTGGCTTTAAAAAAAACGGCGGAACTCCCGGCGGACTCCCGCTTTAATGATTTAGGAAATCTATTTGATGACGGCAACCCTGTCAGTCCCATTTGGAGATGGACTGACCCCCATTACAGCAGCAATGTCTCACTTTCTAGCACAGCCACTGTGGCTATTTGAGGTCTTTGTTAAAAGCAGAAATAATCCATTTCATCTTCTCTACCAGAGTGATAGGTCCATACAAAACCAATCATGTAACTAGAAGGGCGACCCCATCGTTTTACAGCAGCCTTGAAATAAGCATGTGCTGCAAGGAAACACACATGTGCATGACTAAGGGGATGGGGCTAAGCAGATATTGAGGACCATTTTTTTTACACTGGTGATATAACAACATTACTATGTGACATGTACACATTTTAGCCTATTTTCGACCAGAGATAAAAATGATTGTCTGGCATGCCACTTGTTTCCTGCTGGAGGTCAGTTCAGACTTCCTTCCTCCAGGACACACAAAGCACTTCCTACCTCATGATGAAGTTGTGGCTGTCGATGTCCTTTCCATAGCCGGAACCTCGCAAGTTGCCCGAATTACCGACCACAGCGCAGCGGCGGCACACCAGTGGATTGCGCTGCTTGTACGGGTTCTTTCCGGGGATGATCTGGAAGAGCTGCGACAAGATCTTCGGCGTGGTTGGAGACCTGAACTGTGGCTGCAGCATCTATACAGGGAGAAAAGTCAAAAAGTCATCGACACAAAATTACCTAAAGGAACAACTAGATGACCAATCAGATTCTCCCGTTCTGCACTAAAAACATGCTAAACGGAAAATAAAGAGGACCATTCCAACGCCTGCATAGACCGAAAACTACCAAATTCCACACTTCATTGATAAAGAGAAAAATAATATGTTTAATTCATAGTTTAAATAACAATATTAAGTGCTTATGTGTGAATATGGTTAGTTATGTAATAACCTGTTCACTTGCTGGAATGACTTATAAATATGTTATTCTACAGCAAAGCATTTCAGAGTTTGGGTCATGGTCAAGCTATTCCAGAATAACAGAAATTAATGTCTCATGTTTTATGTGTTCTGCTATTTGGAAAAGAATGAAGCCACATTGGGGGCTCCAAGTAAACTTCCCCTCCCTGCCTGAAAACGTCATAAACCCCCGTATCTCTAGTGGGGATCATCTATATGTTCCTTGCAGCAAAGAGGTCCCCTTCAAAGTATGGTACCGGATGTAATGGCTGCCATGCACCCAAACAGCCAATCAGAAAAGAGTACAGGGAAAGGGCCAACTTCCATCCAGTTCTTGTCCAATGAATGATAGGATCATCTTTCCTGTATATTCCTTCTCTTCGGTGCTTTGTTGGAGAAATGGGAATCCCTGAGCGGACAGGTCTCCCCGCTCCCGGGGGAAGCATGTCATGGACCTCCCAACACCAGGCTACTGTCTCCCAGGTCTGCAACGCTACTACCTGGTCTCTAATCACCAACTTTTACAACATTTACAGCAGTGGTCCTCAAACTGCAACCTACCATCTGGATGTGGCCCTTTGCTCATGTTTAATTTGCCCTTTCCTCTGACTGATACTATCATCAGGGCAATATTCCACCCACTGACACAAACAAGGAAGCATGGATTCCCTCCACTGACACCAACAATGAGGCACTATTCTTCCCTCCAACACCAAGGATGTGGTGCTATTCCTTTCACCAACACCAAGGATAGGACACTATATTCCAACCACTGACACAGATAGGGAAATTTCCTTCAACCACTTACAATAGTGCACTATTCCTCTCATTGACAACAATGGGGCACCACTCCTTCCACAAAGAATGGGGTATTATTTTTTCCACTGACACAAGGATGAAGCACTATTGCAGCCACTGACACCAATAATGGGGCACTATTACTTCTAGTGACACCAACGTTGGGGCACTATTCTGCCTCCTCTCATAGAAGGTGTAAGGGTTATTTTTTTAAATCCAACTGACCATCACCTGGAGTAATTTTGTACTCCCAATAACTACTGAACCTGCGGGATTGTTCACTCCCACTGAACACAGTGTGCCCCCCCCTAAAGGAAAATGAACTGGTCCTTTATTGAGAAGATTTGTGGCTCCCCAATCTACAGGGTGGATAAGGCAGCCTTGGCAGATGCTAGGTTTGGACAGAAGGTCACCAAAAGCTGGCAGGGAGAGTAAACCAAACTATTTGATCAGGTTACAATGACATGTTCCCCCCGGCTTTGGTGTCTTTGTCCACCCCTCATTTTGGGGACTGCTTCTGGATGTCTCACATATTGAAGAAGAGAGTCCTTGAGCTCCAAATAATGATTAAAACAGGATTTTTGCACTTGATGTAAACTCAATATCTTAAGAATTTCACTGGAAGAAGCAGCTCCCTCCCCTTATTGGCACTCCTATATTGCTGGCCTGTCGCCTCAGTTTGGAAAGGAATCTACATTCTGGGAGGAACATCTCTAGTTTCTGCTTTTCTTTTACCAAACTTCTATGAAGATGTGCATCTTGATGTGCATAGCGTCCAGCTACCCAGAGGTAAACAAGGACAGCAACCTCAAATAAAAAGAAGGGCAAAATGCCCTGGTGGCTCTCTAATGTAGTAATACTACACTGCTGCCTGTACCAACTATATGCCGGAGCAGATAATCCAGCTGATACAATATAATATAGGTGTGCATGGAGGACCAGATGGAAGGTTCACAGACCCAGGAGACAGAAGTCTGAAGATGGAAGGTCCAAGAAGTGCTCAGAGAGGCCTAACAGAGAAGATTGTGTAAAAAATAAGTGCAGTGCTAAGATATCAAATGCACTTATTTTTACACATATCCTATATCCTGTGCTGGCTGCTATGATTTAGATAGATGAATATAAATAAATACTGAAGATTCTCAGCTGGAATGAATCTGCCAGCAGTTGAATTTAAAAAGCATTGCCTGTGCCCAATCCCTCCCTACCCCCCAGTTGCCCCTTTCCCTACTCTCCCCCTCCCCTCTTCCTTAAGATTTCTCGCTATCCTACCCCATCCACCCCCCCTTCCCTACTCTTCCTCCCCATCCTACCCCATCCACCCTCCCTTCCCTACTCTTCCTCCCCATCCTACCCCATCCACCCTCCCTTCGCTACTCTCCCCCTCCCTTCTTCCTTAAGATTTCTCGCTATCATACCCCATCCATTCCCCTCTTCCGTACTCTTCCCTAATCTTCCTCTTCATCCTACCCCATCCATTCCCCTCTTCCGTACTCTTCCCTAATCTTCCTCTTCATCCTACCCCATCCATTCCCTCCCTTCCTCCCAATCCTACCCCCCCATTCCCCATCCATTCCCTCCCTTCCTCCCCATCCTACCCCTCCATTCCCCCCCTTCCCTACTCTTCCTCCCCATCCTACCCCTCCATTCCCCCCCCTTCCTACTCTTCCTCCCCATCCTACCCCTCCATTCCCCCCTTCCCTACTCTTCCTCCCCATCCTCCTACCCCTATATTCACCCCTTCCCTACTCTTCCTCCCCATCCTACCCCTCCATTCCCCCCTTCCCTACACGTCCTCCCATCCTACCCCTCCAGTCCCCCCTTCCCCACACGTCCTCCCCATTCTACCCCACCACATCCTCCCCATACTACCCATCTAGTCCCCCCTTCCCTACGCTTCCTCTCCATCCTACCCTCCCCATCCTACCCCTCCATTCCCCCTTCCCACCTCCTCCCCATCCTACCCCTCCAGTCCCCCCTTCCCCACACGTCCTTCCCATCCTACCCCTCCACGTCCTTCCCATCCTACCCCTCCACGTCCTCCCCATCCTACCCCTCCACGTCCTCCCCATCCTACCCCTCCATTCCCCCCTTCCCTACATGTCCTCCCCATCCTACCCCTCCATTGCCCCCTTCCCTACACCTCCTCCCCATCCTACCCCTCCAGTCCCCCCTTCCCCACACGTCCTCCCCATCCTACCCCTCCAGTCCCCCCTTCCCGACACGTCCTCCCCATCCTACCCCTCCATTGCCCCCTTCCCTACACCTCCTCCCCATCCTACCCCTCCAGTCCCCCCTTCCCCACACGTCCTCCCCATCCTACCCCTCCAGTCCCCCCTTCCCCACATGTCCTCCCCATCCTACCCCTCCAGTCCCCCCTTCCCCACACGTCCTCCCCATCCTACCCCTCCACGTCCCCCCATCCTGCCCCTTCACGTCCCCCCTTCCCTACACTTCCTCTCCATCCTACCCTTCCAGTCCCCCCTTACGTCCTCCCCATCCTACCCCTCCACGTCCTCCCTTCCCCGCCCCTCTAGTCCCCCCTTCCCTATGCTTCCTCCCCATCCTACACCTCCATTCCCCCCTATCTCCTATCCTACACCCCTCCATTCCCCCCTTCCCTTACTCTTGCTCCCTATCCCACCCCTCCATTTCCTTCTTTCCATCTTACTTTCCTCTCACTCATCTTCCCATTTCTCTTCCAGAGTGTAAACTACAATTTACTGCCCTGCTGCCCAAAAGCCCCCCCCCCACCCCCCCCCCCCCCCCCCCCCCCATGGTTACAGATACCTAAACAATCTAGCAGTACAATACGGAGTCGGGTATTTTTCCACACAATCAGATCTACTATTTTTACACCATTCCTTATCTTACACATACATTCCACCACGTAAGACTTAGCAGCGACAGTAAACAAGAAGGGTATTTATGAAAAAATAACAGGGCTGTTCGTCATGTGAAGCTGCACATATGTGCGTTCTGTTCAGATAAAAGCAAAATAAAATGTTATTAGGCTATTTTCTGTCCGGGTCAAATTTCACTTTCAATTTCATTTATACACAATCCAGTGAAACATGAAAATACCGCATTATGGTCACTTGAAGACAGCGACAAAAATCGGTGGAAATACTATGATCATGAGCTCCACCTAGAGGCCATAATGGGGTATGTTCCTGATGCATGTTTTTATCATCGAATAACATTCGACCTGGGGGGGAACAGTCTAGTAACATTCAGTTTCACAGGAAGTAAGGCTCTGTAAATTGTATTTATAAATACACCCCTTAGTGTGGGCTAGGGTCAGTTGGATAAATATTTTAATGGATCTATTAAAATAGAAGTTTGCCTTTCTATGCATATAACAAATATATGATGGCTGGCAACTACTAGAAACAGCTGTGGCTACGGCTCGGCTGTATACTTGAAATAATATGCTGGTAACCCTTGTATACTTGCTTTCCTTCTAAGATTGGGGGGGGGGGGGGGTATTGAACAACACTGGGTCATCTGAAAGTCAATGGGGTGTTTTATCTAAAGTGAGAACTTGCTGTGCACATACAAAAGGTTTAATATAAAGAGTGATATCCATCAGACTGTATAGGAGGCACTCAGACATCTGGTTGGACCGGCTACATCCAGGAGGTGACAGGAGCCCCTCAAGGGGGGGGGGGGGGGGGGGGGGTCTTATACCACCCACATGGGGAGGGAGGCCCTATACCACATCACATACATCTGCTCAGAAAGCTCCTGACCTCCATATTGAATTCTAGATATATACACTCACCGGCCACTTTATTAGGTACACCTTGCTAGTCCCAGGTTGGACCTCCGTTTGCCTTCACTCTTCCTGGAATAGATTCAACAAGGTGTTGGAAACATTCCTCAGATTTTGGTCCATAGTGACATGAGAGCATCACAAAGTTGCTGCAGATTTGTCGGCTGCACATCCATGATGCAAATCTCCCTTTCCACCACATCCCAATTGTGCTCTATTGGATGAGATCTGGTGAGTGTGGAGGCCATTGGAGTACAGAGACCTCATTGTCCAGTGGTGAGATGATTGGAGCTTTGTGACATGGGGCATTATCCTGCTGGAAGATGGGGACACTGTAGTCATAAAGGGATGGAGATGGTCAGCAACAATACTCAGGGAGCACGTGGAGTTTAAATGATGCTCAATTGGTACTAAGGGGTCCAAAGTGTGCCAAGAAAATATCCCCCACACAATTACACCACCAGTCTGAACCGGTGATACAAGGCAGGATGGATCCATGCTTTCATGTTTATGCCAAATTCTGACCCGACCATCTGAATGTCGCAGCTGAAATCGAGACTCATCAGACCAGGCAATTTTTTTCCAATCTTCTATTGTCCAATTTTGGCGAGCCTGTGCGAATTGTAGCCTCAGTTTCCTGTTCTTAAATGACAGGAGTGGCACCCGGTGTGGTCTCCTGCTGTTGTAGCCCATCTGCTTCAAGATTCAACGTGTTGTGCGTTCAGAGATGGTATTCATAGTTACATAGTAGGTGAGGTTGAAAAAAAAAAAAAGACAAGTCCAACCTGTGTGTGTGATTATATGTCAGTATTACATTGTATACCCCTGTATGTTGTGGTCCTTCAGGTGCTTAGCTAATAGCTGTCTATTAGAAATTATCAATGCCCCTCGCTGAGACCACCACCTGTAGAAGGGAATTCCACATCCCTGTCGCTCTTACAGTAAAGAACCCTCTACGTAGTTTAAGGTTAAACCTCTTTTCTTCAAATTTTAATGAGTGGCCACGAGTATTCGGCTTACCTTGGGTGTAACGAGTGGTTATTTGAATTACCGTTGCCTTTTTATCATCTTGAACCAGTCTGCCCATTCTCCTCTGACATCAACAAGGCATTTTCCTCCACACCATGGCCGCTCACTGGATATTTTCTCTTTTTCTAACCATTGTCTGTAAACCCAAGAGATGGTTGTATGTGAAAGTCCCAGTAGATAAGCAGTGTTTGAAATACTCAGACCAGTCCGTCTGCCACCAACAACCATGTCACGTTCAAAGTCACTTAAATCCCCTTTCTGATGCTCGGTTTGAACTATAGCAAGTCGTCTTCACCACGTCTAGATGCCCAAAGGAATTGAGCTGATTGGCTGATTAGCAATTTGTGTTACCAAGCCATTGAACAGGTGTACCTAATAAAGTGACCGGTGAGTGTAAAATGATGTAGAAGTCAAGGAAAACATTTTGCACGTGTTCCGTCACCTCCCCGTTGGTGCTTCTCCCTTCCAGTAGGGGTCGACACCGAGTGCAGGGGGTAAGCCGGCCCCATACAGTACAAAACACAAAAACTTTAATTTTTATAAATCTGAACAGAACATACTCTTACACGTTTCACTCACCATCCACCATCGCTGGACGTCCGGTGACAACTCCGGATTCTCCAGCGTCCACACGGGCGGGATGGAGGCGTTGTAGTGCTGGTCAAACCAGGCAGAAGAGCCGGGCTGCCTCAGACACTGGCGGCAGGTGCAGTTCTTGGCAAAGCGAGCCATCGGAGGGTGATGCCTCACCCCGGGGTAACCCGGCAACAGGCGGACAGGGTGCCCATCGGCGGACGCCCATCCCGCCAGCTCTGAGTACACGGGGGTTTCGGTGCCGTTGTGGGAGAAGGTGAACAGGAGGGACATGACGAACAGGAGGGCGGTGGTGCTCAGAAGCCATATCCGTAAGGAGCACCTCATCCTGACGCGGTCCTTAAAAGGGGGCCCAGACGGCGGGTCCCTCCTCTCCACAGCATGGGCCTCCACCCTGGACCTGCTAGGGCTTCTTTCTTCTATGGCTGGGCAGTTTGGGGCTAGTGGTCATAGGACGTGCGAGCCCTCCGGTGAGGATATGGAGGTGGCCGGGCGCAGCGGTTATCATTAATCTCGGTGTCCAGCCCGCCCGACACACGTGGCTTCTGTTCATGTGTCTCCGGCAGTCCTGAATCCTTTATGTGGGTCACCGAGCCGTCAGCGGGTTCATCTTACAGCTTAAAGGGACATCACCTGAAACGAGAAGCAGAGACGTGGTCAGAGGGGACGCTCGCTGTAATTAAAGAGGAGCACCTGTAATATATATATCTCCGCACGCAGTGTTTCACCACGGACATGTGTTCTCAGGACTACAACAACCTGCTCAGGACGGTGCAGGGACAGATTAAGGACAGGCTTGCTCCCTGGCTGCACAACCCTAGCCAGGGAAGGGGGGGGGGAGGGCTCTGATAAGGAGGTCACATGACACCTAATCCACCCCCATAGCACATGCCTTACAATAATACGCTGATCTGCCAGTGCCCCGGATGCCCCTGAACATCTGTCCAGGGAGGAGGGGAGCCGCACACAACTGTCAACTGGCCACAAAAACCGCAGCATACTGCCGCTTCAGGCACCAGGGGGTTAAATACGTCAAGCATGAAAAAGGCTGAACTGCAGGGAGCACAATGAAGGGATTTCTATGTATCGCAGTCCCTGGCCTTCACTGGCAGTCAGCGACTGTAGTCAACAATGTGAGCCTGGACCGAGCGTGTCTGCAGACAGGCGGAACGATCGTATACACCGATGACTCACTGCGATTCAGCCTCTGCGCACCCCAATAACCCAGACAAGTCCACAGCCAGACTACATCACACTCAGTACAGGCTCAATGGGAAATAGAATGGGGCTCAGAATCAGAATACAGAACATAAAATGCTGTATACAAAAGAGGACCTGTCAGTAACTTCACAAGTCTACATGAATAAATCCCCGACATGTCACAATATACAGCAACAGAATCCTCATCTTTTATCATCAAAAGTCATCCTTCACTTAACTTTGCTCAAGCTAAATTGTCATCAGTCTGCTGCAGGCAGAATGAAGCATTTTGATCAGTCTCCTTTCAACCCCCACCCCGTGATCAGTCTGCTGCATGAAGGAGGAAGCATTTTGCTCAGTCCCCCCCCCGATCATTCTGCTGCAGGCGGGAAGAAGCAATTTTCTCAGTCCCCCCCCCCCCCCCTGTGATCAGTCTGAGCAAAATGCTCCTTCCCGCCTGCAGCAGACTGATCACTGGGGGGAGAGGGGACTGAGCAAAATGCTTCCTCCAGCCTGCAGCAGAATGATCACTGGGGGGAGAGGGGACTGAGCAAAATGCTTCCTCCAGCGTGCAGCAGACTGATCACTGGGGGGAGAGGGGACTGAGCAAAATGCTTCCTCCAGCCTGCAGCAGAATGATCACTGGGGGGAGAGGGGACTGAGCAAAATGCTTCCTCATGCAGCAGACTGATCACTGAAACAGTCTGCTGCAGGCGGGAAGAAGCATTTTGCTCAGTCTCCTCTCCCCCCTGTGAACATTCTGCTGCAGGCTGGAGGAAGCATTTTGCTCAGTCTCCTCTACCCCCTGTGATCAGTCTTCTGCAGGCTGGAGGAAGCATTTTGCTCAGTCTCCTCTCCCCTCAGTGATCAGTCTGCTGCAGGCAGGGGGGAGTAATTTCTCAGTCTCCTCTCCCCTCAGTGACTAGACTACAACACTAAATTTTGTAGCAAGCAAAAGGTGAAAGGAGGCAGTAAGGGCTGATCTGTGCCAGATAATTGTGAACACAGCCAAGTACTGCACAGGCAGTGGGAGTACTGTGATTGGTAATAAAAACCTGGAAGTGTTATACAGAATATTACTCAGCCGGATGCACCTGTGAAAGAAATAACCAATGACAGGCCCACTTTAACATTCCAGGGACATATAATGATGTCCTCAGCATTAAGGCAATGACGGGCCGAGCTCCGATCTCTCCACAATTCTTACCAGTTTCCTCCCAAGAAAGTTCTTGTGTAATAAGTGACCACATGACTCTAATTTATCACACTCTATGACCACATTATCATTAAAGCCTTAAAGCTGGATTAAAGGAAATGACTCTGTACTGCTCAGGATTTGTTTTCTGAAACTTGCTACACAATACAGATAATAAAACCACCAATCATCCTGGAGATCACAGCACTATAAACAGAAGATGATCCTGGCCCCTCAACCATCATTATAACCTATTGGCCGACGATTCTTTGTCCACCAAGACAAGGTCAACATCAGGGAATGAAGTGAGGGGGAGGGGGAGTTTTCCTTTCCTTTTTATGGACTTCCAAACACATTACAAGAATTTCTGGCCAATTGCACCACAGTGATCCCCTCCCCGGCCAACTGCGCCACAGTGATTCCCACCCCCCCCCCCCACCCCGGCCAACTGTGCCACAGTGATCCCCCCCACCCCGGCCAACTGCGCCACAGTAATCCCCCCCCACCCCGGCCAACTGCGCCACAGTGATCCCCCCCACCCCGGCCAACTGCGCCACAGTGATCCCCCCCCACCCCGGCCAACTGCGCCACAGTGATCCCCCCCCACCCCGGCCAACTGTGCCACAGTGATCCCCCCCCACCCCGGCCAACTGTGCCACAGTGATCCCCCCCACCCCGGCCAACTGTGCCACAGTGATCCCCCCCACCCCGGCCAACTGTGCCACAGTGATCCCCCCCACCCCGGCCAACTGTGCCACAGTGATCCCCCCCACCCCGGCCAACTGTGCCACAGTGATCCCCCCCCCCCCCGGCCAACTGTGCCACAGTGATCCCCCCCACCCCGGCCAACTGTGCCACAGTGATCCCCCCCACCCCGGCCAACTGTGCCACAGTGATCCCCCCCACCCCGGCCAACTGTGCCACAGTGATCCCCCCCACCCCGGCCAACTGCGCCACAGTGATCCCCCCCCACCCCGGCCAACTGCGCCACAGTGATCCCCCCCCACCCCGGCCAACTGCGCCACAGTGATCCCCCCCCCCCCCACCCCGGCCAACTGCGCCACAGTGATCCCCCCCCCACCCCGGCCAACTGTGCCACAGTGATCCCCGCCCCCGGCCAACTGTGCCACAGTGATCCCCGCCCCGGCCAACTGTGCCACAGTGATTCCCCCCCCCCCCCCCGGCCAACTGTGCCACAGTGATCCCCGCCCCCGGCCAACTGTGCCACAGTGATCCCCCACCCGGCCAACTGTGCCACAGTGATCCCCCACCCGGCCAACTGTGCCACAGTGATCCCCCACCCGGCCAACTGTGCCACAGTGATCCCCCACCCGGCCAACTGTGCCACAGTGATCCCCCCTCCCCAGCCAACTGCGCCACAGATATCCCCCTCTGCCACAGTAATCCCCTTTCTGGCCAACTGTACAGTATAGTACAGCATACTATAACTCCAAAGACATGGTGGTAGGTTAATTGGCATCTGTCTGAATTGGCCCCAGTATGTGTATGGAGGAATGCTAGGAACCTTAGATGATTGTAAGCTCCTTGAGGGTATAGACTGATGTGAATGAAAAGCATATGTAAAGAGCTGAGTAAATTGTCAACGCTAGATTAGTACCTGTAATAAATAAAAAATTGACATATGGTGGCAGACAGACACAGTTAGGTGGAGAGCTATAGGATGAGAGCGAGAGAGACAGACAGAGAGCGAGAGAGACAGACAGAGAGCGAGAGAGACAGACAGAGAGCGAGAGAGACAGACAGAGAGCGAGAGAGACAGACAGAGAGCGAGAGAGACAGACAGAGAGCGAGAGAGACAGACAGAGAGCGAGAGAGACAGACAGAGCGAGAGAGACAGACAGAGATGTTCCAAGTGGCCAACTACATCAAAGTGATCCCT
The DNA here is from genome assembly GCF_037356315.1 of Lithobates pipiens. Taxonomy (NCBI): domain Eukaryota; kingdom Metazoa; phylum Chordata; class Amphibia; order Anura; family Ranidae; genus Lithobates; species Lithobates pipiens. The sequence continues at coordinate 33,525,426 of NW_027507686.1, forward strand.
CCCTGGTAACGGTGTCAAAGTGACCAAGATGGAGTCTATTTCCATTCCAACTGTGTCTACAATGTATTGGCACTGGATTACCATTAAAGTATGAGCAAAGAAAGGATTTGGTATTTTGCACAGTAGATTTGGGATCGGAAAAGGGACAATCGGGCGGCCAGAGACGAGACGGTCGCCCTTGGGGGCAGGAGCGAGTTCATTGAAAATCTTCACCAACAAATTCCAGACTAAAATAACCGTTCACGGCGACACACGGCACAAAACGATAAACTTTAGCATTCTACACTTTTATTTGAATGAGAAGAAGATATGCAAACTGCACAGGATTCCTTCACATTCACACCACAGAGAAAGATTTACCTGTGTATGGGAACGGGTCACAACGGCTGACGCTCATCAAGCGGCTCTCTGTGCACCAACATTGCATAGAAAGAGGAAAAATAAATAAAAAATATGTCCCAAGCCCCCCCCCCCCCCCCCCCCCCACCCGGCCAGCCCCGATGAGAACGCCTGGGGCCCTTCCACTTCCTGAGGCCCAGGGTTGGAGATAAGGCTCCACCAGATGCCACAACATAACATTTTTGCAGCTTCCTCTAATCCTGAGCTCAACCACAGCCTGCACACTGCATCCTATGCAATTTACATTGTTTTCCCCATAAACACGATTTTCACCCTTTTACCATCCCAGTGCTGCTGATCTCCTTCAACTGCTGCCTGCCACTTCATATCTACATGGACTTGCTCCTGCTTCCGCTACGCATGGCCCTGGAACGGCTTCCCGACTGACAATGGTGGGGCATGCCTGCTCAATGTGTGCATTGGGAAAACAAGCACCGAGTGTTGTCACCTAACAGGAACGGCCTGAACAAGAACCTTTGTGGCAGGATCGTCAGGAAATATTTTAATGAAAGCTACAGATTTATAAATAATGAAACTTATAATAATGAAAAATATGGCCGCGAGCCGACCACGGAACTGTGCATGCGCGGTTCTGAAGCCGGCCGGGCTCAGGAAAGCTTGTACGTGCTCGGCCAGGCCAGGGGCATTAGAGTGTAAGCTCCTCTGGTTGAGAGACATTTGACTGGCTCAGTGTTCTGTTCAACACTGCAGTGAATGATGAATGGATGATGATGAATGATGAATGGATGATGATGATGATGAATGATGAATGGATGATGATGATGAATGGATGATGATGATGAATGGATGATGATGATGAATGGATGATGAATGGATGATGATGATGATGATGATGAATGATGAATAGATGAAGATGGTGTCTGACTGTTGGGGGGGGGGGGGGTGACAATAGATTGTAAGCTCCTCTGGTGTGATTGGCTCAGTGTTCTCTGCACAGCACTGCAGTATATGTCAGAGCTATATAAATGCATTATAATAATATTTTATTATTATTATTATTAATTGTGTGTGACCGTTGGGGGGGGGGGGGGAGCATTAGAGTGTAAGCTCCTCTGGTGCAGAGACTGATGTGACTGACTCAGTGGGGGGTAATTCCCAATGGCAAGTCCACTTTGCACTGCAAGTGCACTTGGAAGTAAAGTCGCTGTAGATCTGAGGGGGATATGCAAGGAAAATAAAAAAACTGCATTTTAGCTTGCACATGATTGGATGATAAAATCAGCAGAGCTTCCCCTCATTTCAGATCTACCCCTTAGATTTAGAGCGATTGCACTTCCAAGTGCGCTTGCAGTGCAAAGTGGATTTGCTTTCCGTAAATAACCCCCAGTGTTCTCTGTACAGCACTGCAGTATATGTCAGAGCTATATAAATGCATAATAATAGCGTGTGACTGCGGGGGGGGGGGGGGGGGGGCATTAGAGTGTAAGCTCCTCTGGTGGAGAGACACGTGACTGGCAGTGTTCTCTGATCAACACTGCAGTATATGCCAGAGTGATATAAATGTATAATAATAATAATAATTATTATTATTATACATTTATAATCACTCTGGCATATACTGCAGTGTTGATCAGAGAACACTGCCAGTCACGTGTCTCTCCACCAGAGGAGCTTACACTCTAATGTCCAACCCCCCAACAATCCTAATAATAATAATAAGAATAATAATTATTATTAAGATTGTTGGGGGGTTGGACATTAGAGTGCAAGCTCCTCTGGTGCGACTGGCTCAGTGTTCTCTGCACAGCACTGCAGTATATGTCAGCGCTATATACAATTTATAATAGTGTATGATTGGGGGAGGGGGGGTACATTAGAGTGTAAGCTCCTCTGGTACACAGACTGATGTGTCTGGCTCATTATATATGAATACAGTAATCTGATTTACTAGGACAGTTGACATTCCTCTCCTATCATTACACTTTCCAGCTGCTCCCTATGAACAGTGCATAGCAGGGGTGGGCGGGGGGTGCAGACAGACATGACACAGCTGCAGTCACCATGTAAGATGTAGAGGCTGTACTGAGCATGTAACACAAGCTCCCCCCCCCCCCCCTTCCCAGGGCTGATCAGTAATGAAGGGTACAGTTGGCGGAATATTGCCCACGCTGCATTGCTCTGACTACCATTCACGGATCTAATAGATAATGGAGGAAAAGTAAATGTAACAAGCTGAGAACATGGAGAAGAGGAGCAGGGGGCATGTTAGCGGTGACTGTGATGTCACAGGTGATCATCAATCTGCCACACAGACAGATACAAAGGGAAGGTCGATCAGATAGTCTCCTTTGTTCTACACAGCAGTCAGCATGATCTCAGCCCCAGAGACACAGATAATAGAGGAGGCCAATGGTGGTGATTTATCACCTGCTCTACAGAACTGTCTGCCCAGCAATATTACTGCATACAGCACTGCCAGGCCAGCAAGTTCTCCTCCGAGAATAGCTCTCATACCCCAAATTCATATGGAATTCATTGGGCGGACATTTAAAAAAAACTACAACAGAACGCAGTGTAATACAGAGAACACGGAGGCGGTCACATCAGTCTCTGCACCAGAGGAGCTTACACTCTAATGTCCTCCCAGTGTCAGACACTATTATTATTATTAATAATTAGGGATGCACCGATAGATCAGTGGCTGAAAATTGGGTTATTGGGGATTTGCAGATAGGAAAAAAAATTCTGATAATTACCACGGAATAATGTCCGCAAGTGTACAAAGATTTTCAGATGTCATGTGCTTAAGGAACCGTATCAAGAACGCAACATGGGCTGCGTTTTTGCCGTGTTTTTAATGAATTTCAATGGGCTGGTGCTTTTTGGTGCACCAAAAATGCAACAAGCAGGATTTTAAACACCACAACAGATGTACAACAGACCAGCGTGAAGAATTTTAAAAGATTTTATTGTTGAGCTTTACCTGCGCTTTTTTAAATTAATTTTTTAACCCAAAAGTGCTTCAAAAATCAGCTCACTGAAAGCAGCCTATCGACAGAAAATAAATTTATGTTCATTTAAAATTCATGATGTTAATTGAAAAGCCAAATGCAATACAATTCTAATTAGGCCAAGTGCATCCTGAATTTTCGATTTCAGTCCAGAATTTTCATTTCGGTGGTCCACCATTTTTTTTTTTTTTTTTTTTTTTAAATCAAAAAGGCTTTTATTGTGGCAAAATCAAAAAGGTACTTCCAATAAAGATATGTAAATATACAGACCATACAAAATAGAAACAGCCTTAGGTATATACAGGGAGCATTCATTTTGTCTTGATACTAGAGCTGCACAATTAATCGTCAAGAATCGTTATCGAGATCTTGACTAAAGTGTTTCACAATTCTTTCTATGCAAAGAATTCTCTCTGCTCTTCTGAAGCCACAGCCATCAAAAGAAAGGAAGAGGAAAACCAGGCAGTCTGCCAAGAATCCAAACATTCTTTATCAGTTAAAAACTTATGTATAAACATTGTAACAATTTGTCAGAGGAATAGACTTTGTGTGCAAGTGAAAAAAGTTTAGCCACTTAAAGTGGAAGGGCACCCTGAAAAACAAAAAGTACATTAAAAATTAGAAAAAAAAAAAAAAAAAATGAAAACTTTTTTTTTTTTTTTAAACTTACCAGAAATGCCTGTTGCTAGGCATATCGTCCTAATCTGCCTCTTCCTCCTCCGCGGTGATGTTCTGTCTTCTCTCCTCCGTGCGGCATCTTCTGGGTAATGGGTCGCGCTGTGTTCTGGGAACTGTGTGTCCCAGAACACAGCGTGCCCCATTCACAAAGTGCTGCGCAGTAGGAAACGGGCAGTGAAGCCGCAAGGCTCCACTGCCTGTTTCCCTTAGGTAAAATGGTGGCGCCGGGACCCGAGAGCCGAGGGACAGGTCGGCCTCAGGCAGCTGACATCGCGGGTGCCCTGGACCGGTAAGTCTGCTTATTAAAAGTCAGCAGCTACAGTGTTTGTAGCTGCTGACTTTACATTTTTTTTTTTTTTTTTATAAAAGCTGGCCCTCCTCTTTAAAGCGATAGTAAACCCGCAAATTTTTTACTTTTTTTTTTAAACCTGCAAAGCAAAAGGCATAATGAGCTAGTATGCACCGCATACTAGCTCATTATGAAATACTTACATTCGAACGAGGCCCCGACATCTGGCCCGATCCACGCCGAGGGAGCTGACATGCTCCCTCTGCGTTTCTTCCGGGTATCGCGGCTCCGGCACTGTGAGTGGCCGGAGCTGCGATATCGTCACTCCCGTGCATGCGTGCGGGAGATTTCCTTTCTGGCCGGTCGGCCACTGGCGGATTTTCAGGCCGAGAATCCCCTTGTGCGCATGCGCCGCTGCAGTCAGCGGTGCATACCGAGGGGAATATCTCCTAAACCGTACAGGTTTAGGAGATTTTTTTTTACCTACAGGTAAGCCTTATTATAGGCTTTCCTGTAGGTAAAAGTAAAAAAATTGAGTTTACAACCACTTTAAAACACTAAACCGTTTTCTGACATTTGTTGGTTTCAAGTTAAAATCATTTTTTTTTTTTTAGCTAGAAAATTACTTAGAACCCCCAAACATTATATATATTGTTTTAGTAGACAGACACCCTAGAGAATAAAATGGTGGTTGTTGCAATATGTTATGTCACATTGTATTTATGCAGCGGTCTTTCAAATGCAATTTTTTTATTTTTTTGTAAAATAAAACAGGTGTGATAGCTTTTGTGCCGCAGACACTGACACTAGGGGTCCAGCTTTTAGTATTTGCTCCCATTGTTCTCCATCAATGGGACCAATGTCTCTTTCCCACTTCTCCCTGCAAGGCAGAAGATCAGGCGCCTGTATATGAGTCAACAGTTGTATATAGGTTCTAGAGATAATACCCTCCCTCCCCCCCTCCCCCCGTTTCCTCATATACAGATTCCAAAAAAAGACGATTCCACCAGATGTAGGGAAGAATAATTGCTCTGACATCTAACTGCGTGGCTCAGCTGGATATACTGGGAGTGGAAATTCCCCAATAATGAGAATTCCTCTCTCAGCTTAACATAAGATTTCAGGCTGGTCTCATCAAAAATTTGGTACAGATACTTAACCCCTGCAGCCTCCCACCGTGCATGACCACCAAGCTTGGCTGTCTCAGTGTAAAATCTAGTCTGCCAGATCGGTGTGCTGGAAAAGAAGCCATTTATTCCTAGTCTTCACTCGATACTGTTCCATCCTTTTTTAACCACTTGCCACCTGCCATATAACAGAATGACGGTGGCAAAGTGGCTTCAATATCCTGAATGTGCATCGTATGACGTCCTCAGGATATTAAGCCGCTGTGCGCCCCCGGGGGGCGCGCATCACTGCGATCGTTGATGCGGCGTGTCAGTCTGACACACTGCAACTGCGATTTTGGTAAAGAGTCTCCGACAAAGACTTTACCACGTGATCAGCCGTGTCCAATCACGGCTGATCACAGTGTAAACAGGAAGGACGGTGCTGATCGATTATCAGTGCAGCCCCAACGAGGATGCCTACACTGAACCCACAGGGATGCCCAGCACCAGGTATGCCACCCTAGACCACCCGGGATGCCAGTCAGTGCCCACAAGGGATGCCAATCTGTGCCCACAAGGGGCATCACTGATTGACATGCATTATTATTTGGCACCAATTGGCATCCATCAGTACAATACGTTACACTACAATTCCGCCTATCACTGCCCATCTGTGCCACCTGTGCCCATCCATGCCACCTATCAGTGCCGCATATCAGTGCAGCCCCATCAGTGAAGGAGAAAAACGTACTTATTTACAAAGTTTTGTAACTGTAACAAAAAACATTTTTTTTATTTGTTTAGCAAAAAATAAAAATCCCAGAGGCGATCAAATATCACCAAAAGAAAGCTCTATTTGTTGGGGGGGGGGGAATGATAAAAATTTAGTTTGGGTACAGTGTTGTATGACCACGTAATTGTCATTCAAAGTGCGACAGCGCTGAAAGTTGAAAATTGGTCTGGGCAGGAAGGTGTATAAGTGCCCGGTATTGAAGTGGTTAAAGAGGCAAACTGTAGGGCATTGAGGGGGGGCTGTGGGGAAGCCCATCTCCATATGGGATAGGGCAGAGTATAGGATTAAGAATTACATTTTTAGGAAGGATTCGGTGCATTAGGCCGCGTACACACGGGCGGATTGTTCGCCCAACTAAGTTCGTCAGACAATCCGACAAACAGTCCGTTCAAAATTTGCATGAACGGACTTGACCACACACGATGAGCAGACAGTCCGCTGAAAGCGTGCACGATGACGTGAACGGCACGTACGATGGGACGAGAAATTCGACGTCCAATACACTGCAATGCAACCTTCGCCGTGTAAATCCTTTCTGAGCATGCGCCATACTTAGTCTGTCGAACTAGCCTACTCACGAGCGGACTGTCCGCTGAAACCAAGTTTGGACGGACTGTCTTACGGACTAAGTTGGGCGAACAGTCCGCCCATGTGTACGCGGCCTTAGGCAGACTCCATCCTGTGAAATGTATTTGTACAGCGAAAAAATTAGGTTTGGGCATGAGACACAGCCATTCCTCCTTGATCCTAAGGGTACTAAAAGGTAGCAAGTTTTATTCGGACCAACTTATTTTTCCCAAATTAAAAATTTCTAAACTGAGAGTCTATACACAGGAACCAGTACTTTGGTATCCAAACAGGGGCTACAACAACAATTGAGGGGTCCACATCATCTTAGTCTCAGTTAAGTTTGCTCTCCCTGTGACTGACAATGGCAATTTACACCAGGTTATACACTTATTTTTAAATTGCTGTAGTAATGGTTTCAGATTAAAGAGGTTGTAAAGGCCCATGTTTTTTCACCTTCATGCATCCTATGCATAAAGGTAAAAAAACAAAAACAAAAAAAAAAAAACACCTTGCAGTCACCGGCTCAGAAGCCACCAGTTTTACTTACCTAAGCCCCAAACTTCCATCAGTGCGCCCCGTTCCTCTCTCCACGGGTTTCCCAGCTCTTGACTGGATAGATTAATAGCAGCACATCCATTGGCTCCCACTTCCATCAAATCCAACGATGTGAGCGCCAGGGGGCGGGGCTGAGTCCTGCATTCAGCCTCTATGGACACCGAATGCTTGCCTCGGGAGCTCGCCAGCAAGGAAACCCCCTCGGGAGAGCGCTTCTCCAAGGGGAATATCTAATGCGGGGAGGAGCCGCAAGAGCCGCCGAGGGACCCCAGAAAATGGATGTTCGGGGCCACTCTGTGCAAAACGAGCTGTACAGTGGAGGCAAGTATGACATGTTTGTTATTAAAAAATAAATAAAAAAAACGATCTTTTAGTATCACTTTAGGGTTATATAATCCTTAGGGTCTTTTGTCATTATGATTTCTAAATACCTAAAGGACGTGACCACCTGTATCTGGGACACACTATCAGGCAGTTCATCTAGCGGGAGGAGCGCCGATTTGTGCCAATTAATGGGGTAACCAGAGAACGCACCAAACAACTCAATGATCTCACAAAAGTGAGTACACCCCTCACATTTTTGTAAATATTTTATTCTATCTTTTCATGTGACAACACTGAAGAGATGACACTTTGCTACAACGTAAAGTAGTGAGTGTACAGCTTGTATAACACAATGTAAGTTTGCTGTAATAAATATCAAAATAACTTCACACAGCCATTAATGTCTAAACCACTGGCAACAAAAGTGAGTACACCCCTGAGTGAAAATGTCCAAAATTGTGCCCAAAGTGTCAATATATTGTGTGGCCACCATTATTTTCCAGCACTGCCTTAACCCTCTTGGGCATGGAGTTTACCAGAGCTTCACAGGTTGCCACTGCAGTCCTCTTCCACTCCTCCATGACGACATCATGGAGCTGGTGGATGTTGGAGACCTTGCGGTCCTCCACCTTCTGTTTGAGGATGTCCCACAGATGCTCAATAGGGTTTAGGTCTGGAGACATGCTTGGTCAGTCACCTTTACCCTCAGCTTCTTTAGCAAGGCAGTGGTCATCTTGGAGGTGTGTTTGGGGTCGTTATCATGTTGGAATACTGCCCTGCGGCCCAGTCTCTGAAGGGAGAGGATCATGCTCTGCTTCAGTATGTCACAGTACATGTTGGCATTCATGGTTCTCTCAACGAGCTCACCAGTGCCGGTGTTCTATCAGAAAGCCACTACCCGGCCTACTGTGCTTGTGCATTGCACAGGCGAAGCAACGTTGCCTCGCAGCCATCTTGGTAAACCCGCACTCGTCCGCAATAAGCCTAGAGTTAGAAGTTGGCAAGCGGACATCTGTATACACCCACCGGAGTCTTGCTTGTCACAGTTTTTTTTTTTTTTTTTTTTTTTTTAAAACAGTAAACTCAGCTTATATAGTGAAATGCAGTGTTTAGAAGTCCATAACACTGTTCTGATTTTTAAATTTTAAAAGCAGCGGTGTTCGGTCACATCAGCAAACCTGTGAGATCAGCAGGCTTGCCACTGCTTTTAAAATTAAACATCAAAATAGTGTTACAGACTTCTAAATACTGTTTTTCACTATATAAAAGCTGTTTACTGTTAAAAAAAAAAAAAAAAAAAACCTGTGAAAAGCAAGACTCCGGTGGGTGTATAAAGATGTCCGCTTGCCAACTTCTAAAACTAGGCGGACGAGTGCGGGTGTACCAAGATGGCTACGCGGCAACGTCACTTGGGCTGCGCATCAAGCATGCACAATAGGCCGGGTAGCGGGCATTTAATAGAACACTGGCAGCACTTATGCAGCCCCAGACCATGGCATTCCCACCACCTTGCTTGACTGTAGGCAAGACACACTTGTCTTTGTACTCCTCACCTGGTTACTGCCACACACACTTGACAGCATCTGAACCAAATAAGTTTACCTTGGTCTCATCAGACCACAGGACTTGGTTCCAGTAATCCATGTCCTTAGTCTGCTTGTCTTCAGCAAACTGTTATGGGCTTTCTTGTGCATCATCTTTAGAAGAGGCTTCCTTCTGGGATGACAGCCATGCAGACCAATTTGATGCAGAGTGCAGCGTATGGTCTGAACACTCACAGGCTGACCCCCCCACCCCTTCAACCTCTGCAGCAATGCTGGCAGCACTTATATGTCTATTTCCTAAAGACAACCTCTGGATGACGCTGAGCAGGTGCTCTCAGCTTCTTTGGTGGACCATGGCGAGGTCTGTTCTGAGTGGAACCTGTCCTGTTAAACGGCTGTATGGTCTTGGCCACCATGCTGCATCTCAGTTTCAGAGTCTTGGCAATCTTCTTATAGCCTAGGCCAGTGATGGCGAACCTTGGCACTCCAGATGTTTTGGAACTACATTTCCCATGATGCTCATGCACTCTGCAGTGTAGTGGAGCATCATGGGAAATGTAGTTCCAAAACATCTGGGGTGCCAAGGTTCGCCATCACTGGCCTAGGCCATCCTTATATAGAGCAACAATTCTTTTCAGATTCTCAGAGAGTTCTTTGTCACGAGGTGCCATACTGAACTTCCAGTGACCAGTATGAGAGAGTGAGAGCGATAACACCAAACTTAACACACCTGCTCCCCATTTACACCTGAGACCTTGTAACACTAACGAGTCAGAAGACGCGGGGGAGGGAAAATGGCTAATTGGGCCTAATTTGGACATTTTCACTTAGTGGTGTACTCACTTTTGTTGCCAGAGGTTTAGACATTAATGGCTGTGTGTTGAGTTATTTTGAGGGGACAGCAAATGCACACTGTTATACAAGCTGTACACTCACTACTTTACATTGTAACAAAGTGTCATTTCTTCAGTGTTGTCACATAAAAAAAAGATATAATAAAATATTGACAAAAATGTGAGGGGTGTACTCACTTTTGTGAGATACGGTGTGTATAGTGACATTATGAAAGGCGAGGTGATTGATGGACATTATGTTTCACCTCACATGCGTTAATTTGCAGAGAAATAAGGTGGAATACGGTCCGGGTTTTACCAGCCACCTTGGCAGGGTTGCTTCCGGACCAGATTTTACGGTCCACTTGTGTCCACCAACAGGTGGGATAAATAAAGCAGGACTGGAGCAAAAGATTGCTCTTGGCCTGGGGCTCAGGAAGCCATACCTGGATGAGAGCGCTACCGATGTGAAGTTTGCTTTGTGATAGACAGAAAAAGCTTAGCTTTGTTTTGTGGGTGACTGGGAGAAGCCAATCAACTCCGAGTCAGGATCCTGAACTGTTTACTTAGTGCCTGTGTCATGTCACATTCGGCTACCCATCACATACCCATGCGTGAGGACGCCATATACATTCCAAAGCAGGGCCCCTCGCCACGCTTCACTTGCCCCACTTTGAGCACAGCCTCGCTCGGCATAATTATAATCTAGCTTTATGTCCACTTGGATGGTGGGGCTTGAACGTGGACTCAGGGGTGTGGGCACAAAATTCTGCGCAATCGCAGATCGCCACAGTGTTGGAACGCATATGGCGGTGTTGCACATGCGTTCCAGGGAAGGTGAGTCTCATTGAGCCAACTCCCACAATTTGTTTTAGATATAGTTTTTTTTTTTTTTTTTTTTTTTTTTTTACACACACACACACACACACACACACTATCTACAAGGATTTTGTCTGTCCCATCACAAACAATATACAACATGAAAAAACAAGGAGGCATTGTGGACATTTCACATCATTAGAGCCTGCACCGAGCCCGTTTTCAATCAGACAGACAGACAGTGTGTGTGTGTGTGTGTGCATTTCAAATATTTTTTTTTTTTTTTTTATATAATGATGCCATAAAACTATCCCCTATTTTGTAGACGCTATAACTTTTGCACAAACCAAACGCTTATCGGCCTAAACTGAGGGAAAAAAAAAAATTTTTTTAGATATTTTTGGGGGATATTTATTAGAGCAAAAAGTAAATAATGCGTTTTTTTTCAAAATTGTTTTTTTTTTTGTTTATAGCGCAAAAATTAAAAAGCGCAGGGGTGATCAAATACCACCAAAAAAAAGCTCTATTCGTGGGAGAAAAAAAAAAAAAAAAAAGAAGAAGAAGGACGTCAATTTTATTTGGGAGCCACGTTGCACGACCGCGCAACTGTCAGTTAAAGCGACGCTGTGCAAAATCGCAAAAAAGTGCTCTGGTCTTTGGCCAGCCAAATGGTCCGGGGCTGAAGTGGTTAAAAAGAAAATCTCATTGGAAGAACATTTGTTAAATTTTTCTAATCATTAGTCGGTTCAAACCGACGTTTGCTTTGGAAGACGTGATGAGAAAATTGAAAGGTGCGGGATGGAAAGTTTTTTTTTTTTGAATGTATACATTTTTAGTAGTGTATGGTGTTATTTTTTGGTAGTCCATTCATTCCATAATTGAATGTTAGGGCTCATGCACACTGCAGCTCAAAAAGGAGCAGCTCCTATAGGCTTTTGAGCAGGGGTGGTCTGTCCATTAAGGGCGCACAGGTGCCGCCTCCCCTTTACGTCCCCACCCCCTATTCATGCGTCTGGCGCATAAATTACAGTAGCAGGGTTCTTTCTTTTTTTTCAAGCACCCGATTAGAGCCAGGGGCTCTAACAGGCTTCAAAATAGGGTGGGCTTTGGACACAGAGCATTGTGCCTGGAGCCCACCCAGGTGTGTTAGAATGGTCTAGTAAGGAAAAGGAGCCTCCTCCACCATAACACTATGTGCTTTCCCTGCTCTGCTCCTGCATGCGGCATGCTCTCAATGACGAGAAGTAAGCACAGACACGACATCTATACTAGAGTCCCGTCAGTCATATTCCCGGTCTGCAGCTGCACAGAGAGGAGCTAAGGAAATAATATTCCGGTTAGATTTTGCGTTATCAGCACTTCCTCGTTTTACTTCCTCATCCAACTTCATTCGGCTTCTGTGTCAGTGGGAAAGTGGTAAATAAAAAAAAAAAAAAAGAAGAAGAAGGAAGAAGCGCTGAGTCCGCAGAATGTGAATATGGCAAAATGCGGAGCGAGAGCTTTAAATCACATTTATTGCTGTAGAAGACTCGTTCAGTGCTGGACAAGTCCAGACGATTTTTTTTATTATATATATATATATATATATATATATATATATATATATATATACACACACACACACACACACACACATACACACACACACACACACACACACACACACACAACACAGGTGTGCGGCACGAGGCGGCAACACAGGTAGGCGGCAACACAGGTGCGCGGCAACACAGGTGCGCGGCACGAGGCGGCAACACAGGTGCGCGGCACGAGGCGGCAACACAGGTGCGCGGCACGAGGCGGCAACACAGGTGCGCGGCAACACAGGTGCGCGGCACGAGGCGGCAACACAGGTGCGCGGCAACACAGGTGCGCGGCACGAGGCGGCAACACAGGTGCGCGGCAACACAGGTGCGCGGCACGAGGCGGCAACACAGGTGCGCGGCAACACAGGTGCGCGGCACGAGGCGGCAACACAAGTGCGCGGCACGAGGCGGCAACACAGGTGCGCGGTTATGTTTCACGCACACATCACATGCGATGACTGTGCGTAAATCATGTTTTGCCTGTACCATTGTGAACCTAGGCGCAGCGGGTTTTTTTCTGTCAGGAAAACACTCCTAAAAACTCTACAAAACAATTTTTTTCCTGCTCCTAAACTCTGAAGTTTAGAAAAATGCTTCCAGCATAAAAATAGTGTGCAAGGACAATAGGATAACACTGTTAGCTCCTAGGGGCAGGAAAAAACAAACACACAAACACACACACACACACACACACACACACACACTAGTGTGCATGGAGCCTAACAGACATGTGTAATTTGTTTTGTTCAAATTAGTTTAATGAATTTTGATAAAATTTGGAAATATCCGAACGAAAACCCGTTTAATAAATTTTTGCAAATATTCGTAAAACCCCAAAAATGTAATAACTTAACTATTAAATTCTAGGCATTGAAATTTTCTTTCAAATTTGGCTGTTAGTGAACGTAACAAATACAAATTTATGCAAAGTTACGAATTTCTCATCTAAAACGGATGGAACATAACTAATATTAAAAAAAGTTATTATTTATTAAAGATTAGTTCCGTTCCATTATTTATTTATTTTTTTTTTATTTTTTTTGATGCGGCAGTCGTTATTTCAGATTTGTATTAGTTACGTTCGCTAACAGCCAAAATTTAAAAGGAATTTCCAATACCTATAATTTAATAGTTATTAAGCAGTTATTCTTTTGATTTTTCTCTTTCTTATTTTTGAATTTACGAATTGCAATCATAACAAATGGCTCGAAAAACGAAAAAAAAAAAAAATAATAATAAAAAAATAAATACGAATGAAACGAAAACAAACATTTTTCGGCAGTGCACATGTCTAGAGCCTAATAAGGAATCTACATATGGATTACTGCGTTCTCATACAGCGTTTCATTTTCTAAAGCCCTGATAAAGAGGGAGGGGGTTACAACACCTGAAACATGTTGGCTCTATAAACAGTTCGTCATTAGAATTACCTTGGATTTCAGATCTCGGTTTACTCATCTCAAGGTGATGGCGGAAATCCTTTCATGTGTAGAAGCTGCCAGCCCGATATTCACATTCGCGGCCTTTACACCGCTCCATAAATATAAAAACACAGGAGCACTCCGGATCTGTTCATCCCCCCTTCCCCTTCAGATGCAGTCTGTCCATGTATGAACGCTGTGGTGGAAGTAAAAAAGCAATGTGTTGTAAAGCGCACGTGAAAACTCACGCACATACGTGCACACAAGCGTCACTGCGGCCTCAGTAAAGCAGGAAGAGGAGCGAAAATTTCTTATGACAGAAAACGCAACCGGTTCATAAATGTTCAACCGCTGAATGTTCATTGCCTGCAGCAAAATATCGATTTCTACAATCCACAGTTCATATTTATTTATCTCTGAGCAGAACACGATCGGAAATAAAATACCGATAACGCGTTCAATGCGTCGTCTGATCAGAGATCAGAGGCATCAGATCTTTCATGGAGTGAGCCTCAGGAACAGGGGAGTGCGAATGTAGAGGGGCTCCAGGAGGAGACAGGACGTGGAGGGGGGCAGCAGGAACAGTCGCCCCGGGCACAGGCCCAAGTTTGGGTGGGGCGCAGGGTAGTACAGCTAACTACATCATGCATCAGAGCGGGGGGATTTAAACTTGCCCTGAACATTGGCTGAACCTGCCCTGGCACTGGACGCAGCCTGTTCCCATTCCAAACGACTGGACGACTTAATACAATGCACACAGGGTAAACGCATGTTCAACGCACACGTAACATTATTGCTGTCTGTGTCCATATTTAGGGAGATTCACCTGTATGTGCCCTCTTTTCACCGAGAGAGAGTGAAAGAAGATCCTAAAGAACAGATTGTTAGAAATCGCCCAATGGGGGGGGGGGGGGGGGGCGACACTAATTATAACAGCCTGGGGATTTCCTCTCACTTGCCGTTGTGGCTGTGGGACAGGAAGTGAAGGGAAATCTCCCCAATGGAACACCGTCAGAGGTTATAAAACTCTCCTATATTGTTCAAAAGGAAAGAAAGTTGGTCTTTAGTTGTACAGTGCATCCGGAAAGTATTCACAGCGCTTCACTTTTTCCACGGTTTGTTATGTTACAGTCTATTCACAAAATGGAATAAATTATTTTCCTCAAAATTGTACAAACAATGGCCGATAATGACAACATGAAAGAAGTTTGTATAAAATCTTTACAAATTTGTTAAAAAATAAAAATAAAAATAAAAAAAAAAAGACAAAAATCCCATGTATATAAGTATTCACGGCCTTTGCTCAATACTTTGTTGAAGCACCTTTGGCACCAATTACAGCCTCAAGTCTTGGAGTATGATGCTACAAGCTTGGCACTCCTATTTTTGGGCAGTTTCTTCCATTCTTCTCTGCAGGTCCTCTCAAGTTCCATCAGGTTGGATGGGGAGTGTCAGTGCACAGCCATTTTCAGATCTCTCCAGAGATGTTCAATTGGGTTCAATTCTGGGCTCTGGCTGGGCCACTCAAGGACATTCAGAGTTTTCTCGTAACTGCTCCTTTGTTATCTTGGCTGTGTGCTTAGGCTGGATTCACACCTAAGCATTTTTAGTGCTTTTTGCATTTTGCAGATTTGTACTACAGTCCATCTAACATGTTTTCCTATGGAACACATTCTGTAGTGCAAATCTGCAAAATGCAAAAAAGCACTAAAAATGCATAGGTGCGAGTCCAGCCTTAGGGTCATTGCCCTGTTGGAAGATAAATCTTCACCCCAGTGTGAGTTCCACAGTGCTCTGGAGCAGGTTTTCGTCAACGTACATTGCTGAATTCATCTTTCCCTCGATCCTGACTAGTCTCCCAGTTCCTGCTGCTGAAAAACATCCCCACAGCAGGATGCTGCCACCACCATGCTTCACTGTAGGGATGGTATTGGCCAGGTGATGAGCGCTGCCTGGTTTCCTTTCAGACATGACGCTTGTCATTCAGGCCAAACAGTTCATTTTTTTTTTCAATCAGACCAGTGAATTTTATTTCTCACGGTCTGAGAGTCCTTTGGGTGCCTTTTGGCAAACTCCAGGCCTTTTACTGAGTGTCTTCTGTTTGGCCACTCTACCATACAGGCCCGATTGGTGCTGTAGAGATGGTTGTTCTTCTGGAATGTTCTCCACAAAGAAAAACTGGAGGTCACCTCCCTGACGAAGGCCCCTTCTCTCCCCACCGATCAGTTTGGCCTGATGGCCCGCTCTAGGGAGAGTCTTGGTGGTTCCAAACTTCTTTCATTTACAGATGAAGGCCACTGTGCTCATTGAGACCTTCAATGCTGCAGACATCTGTACCCTTCCCCAGATCTGTGCCTCCATACAATCCTGTCTTGGAGGTCTACAGACAATTCCTTGGACTTCATGGCTTGGGTTGTGCTCTGACATGCACTGTTATCTGTGGGACCTTATATAGACAGGTGTGTGTGTGCATTTCTAAACAAGTCCAATCAACTGAATTACCACAGGAGGACTCCAATCAAGTTGTAGAAACATCTCAAGGATGATCAGTGGAAACAGGATGCACCTGAGCTCAATTGTAAGTGTGAATACTTATGTACATTTGATTTTTGTTTTTATAAGGCCGGGTTCACACCGCTGCAAAGCGGGAACGCCGCGAATCCGCGGCGTTTTCCCGCATCGCACACCTCCCGCCGGCAGTTCACACTGCCCTATGCGGACGGCTGGGAGTGTCAATGTTATGTTAATGACACCCCCAGATCCGTCCGCATATCGCAGTGCGATCTGCCGACTCGCACAGGAATCGGATCGCATGGTGTGAACCCCCATGCGTTCCGATTCTGTTGCGGACCAAAAAAAGGGTCCCGTGCGAGTTTGCTGCGGGAGCGCTGCGAATTCAGCCATACTATCTGTATGGCTGAACTCGCATGGCTACGGAGATCGGATGTGATTTGCGGTGCGAATCACATCCGGATCTCCCCCCGCAGCAGTGTGAACCCAGCCTTAATGACAAATGTGCAAAAAAGGCCAATTTAACAGCTTTTACATACTGAGTTTAGCAGCAATTATCAGCAATTGAGGTTAGAAGTGTTTTTTTTTTTTTTTTAAAGATAACCTCAGGAGACCTTCCCAAATGTCCACAATGCAGGAAAAACATGTAAATTATTAACTATATTGACCATTCTGTAAGAGAAGAGAGAGAGATTTAAAGGGGTGTTCCGCAATTTTTTAAAATAATTTTTTAAAGTCAGCAGCTACAAACATTGTAGCTGCTGACATAAAGCGGTTGTATAGTGTTTTTTTTTTTTTTTTTTTACTTTTACCTACAGGTAAACCTAAAATAAGGCTTACCTGTAGGTAAAAAAAAATAAAAATCTCCTAAACCTGTATGGTTTAGGAGATATTCCCCTCTCAATGAGCCGCTGACTGCAGCGGCGCATGCGCACAGGGGATTTTCAGCTGAAAGCCCACCAGACGCCTGACCTTGTCGGAAAGAAAACTCCTGCGCACATGCACGGGAGTGACGATATCACATCTCCAGCCACTCACAGCGCCAGAGCCGCGATACCCGGAAGACACGCAGAGGGAACATGTCAGCTCCCTCGGCATGGATCGGGCAAGATGTTGGGGCCTCGTTCTAGGGCATGCATTTCATAATGAGCTAGTATGCGGTGCATACTAGCTCATTAATCCTTTTCGCTTGCAGGTCTAAAAAAAATAAATAAAAAGTTAGCGGGTTTACTCCCGCTTTAATAAAGGACACTCACCTGTCCCGCGATACCGCAATGTTGGCCGCCCAAGGCCAAACCGTCCATCGGATCGCCTGCCGGCGCCTCCATCTAAAACGAAGGGAAACAGGCAGTGGAGCCTTGTGGCTTTACTGCCTGTTTCCTACTGCGCATGCGCGAGAGGCGTGGCACTTTGTGAATAGCTTCATTGTTTTCTGGGACACACACATGTCCCAGAAGGCAACGGGGAAGCTCGCCAAAGAGGAGGAAGCACCATGGAATAGGAAGAGGCAGATTAGGAAGACAGCCTAGCAACAGCAGTTTCAGGTAAGTAAAAAAAAAATATATAATAAAAAAAATGTAACTAAGAATTTTAATGACATTTTTTATTATAGGGTGGCCCTCCACTTTAACTATGGATTCCCTTTCTGCCAGTCTGTCTCTTCCCCCCCCCCCCTCTCTCTCTGCCCCCTCCCCAAATCTCTCTCCCTCCGAGTTCGTCTCCCTTACAAGTTCCTCTTTAAAAACGCTTATAAAACAAAAAACGTACTTAAAAACTCAGGTTACAGCTTTAGAGTTTACAAGCAGTTACATGCATTTGGCTTCTAAAATGCCAGTAAACTTCTGTCCTGAACGCAATTTTTTGCGTTCATAAAAATGCCTCTAAACCACTGTAAACGAACTCAATGTACATGCAGATAAGATAACAGGAGCGTTCCGGGGCTGCTGGAAAAAAAGAACGCCAAACTGCTCCTAAACATTCATCAGCAGCAGCGTACATGAGGCCTTATTATAATATGCGACATTAGCGGACCCCAGCTTTATCATATGCGACATTAGCGGACCCCAGCTTTACCATATGCGACATTAGCGGACCCCAGATTTACCATATGCGACAATAGCGGACCCCAGATTTACCATATGCGACAATAGCGGACCCCAGATTTACCATATGCGACAATAGCGGACCCCAGATTTACCATATGCGACAATAGCAGACCCCAGATTTACCATATGCGACAATAGCGGACCCCAGATTTACCATATGCGACAATAGCGGACCCCAGATTTACCATATGAGACAATAGCGGACCCCAGATTTACCATATGAGACAATAGCGGACCCCAGATTTACCATATCAGACATTAGCGGACCCCAGATTTACCATATGCGACATTAGCGGACCCCAGATTTACCATATGCGACATTAGCGGACCCCAGATTTACCATATGCGACATTAGCGGACCCCAGATTTACCATATGCGACATTAGCGGACCCCAGATTTACCATATGCGACATTAGCGGACCCCAGATTTACCATATGCGACATTAGCGGACCCCAGATTTACCATATGCGACATTAGCGGACCCCAGATTTACCATATGCGACATTAGCGGACCCCAGATTTACCATATGCGACATTAGCGGACCCCAGATTTACCATATGCGACATTAGCGGACCCCAGATTTACCATAATGAGACAATAACGGACCCCAAATTTATCATAATGAGACAATAGCGGACCCCAGATTTATCATAATGAGACATTAGCGGACCCCAGATTTATCATACGAGACATTAGCGGACCCCAGATTTATCATACGAGACATTAGCGGACCCCAGATTTATCATACGAGACATTAGCGGACCCCAGATTTATCATACGAGACATTAGCGGACCCCAGATTTATCATATGAGACATTAGCGGACCCCAGATTTATCATATGAGACATTAGCGGACCCCAGATTTATCATATGAGACATTAGCCAGCCCCTGACCCCACATTTATACATTAGCCAGCTGTACTAACCCCAAAATGTATTATATGTGACATTAATTAATCCTGATCCCACTTTTATTATAATATGTGGCATTAGCCGCCCCCTGACCCCACATTTATATGCAACATTAGCCAGCTGTATTAACCCCAAATTTATTATAATATGCAATATTGGCCGGCCCCTGACCCCAGATTTATTAGAATATGTGACATTAGCCAGCCCCTGACAAGATTTATAGCAATATGTATTAGCTGACGGCACTGACCTCAGACTATTATAATATGTAACAATAGCCAACCTCTGACCCCGCATTATACAATAATATGTAACATTAGCTTGCCACCCTGACCCCGCATTCATTATGTGTCGCATTAGCCGCCTCTGACCCCAGATTTCTTATAATATGTAACATTAGCCACCCTGACCCCAGATTTATTATTTGTCACATTAGTCACCCCCGAATCCAGATTTCTTATAATATGTAACATTAGCCGCCTCTGACCCCAGATTTATTATAGCATATAATGTTTGCTGACCCCGACCCAGATTAGAATATGTAACATTAGCTGGCCTCTGACGTGCTCAGTAAAACATTGTGTTACTATATACAGTAGAATTAGCGCAGTGCTGGAGGTCTGGAAATTCTCCTCTTAGGGAGAATACACAGGAGAGGAGTAATGACGCCTCACAAATATCAGTGCAACGTTGTCTGCACTTCCCACTCACCGCCCTCTGGTGTATCTGGTGTAACCGTCTAACCACGACAACCACCGAAATAATCCACATCCTCCTCCGGGGTGACACAGAGCGGCTAATCACTGCATTCCCAGAGTAATACGCTGTATATGCAACGTGGGGACCCGAGGAATACAAAGGCCCTATAGACATGAAATCTCTGATCTGTGATGGGATTGGTTCAGAGATAAATAAAACCGAATGTCCTTCTATAAAAGAGAAACAGCAAACTAAGACAACCAATTATAAGTGAGGAATCATCCAGCCATCATCCCATTGGATAACAGATGGACATGATTAAAACACTTCTCTGAATAACAGATTTGGTGGCGGTGATGGCAGTGATGATGGTTTGGTGGCGGTGATGGCAGTGATGATGGTTTGGTGGCGGTGATGGCAGTGATGATGGTTTGGTGGCGGTGATGGCAGCGATGGCGGTTTGGTACCGGTGATGGCAGCGATGGCGGTTTGGTGCCGGTGATGGCGGTTTGGTGCCAATGATGGCGGTGATGATGTTTTGATGGCGGTGATGATGTTTTGGTGCCGGTGATGGTATAGAACATCTGAACATCTCTTGCAAATCAAACAGCACTTGTTGTGTCCAATGACAGAGCGGGTGAGACGCTGCTCACAACTTCCACCTCATCAAATGGGAATCTGCTGAACTACATGACATCACCAATGTCTGACATCACAGCCTCCCGATGACATCAACCAATCTGACATCACACACTGATCTCCTACCAACATCCCACACTGTTCTGAAAGTTATGTCACATAGAGCAATATCAGTGTATGGGGGTATAGTCTTGTATGAGGAGGAGGATATAGGGATATATCAGTGTATGATGGGGCAGGGGGGGGGAGAGATAGGGATATGTCAGTGTATTGGGGGGAGTGGGGAGATAGGGATATGTCAGTGTATAGGGTGAGGGGGGGATAAGGATTTATCAGTGTATGGGGGGGGGGCTATATTGGTGTATGAGGGGAATAGGCATATAGAGTATCAGTGAATGGGGGAGGGGGTATATCAAGGTATGGGGGGGGGATAAGAATATGTCAGTGTATTGGGGGGGGGGGGATAGGGATATGTCAGTGTATTGGGGGGGTAGGGATATGTCAGTGTATTGGGGGGGGGGGTTATAGGGGTCTGCTGGGGGTATTATAGGTGGAGTAGGGTGTACATGAAGGGGGTGAAGTAGAAGGCTCACTCTGACATGGTGGGGGAAGGTATTGTCTCAGTCAGTCGGTGCCCCCCGGTCTCCCCGGTACCTGTAGCCGTCCGTCCTCCTCTGGCTCTCCAGACCGCTAACCGATCTCCCGCCCCGCTGCCTGCTGGGAAATGAAGTCCCTAGACTCCCCTCCCCCGCTCGCCAACAGCGTCCGCCGCACGAGCACGGACAACAGCTCCCATCACCCCCCGCGGTAGAGAGCGGAGAGCGTCGGCCGGTTGCATGCTGGGAGTTGTAGTCCTCCTGGAGATCTCTTCTATTGTTGTAGAAGGAGAAAGAACTACAACTCCCATGAGAACCCTCCCACACCCGGGAACACGGAATCCATTCATTCATCAACTGGGCTGGATCACCGTCAACCCCATCACTGATCTGTGGGAATCATTGTTATCCTCATCCCTGATCTGTGAGATTCCTCTCACCCCCATCCCTAATCTGTGCCATCCCCGATCTGTGTAATTCCTGCCATCCCCCATCCCTAATCTGTGCAATTCCTGCCATCCCTGATCTGTGCAATTCCTGCCACCCCCCATCCCTGATCTGTGCAATTCCTGTCATCCCCATCCCTGATCTGTGCGATTCCTGCCATCCCCATCCCTGATCTGTGCGATTCCTGTCATCCCCATCCCTGATCTGTGCGATTCCTGCCATCCCCATCCCTGATCTGTGCGATTCCTGTCATCTACATCCCTGATCTGTGCAATACCTGTCATCCACATCCCTGATCTGTAAGATCTCTGTCATCTTTTTCCCTAATCTTTGGGATTCCGTTCATCATCTCTAATTGTGGGATCCCGGTCACCTTCATCCCTAATCTGCGAGATCCCGGTCATCCCCATCCCTGATCTGTGGGATCCCTGTCCGCCTCATCCCTGATCTTTGGGATTCCTTTCATTTTAATCCCTGATCTTTGGGATTCCTGTCATCATCGTCATCCCTAATCGTGGGATCCCTGTCATCTTCATCCCTGATCTGTGAGATCCCTGTCATCCTCATCCCTGATTGGTTATCCTGCAGGACCCATTGTTTGGTGCTGGGTGGGGCTGGTCCTGGTGGCCCATTCATTACATGCAGTAGTACATCTTACACCATAAAGGTGTAAAAGGGCCCCTAATCTCCAGGCTGTCAGTTTGCTGAATAAGAATCATGTACTGTATGGGATTGGTTGCTTTTCTGACACCTCCCCCATAGATCAGCAGAGGTTAGCTAGGTTTTAGGATGTAAAGATGTACTGACGGGTTGGATAAAGATGTAGGTCACACGTAGGGCAGCCCATTGATTTCAGTGGGCTGCTCTATGCACTACAAATGCGGAAGAAAGTCCCAAAACCTTTTTCAAAATCACACGGTCCCAAGACACATGTCAGCAGATGCCTGAGGTTGTCATGAACAATTAATGGTGAAATGGATAAGAACTATAAATTAGTTCTTGGTTATCTGCTGCTATTCCTAATTAAAAGTATAAATGTGCATGCACATTAGAAGTAAACACTCTCTGAGATATGTTCAGTTCAGGCTACTTCTAAATACTGATTTATTCATGGGCGGTGTTAATATTTTATACAGAAAGATACGTCATTACTATGTCAGTCTAATTGGTACATCTTATTGGTTACAATACAAGAGAAATGAAGAAACTTGATGCTTGAAGTTTGGTTGAAGCTGGTTCCCTTATCTCGAATGCATTCCTCTAACGCGTGGGATGTGGGGGGTACCCGCCATCTTGGCTCCGAACAGAAAGTCAATCTGTATATTACATAATAAGTAAGGAACATGTATATACATAAGCAAATAGACATTTTCTGATTATCATTATGTACATTGGATTCCTTAACAGTCCCCCCTAAAATGGCTATTTTCTTCTGTCCCTCATCTAAAGGTCCTACTCACCTGGCCCATTCTCCTCAGCAACTCTTTTTAAGCTGTATATAGAGTTGGGCAGCAACTAGTTCACTACCCCCCTCGATACAGCTGGAGAAGGGCAATCAGGTGCTATCTATCCCTATAACCCCTAAAGGATTGTGAGATTATGGACAGGGAGTGACTGTAGAGGAGTGAAGGGTTTGTCACCCTCCATCATAAGAGGGTCCTCTTCTTCTTGGTGGAGAAATGTAAGTGGGCCGTTGTCTACAGCCTTGCTCTTTAACTTCTTTACGAAAGGTAGAATACAGCATACAATCGGGGGTAAAAGAACCAGGATTATTAGTACCGTTACCCCTATCTGGGCGAGCACCTTCTGCCACCCACTCATCCAGCTAAAATATTGATCCCATGTGTCTGTAATACCGGAGTTCTTCTTCAACTCCAATGACAGATCCTCTAATTTCTTTATAGCTAAAGTTACTTTACCATTTGGGCCGGTATTATCAGGAATGTAGGTGCAACAGGTTCCCGTTTTTTCTATTTTTACAGACACTTCCTTTCTCAGCTAACAGCATGTCTAAGGCCATCCGGTTCTGGAATGTCATGTAGGAAGTGGGGGGGTAACTGGTCAGCAATTCCCTGGAGGGCCTCTTTAGTGTAATTCACGTATCTTTGTTGGTTATAGTTTATGTAATTGATCCAATCTACATTCTTATTCACATTTTTTATGGGGATCAAAGACTCAAAACCAACTTTTACCTGATCCCTGGATTTGAATTCATCAGGGACCCCCCTTGGGACCCCTATAGCGTCTACGTACACATGAGGGTCAAAGCTTCCGGAGAGAGAGCTGCTCGCTTCCTCCTCTGACTGTGTGCTGGGTCAGTGTATGTATCAGGGGTATCTTCTGCTAGGATATGGAGGGGCATAATCACCTTTCCAAGGGCACATTCACTGGTCCAGATACCCTCTAATCTGGTCCTATGTTCCAACCCACTGTCCCTCCCAGGAACCACAATTCTGGCCCCAGTAACTGTCTGTAAAACACACATGTATATCCTTACCATCAGGGATGTCGCTGTACCAATGGCATTGCCATGAAAGAGTCAAACAGACAAGGTACTATGTCACAGTAATCAAAGGTAAAGGTGGTCACATGTGTACCTGAAGAGTTGTACCAAAATGTAATTATGTTATCATTTTTTGTGATGACCACCTCCTGGGCCTCCCCTCTAGACCAAACAGAAAAAGGATATGCAGCATGGTCGTCATGAAGTGGGCGGGATCTTGTCCTCGGGGGTGGAGCTTTCTTGCAGTGGGAAGCGTGTATTCAGGTATTCTTCCCGGCCAATTCCACTGAGGTGGCTGTGGTCAGCAAAACTTGGAATGGACCATCATATCTGGGTTCAAGAGAATGTTTTCTCACAAATTTCTTTACCAGCCCCCAATCTCCAGGCAGTAGTTGGTGTGTTCCTGTATCTAATTCAGGATCTGGAATGGAAGAAAACACCTGGACATGCATTTGGGTTAATTCTCGTGATAATGCGGTTACATAATTAGTCAACACATCAGATTGCAACTGTAACAGCCAAGTCTGGGGGCTGAACCAAACAAAATTTTATAAGGGGATAGGGCATATTTCCCCCGGGGTGTGTGTCTGACACTGAACAGGGCAATGAGCAAACTGTCTGGCCGACTCATGTTAGTCTTTTGGGCCATCTTCTAACATCCTGTTTTTCTAGTGTCCCTTTCATCCTTTCTACCTTCCCGCTACTTTGAGGGTGGTAAGGGGTGTGTAGAGCCAACTGAACCCCCAGTGCTGCCCTAATCTTTTGTAAGGGTTGCTGTGAAGGCTGGGCCTGATCGCTCTCTATCACCTCTGGGACCTCAAATCTACATACTATCTCACTCAGTAGTTCCTTAGCTGTGGTCCTGGCAGTCATGTCCACCTCCACTAGGGGGCGTATTCGAATCTGTCACTCCTTTGGCATTTGGGAGTGATCAATTTGTATCCTCTGGAAGGGGTATAGAGCTTTTGCCAGGTGCTTCTTCTGTGCCTTTTCTGTACATTCTGGGTTACATTTGTCGCAGATAGTGCATGATCTGCAGAAGTTGTTGGTCAATGAAGTAACTCATAAGTTCATAAGAGTCTTTGTCAAGTGGACAGTTCCATTTGCCCATTGCACCATGGCTGGGTACATACTCCTGGGTAGACAAGGCTTCTTGTTGCACTCGAATAGTCCATCTCTGAGAGTTGCTCCTCTCCGTTTCCAGCTTTCCTTCTCATCCGGACTTGCTACTTCCTGTAATTATTTCAGATAAACTCTGTCCACTGGGAGAGTCTGTAGGGTAAGCATGGAGTGGTCTTCTTCTACCACCCTGCTGTCCACTTCCCGTGGAACACTGGCTGTCTGTTTGGCAGCTGAATCGGCTAGATTGCCTCGAGCTTCCTTCGAGTTTAGTTTGTCGTGTGCTTTACTTTAGAATAGTCACTTGGGTTGGGAGAAGCAGGGCGTCCATCAAGTCCTTGATGGCTGAGCTATGTTTCACAGGTGTTCCTGCAGCCATCAGGAACCCTCTGTCCTTCCAGATAACACCAAAATCATGGGCAACGCTGAAAGCATATCTTGAGTCCGTATGAATGTTGGCTCTTTTTCCCTCTGCCAATTTACATGCTGTAGTAAGTGCTTGCAGCTCTGCCACCTGTGCAGACATCACCGGCGGTAAGGTTTCAGTTTGGAGAACCGAGTTTTCAGTGGTGACCTGGATCCTGCAGGGGTATTTCACTCACAGTGGGGAGATGCGTGGTTTCCAGCCGCATTCGTTCGATGCAGTTATGGGGTGACAAGTCAAGACTCGACTCCTCCTCCTTACCCCCCTCGAGAAGTGGAAGAAGGGTGGTAGGTTTCGGTGTTTGACAACGTAATAGAGTAATGCTGTCTAGAAGGTAGAAACACAGGAGTCTCAAGTGTCTGGCAATGGACAGATGTTTCGGCTGGATCTTGGTGGAGTATGGGAGCAATGTCATGGGGAGCAAGCAGAACGAGGCAGAGTCCGAGAGCCAAGTCCAAAGTTTTGTCAAACAAGGCTTGTGCAGCAAAGACAGCTCACAGACACGATGGGCCTCCTCTTGCTATCGCATCCAGCCGACAGGAATAATATCCTATAGGGCGTAGGCAGATGCCGTGTGATTGGGCGAGTACACCTGTAGCATGTCCCAGATGTTCGGATACAAAGGGCTTGAACGTTTTGTCGTAGTCTGGGAGCCCTAGCGCCAGAGATGGTGTGCTTGAAGGCCTCAAAGTTGGATATTGCTTCAGGAAACATCTGGAAGGGGTCTGCTTTCAGGGTATCATACAAAGCTTGCATCAGTAGGGAGCCTTCTGGAATCCATGCTCTGCAATACGAAATAAGTCCAAGGAAGGAATGAAGGGGCTTCTGGCCTTGTGGTAGTGGGATGTCAGAGATTGCTTTCACCCTGTCTTCAGTGAGGTGTCTTGTCCCATGGGACAAGACAGTGTCCAAGAACAATTACAGATGTTGAGCACCACTGCAATTTGGGCTTTGAGGCTTCGCAACCCTGTGTGGCAAGATAGCCCAACTGGCTTTCTGAGGTGACTTCAACAGTGGGTAAGTCAGCTGCACAGTGGAGAAGGTCATCAACATATTGGAGGAGAATCACTTCCAGGTGATCCTCTTGTCATGTGTCAAGGATGATAGCCGTAGCATTTGCAAACTAGCTTGGAGAGTTCTGTGCCCCTTCTGGCATAACTGTCTGGGTACGTTGCTGCTTCTTTTCGTGGGAGAAGGCAAAGAGGTACCTGCAGGAAGGATGCAGGGGTACACTGTAGAATGCATTTGCCAGGTCCACCACAGTGAAGTACTCAGCCATTGGAGGTACAGCTGATAATAAGGTATGTGGATTTGGCACAATTGGGGTGTCCAACACTGTGACTTCGTTAATTGCTCGCAGATCCTGCACCATCCTGTATCTGTCAGGTTCTCCCTTAGGTGTTTTCTTCTTGACAGGAAAAAGAGGTGTATTACATGGTGAGGTACAGGGGATCAAGGCCCCATTCTGGACCAAGGCAGCTACATGTTTCGAGATAGCTTCTGATTGCGCCAACTTAAGTGGGTATTGTGGTTTCCGGGCAATGATGCGCCCTCTTTGAGCTTGACTGAAACTGGTGGCACTTTTAAGTGACCAATGTCTTCCGGGCCTGTGGACCATAGACACGCAGGAATTCTGTCAAGTACTTCTTTTGGTATTGAACTTGGAGTTATTGCTTCATGAAGTGTCATCAGGAGAGGCAGAGAATACAAAGCAGATGAGTCTTCCAAGGATAGGGGAGTATGTAACTTCACCCCCCTATAGGTGTGAAAATGATTGACGCCTGTAGTCTGGACAGCACATCAGCTCCTTGTAGATTCAAGGGACATGTAGAGGACACCACAAATCTGGTAAGCAAATCAGGAAATGTCCTCACTTGGAGAGGCTCAGTGAGTGGACTGGAGCGGGGCACCCCATCCACTCCCACACAGGAAACATCAATAGTGGAAAGGAAAGAATTATCAGGCAGGTCCTCAGCCCTCAACACACTCCTGGCTGCACTCATGTCAATGAGACAAGTGGTAGGTTTTCCTTGTATAGGTAACGTGACCTTTTCTAGGGGTCCCCCAGTCTCATTTGAGGACACTGTCATAAGGGGTGACACGGGTTTTCTCATTTCCTAGCATGAGTTGGGGCGTGGTGGTGAAGGTCCATGTCCACGTTGCCCTTCGCGGGGATCCCTGTCATGTCTCAGATGTCTTGGGGCTCTGCATACTCTTCTGATGTGACCCCGCTTCCCACAGTTGTAACAGATGATCTTTTCCCTGGTATTGGGCAGTGGTGGTGGACGAGTGTAGGCAGGATCTTCGTCTTGTGTTACCATGAGGGGCGTTGTTTTTTCCTTTTTGGTTTTCTATCCCTCTGGCCACCAACAGTAAATTGGACATTTTCATTGAGCGATATTCAGGGCGGGCCACCATCAGGCTTTTTCTGAAATCCTCTCTGAGTCCTGAGACAAAAGCAGATGATAACACGTGTGTGTGTGTGTCTTTTCATAGAGGGAAAAGCCCAGATGTTCAAAGGCCTGTATGAGTCTAGCATGATACTTCTCCACAGACTCCCCTTTATCTTGGGCAATATCTTGGATTGTGGTGGTCTGATCTGCCAATTTCTCCTTTGCCCAGTCGCGGAGTTGTGCACAGAACTCCAAGCCTGAGGTATAAGAAGTGGCACTTGCCAGGCAGGCATCATTGAAGGCTGTCTGCATGACTGGCCAAAAGACATGTCCTTTGAGATCCTCCCGGAACTGTGAGTCCGGAGCCGGATTAGGGGTTAAATCAGCAGGTGGCCTTGCTGCCTGTTGTTGGTCTTCCCACTCGGACTCTTCTTCATCATTAACACATCCGGCCTGTGAAGGTAGTGCTTCCATATTAGGGAAGACAGGTGTGTGGTAAGAACCATCCTGGTTTAAATGGGAAGAACTGGTTATATGCCACGGCTGGGCCTATTGGGTGTACCAAGATGGCCGCCGGCAGGAAGTGCACTGGGCTGTGCCTGAAGCGAGGGCTTGGGTGTACCAAGATGGCCGCCTGGGAGTGGTCACAGTGGGTTATGCTAGGGTTGGGGTGGTGAGAAGGGAGTGGGCGTTAGTTGTCCCTCTCCTCCTTCGTTCCAGTTTTTTGTATATGGGGGCGGTACAGCCACATTTAACTCTGTGATTCACATACATAGCACAATTTGCATCTTTCTTGATTTACTCTTCTATCCAACCTTCTTTGTGCAATGACCTTGCCGTCCTGTTCCATGCTTCTGCCACATCCAATAAGCCGTTATCACACAGACTCTACTTTTTCTTCTTATCAGCACATGCCATTCTTCTGCACCTTACAACATCTTCTCTCTTCTTCTAATATCACATTCTAGCATTCCCTTCTCTCTCTCTCTCTCTCTCTTTTTCAGCGGACGGCTTAAGAGGAGAATACAGGCAACAAAGTGGTTAATACTCCTCTGACTGCTGTCTTATCAAAGAATTCCTAGGGTGGGGGCTCGCATCCCTGCGAGAGATCTGTCTCCTAGCACACTCCTGACTGTTCGAGGGTCAAAACTAGCACGTCAGAGGTGGTGTGGAGCAGTGGCTTATGGCCCAACTGATCCTTCAGGTAGCCACTTTCTCTCACTGTCACCCTCTTCGTGTATATCAAACAGTAATGGACAAATACACACACAGTAAAGGACATGACACCTGATACTCTTTGAACTGCAAAGATAGCTCTCGGGAAAAGCTCACCTGAGTCACAAGGCTGCCAAATTCCAGCTAGCCTTCTTTCAAACTGCCCTCATTCACAGTTTGAGCTAAACCCTCAGGAACGCTTTCCCGAGCAGAACATTCATAGACGGTTGCAAGGCTGCCACATCCGCAAGCCTTCTTTCAAACTGCCCTAATTCACAGTTTGAGATTAACCCTCAGAGGTCCTACACAGCCAACCTCGAGTAACCCCGTCTATAAATGCCTGCAGAATTCCACCCCACCACCAGAGACACAATCTAGGGGTGAGGATGGACATACGCCTGCAGCTGCACTTTCAGTCTGCTAAATCTGCAATTCTTCAGAATGACAGACACTGAACAGATAATAGTCAGCAGAAAACCATTAGCAGGTTCGTTAAAACAGCTTCAGGCGAGAAATAAGTTACCTGCCTCTTTGAACAATCGAAAGGAGCCAACAAGACCAAATAAACCAGGCAAACCAGAGAAGTCGTACAATGGTAAGGATAAATATGCTTACCGTACTGTTAGGGCTGCGCGCTTAACCCCCTTCTCTGATCTGGCCAGCCGTTCAGTCCTGGAATGCGGTCTCCCTTCGATTGAAGCCTGAAGCCCCACAGATTAGGGCGCCAGTTGAAATGGATAAGAACTATAAATTAGTTCTTGGTTATCTGCTGCTATTCCTAATTAAAAGTATAAATGTGCATGCACATTAGAAGTAAACACTCTCTGAGATATGTTCAGTTCAGGCTACTTCTAAATACTGATTTATTCATGGGCGGTGTTAATATTTTATACAGAAAGATACGTCATTACTATGTCAGTCTAATTGGTACATCTTATTGGTTACAATACAAGAGAAATGAAGAAACTTGATGCTTGAAGTTTGGTTGAAGCTGGTTCCCTTATCTCGAATGCATTCCTCTAACGCGTGGGATGTGGGGGGTACCCGCCATCTTGGCTCCGAACAGAAAGTCAATCTGTATATTACATAATAAGTAAGGAACATGTATATACATAAGCAAATAGACATTTTCTGATTATCATTATGTACATTGGATTCCTTAACAATGGCACCGCTGTGTATCTGCTATAGGCAGCAAGTTTCTGTGGTGTCAGGAAAGCGATTTTACATGCGTTCCCGACACATGCAAATATAAACACAGGCTAAATGTCTCAGTTACATTGGTGGTCAGTGTAAATCTCATTACATTGGGGCTTGGTGTAGAATCCTAGCATTCACACTAGTGGCCAGTGTGAATGCCCCCTTACATTGGTGGTCAGTGTAAATCCTTCCTTACATTAATGGTTACTGTGAATGTTTCGATTACATTAGTGGTCAGTGAAAACCCCTATTACATTGGTTGTCAGTGTAAATCCCTCCTTACATTAGAGATCAGCGTAACCCCCTATTACATTAGTGGTCAGCGTAAACCCCTATTACATTAGTGGTCAGTGTAAACCCCTATTACATTAGTGGTCAGTGTAAACCCCTATTACATTGGTGGCCAGTGTTGAAACTCCTCTTTATATTGGTAAACCAGCATTGCCATAGATCACACTCTCCCCTCCCCCAGCACTGCCACTGATCCCAGGAGTCCTAGGATTCCTAGACATTTTTAGTCTATTGATGGGTCCCTCACCTCCCCAGTCCATGGTGTGCAAGCAGTAAGGAGATGATCTGCTGTAACTTCTAGCAACCAAGCAGTAATGATGTACAGTAATCTCTAGCAACCAATCAACAAGCAGAAATCATGTGCTGTAACTTCTGGCAACTAATCAGTGAGCTGTAGTGTGCGCTGCAACCTCTAGCAACCAGTCAGTGAGCGGTAATGATACACTTTAACATCTGCCAACCAATCACAATCGCTGCCTGATCTGATTCAGTAAACGGATTTTGAGTCTAGCTGCTATTTATTGTATGTTTTAGAGCAGATGGAGAGCAAAACTGCATGGGAGGGAGGGGGCAAGAATATTTTAGCCACGGGTCTTTTGCTGGCAATTTGAGTTTCTTCAGAGCATTCACCCAATGTATCATAAGTCAGTCTCTTTGGTGGGCGAATGTCTCTCTTTGCTCTTTCCCTTTTTGGTGTATCCACCATTCTTGAACAAGTATCCTCATTCCTCATTTCAGATGCTGGTAATAGGGAGTAGACAGGAGTATTCTGTTCTTCTGTTTGTTGTGTTATTGGCACAAATTCTGGGACCTCTGCCCTAATGCCGTGTACACACGACCAGAGTTATGTCCGACAGACTTTCGAAGGAGTTCTGACAGAGTTCTGACGGACTTTCCGAATGAGCGGACTTGGCCACACACAATCACACCAAACTCCGACGGATTCGAACGTGATGACGTACGACTGGACTCGAATAAGGAAGTTCATAGCCAGTAGCCAATAGCTGCCCTAGCGTCGGTTTTAGTCCGTCGGAATAGCATACACACGAGCAAATTTTTCGGTAGGAACTGGGTCCGGCAGAGTTCTGGCGGAAAAATTTGAAGCATGTTCCATTTCTAAAGTCTGTCAGACTTTTGCGAATCAAAAGTCCGTTGCAGCCCACACACGATCGAATAGTCTGCCGGAATCATTCCATCAGACTTTGGATGTTGAAAAGTCCGCTCGTGTGTACGGGGCTTAAGAGTCCCATTATTATCTTCTCCTGCCTTTGGGGAAACATCAACTTCAGTCTCTGATGTCTCAGGTGGCCACAGCCAACTCATCTCCATTTCCTAATCCTCGTCTCCAGAGGGGGCAGGCTGAGATCTAGTTGCTGGTCTGCGCACAGCAGTGGACGTGGAGGGGAGATCCTCTTTCTGGATTTACCCTAACTGCTTCTGTGAGGGGTAAGAGATGATTTCGATGCCAGGTTTTCACTGGCCCAGTGTTTCCTTCTGGCTTGATTTTGTACACTGGGAGTCCTGGGAGCTTCCTGCACACAATATATGGGTGTGTATCTCCAGCGATCAGCCAACTTATGTTTGCCTGGGATGCCCAGATTCCTTAGTAGGACACGGTCACCTGGTTGGAGATCCTGAATTCTTACTTTTAAATCAAAGTTCCTCTTATTCCTATTTTTTCTGGTGTTTGAGGTAGCTTGAGCCTGCTCATAAGCTATCTTCAGGTTCCTCCGCAGTCTGTCCACATACCCTGGATGAGAGGTCTCTGGTGCGTGGTCCAGAGAGGTCCCAAAAGCTAGATCCACTGGCAGCCTGGCTTCACGCCCGAACTTTAGCCTATAAGGTGAATATCCAGTGGTGTCACTCTTGGTACTGTTGTAGTACTTGGTACTTCACGCCCAAACATTAGCCTATAAGGTGAATATCCAGTGGTGTCACTCTTGGTACTGTTGTAGGCATGAACCAATGCAGTGATGTGCCTACTCCAATGGGGTTTCTGCTCTGCAGTCAAAGTTCCCAACACGTTCAGGAGATTTCTGTTGAACCATTCCGGTTGAGGGTCCCTTTGTGGGTGGTAGGGAGTAGTCCTGGACTTCTGTAAGCCTAGTAGATCCAACAGTCTTTTTTATCAGTGTGCTCTCAAAGTCTCTTCCTTGGTTCGAATGTATCCATCGAGGTAGACCATAATGGACATAGAACTTTTCCACGAGAGTCTTTGCTACTGTGGCTGCTTGCTGGTCTCTAGTAGGGAACGCCTGGGCATAGTGGGTGACGTGATCTGTAACTGCTAAGATGTCCCCTTGCCCACTCAGGTCGGGTTCCAAACATAGAAAGTCTATGCAGACCAGATCCATTGGCCCAGTGCTCTCTTGAGGCAGCCCTCTGGGCCAAGGTCTTCCGTTGTATGCACCTGAGGCAGGAATGACAATAACTCTCCACTTCAGTCCTCATGTGAGGCCAGTAGAATCTGTCCCTTACAAGTTGAAGAGTCCTCTCAGCTCCCAAATGACCATGGTGGTCGTGCAGAGCGATCAGCACCCTCTCTCTGTGTTTTTCCGGCAGGAGCAGTTGTCACTTCTCTTCGGGATCTTCAGAGGGGCCCCTTCGGTAGACCACCCCTTGTTGTAACTGCAACAAATCCCACTCTTTCTGTAGTAGCCGGGCTTATTTCTGGGGGCTCTTCTGCAGCAGATCAGGTTGTATGTGTTCTCCAACGCCTTCAGTACTAGCTCAAAGAGTGAATCTTCCTCCTGGTCTCTCCTGAGATCCTTTTTAGATAGCTTGGGAAGACCCTCTTGCATAATCTGGGAGACGTTACACCTGGGCACCCCCACTGAGGACACTCCCACTTCTTCAGCTCAGGCCCCACCTTTTCCCCACCTTTTCCTTGCTGGCCTGTCCCTTCACAGTAAGCTCTTACTCCTTCAGGGGTAAGGTGAGTCCAATCTTCCAAGGGGTTTTGGGAGTCATGGGGCCTTCTTGACAAAGTGTCCACATCTCGGTTACCAACCCGTGGTCTGTACTTCAGGCTGAAGGTAAACGCAGAGAGAACAGCCAGCCACCTGTGGCCGGTGGCATCCAGCTTCGCGGTGGTGAGCAAGTATGTGAGGGGGTTGTTGTCCATCTTTACGAGGAACGTACTTGTCTACCACTGTCCACTTCAGAGCCAGAAAACGAGCGTTAGACTTACCGGTAACTCTGTTTCTAGGAGTTGTCCAGGACAGCACTAGAGAGATCCACCTCCAGAGGCAGAAAACACAATCCAGATCTTTAAAGGGTGGTCTCCGTCCCTTCCCCTTCAGTCTTGTAACCGAGAACTTCCCGTTTGGCCGGGAGCAAAAATAAAAACCATAGAGGTGATCAAATACCACCAAAAGAAAGCTCTATTTGTGGGAAAAATTGTCAAAAATGTAATTTGGGTACAGTGTAGCATGACCGTGCAATTGTCATTCAAAGTGCGACAGCGCTGAAAGCTTAAAATTGGTCTGGGCAGGAAGGTGTTTAAGTGCCTGGTATTGAGGTGGTTAAGGGGGGAATTCTTCCTGGGGAGTCTCTCCGGCTTGTTCTCCCATTGAGCCACACAACGAGACTGGGGTTGCTGGGCTGTCACTTCCTGTACCAAGTTCAATGCTTTGAGAAAGCAAAAATCATTTAAAGAGGAAGTAAACCCTGATGAGTTTACTTCCTCTTTCATTCCCTGCAAAGGTAAAGCATAATGGACTAATATGCATCGCATAGTAGTCCATTATGTGTCACTTACCTGACACAGGAGCCAGTGAAGTCACCACTGTCCCTTGTTGTCCAGAGCATCCATCTTCTCGGTGGGACTCGCTGCTCCACCGCTGTCATTCGGCGAAGCCGTGATGACGTCACTCCTGAGCATGCGCACGGGAGCTGCCACTCGCGGCATATCGCCGTTGACCGCAGTGCGCTCAGTGTGCCTGTCTTTTGGCAAATATCTCCTAAACCATGTAGGTTTAGGAGATATTTCTTGGACCTACAGGTAAACCTTAATCTAGGCTTACCTGTAGGTCAAAGTGTGTTGTAAGGGTTTACAACCACTTTAAGTCCACTATCGGTGTTTGGCCGCTAGATGGCCCCAAACACTAAAGCCCCGTACACACGAGCGGACTTTTCGACATCCAAACTCCGACGGACTGAGTCCGGCGGACTATCCGCTCGTGTGTGGGCTGCAACGGACTTTAGCGAAGCTAAAGTCTGACGGACTTTAGAAATGAAGCATGCTTTAAATTTTCCCGACGGAACTCCGCCGGACCCGGTCCCCTTCGAAAAATCCGCTCGTGTGTGTGCTACTCCGACGGACTAAAACCGACGCTAGGGCAGCTATTGGCTACTGTCTAGGAACTTCCTACGTCGAATCCAGTCGTACGTCATCACGTTCGACTCCGTCGGAGTTTGGTGTGATGGTGTGTGGTCAAGTCCGTTCGGTCGAAAAGTCCGCCAGAACTCCGTCGGAACTCCGGCGGAACTCCTTTGGAGGTCTGTCAGACTTAATCCCTCTCGTGTGTACGGGGCATAAGCCATAGAAACGTCCGTAGACTTTCATTGTAAATGCTAACATAATTTAGTAGGCAACGATCCAAGCGCTACACATTTATGCAAATTAGCTTTCTGCAACCGTAGCGCTGCACTTATTTATTCTCAATATTTGGTCCTTTTAGCAACTGATGGATTATATATATAGATATATATATATATATATATATATATATATATATACACACACACACTAATTAGATTTGAGCCTGGCTATATCTGATTTCTATTGCATAGCCCAGGTCAGTGACCAGATCTGAACCTGTAGCTTTCCTACAACTTTTGTCTATCTGCACCATACTGGCACTATATCCACTGGAGCATTTGCATTTTGCAGAGTAGAGTAGGGACTGGCCAGAGAGGGGTTACTTTGACGCAGTTGGCCAGCTTAAACATGCATTGCAATGTGTGTGAACGAAAAACCCCTGTTTTTTATGCGGTTTGCGTAGTAGTGTGTACAAAAGGGTTCATTCTGTTCTTTTTATTTAATCCCGGACAGGGTTTCTGACAGGTGGTTCCAAACCTTGTGGAGAACTAAGCACAGAACTGTTGCGAACATTGGCTGCCTCAAATTCTTCTGTCTCTTTATGTCAGCCCAAACAGACTCCATGATGGTGAGAGCAGGGCTCTGTGGGGGCCAAACCATCACTTCCAGGAACCCTTGTTCTTCTTTATACTGAAGATAGTTCTTAATGATATGGGCTGTATGTTTAGGGTCATGAGCAGAAAAAAAATTGGGGCCAATATTTGGCTGTAGCTGGAGACAGTTTGTTGGTGAAAGGTTGGAGAGCAGTACAATAAAAAGTGTCTGCAGACAACTGTGAAGCATGGTGGAGGTTCCTTTCAAGTTTGGGACTACATTTTTGCAAATGGAGTTGGAAATTTGGTCAGGATCAATGGTGTCCTCAATGCTGAGAAATACAAGCAGATACTTATCCATCATGCCACACCATAACAGAGGCGTGTGATTGGCCCCAAACTTATTCTGCAGCAGGACAACCCCCCCCCCCCCCCCAAATACATACATCCAATGTCATTAAGAACTAACTTCAGTGTGAAGAAGAACAAGGAGTCTTGGAAGTGATGGTTTGGCCCCGCAGAGCTCTGATCTCAACATCACAGAGTCTGCCTGGGATGACATGAGAAGACAGAAGGATTTGAGGCGGCCGACATCCACAGAACGTCTGTGCGTACTGTAATGTTTTTTCAATATTTTATTTCTTTTTTTACACATGCAATAACCAGAGCAATACAATGTTACCACAGTAACTGTATTGATGAGTCAATTCCTGGACTCAGTATAACGGGATCTACCCTGCTTTCTAGCAAAGACCTTTCTTCAAAATTCTCCTTCTTGGTCACTATCACTTCGTCCAGGAGGGTTTCTGAGATCGGTTCCTTGGGTCATGAAAAAACATTTCTGACCTTTTTCCCCAGACTGTGTGGTCCTCATCCCTATGCTTGGCTCAAATCCGAAAAGTCTCTTCAGTGTTACATGAGAACCAAGAAATCGTCCTGCCTACATTCAGGTCTCCAGGGTCTACCGAAGTTCATCCTCTAGATATTGCGAAATACTGAAGGAATACATGCAAGCTACTTTCTCCTTTAGACACTCCGAATACCTGTTCATTCTGTACTCTGGCAGTAAGAAGGAAACGAGCTTCAACCAGAACAATTTGCGACCTGGGTCGTCTAGTCCATTCAGGGGGCGTGTACTAAACCCCCTGAGCTATAATTGGCCACAGGCATCCTGCAGTTATGGCTCTCCTCGCTGCCGGCGCTGTGATTGGCCAAGCATGCGGGTTCACAGTGCATGCTTGGCCAATCATGAGCCAGCAATGCACTGTGTTGGCGTAGTGCATTGTGGACCGTTCGTGCCACACGAATTTGGTGCGAACGGTCCACTAAGTTCTGAATTCGCCGAAGAGACGAACGGCCGATGTTCAAGTCGAACATGCGTTAGAGTCGAACACCGAGATCATCCCTACTTCCCTTATATAAGATAACCTGCACGGCCAGCGGATGCCCACAGAAATTTGACCGAATCTGGACGCCATGGCTGGAACTGTTCTGATCGAGCTTACGCATAAGGGACGGGGTCCTGTCTCCCGGTGGTGTAACGTGGTATGGGGTGGCTGGGGCCCCGCCCCCCGGGGGAGTAGCTTGCTTAAACTAGCCATTCTTATACATACCTACCTGTAATGTTAATTGTACTACTGAATGTACTGTATGTCACAGTTTAACGACTTTTCCTGTTCTTTTACACACCGGAATGTATTACCTGACTGTCAATTGTTATGTGATGTCTTCTCAATAAAGACCAACCTTGTTAAAAAAAAATCCTGTCAGTTGATGGGGCAAATTAAATCATTTTGGTTCAGCATACCCACCCCGTGTGGTCTGGCTAGTTATTTCCCACAAGTAGCCTGCCATGGAGCCTGTCGGGAAAATGGAAAGTTTATTATCAAATACTTACCATAATTTTCCTTTCCTGATGGACTGCTGGGCAGACGGAGTTCCCACTCATCAGTCAAAGAATTGTCTAGTTATGGAACGCAGTGCCTAGTGGTGAGTTCAAATTTATGGCTATGGGGTCCTATAGCATTAGAGAGGAAGTGGGGTTAACCCACACGTAGGCTGCCATGGAGTCTATCCGGAAAGGAAAATTACGGTATATGATAATACATTTTACGTTATTTCTGAAAGCATTCTTTATTTACAGCATTTTTCACACCTGCTTGAAACTTTTTCACAAAAGTGTATTTGCATTAAATGACAACTTCACTTTATTTGCATACCTCTCCAATTGTGGTGCACATTCCCTTGGAATGGCAGTCCAGAGGTGCCGAAAAAAAATTCACAGTGGGGAGACTCACTTGTTTTTAGTATAGCCCCTTGGTCACAGCACTCATCGCTAGGGCTGGACTGGGACAAAAATTTGGCCCTGGACTTCATCCAGACCAGCCCACTTTAATTTTGCAAACAAGCACAAAAACAGTATATAAAACTATACGCAATTGTGCAAAAAAAAAAAAACATAAAGTAGCATAACGTAAGGAGTCCTCACTAACCTCTTTTATTATTTCACTTATTCTCCTCTGTATTTTTCTCATCTTTCTCACATCACTGCGTGGAGTTGAGGACGAGCCGCGCAGCCATTACTTTGTCACTGAAACTGGCCCACTGAGCCATCGGCCCACCGGGAAACTCCCTGTAGTCCCAATGGCCAATACATGCCTGCTCATTGCATGCTTTTTATTTTTACACCTTTTTTCCCCTCTTGGGTTGGGTTTTTTGTCTGAGACTGGAGCAATTTTCTATACTGACCATTGTATAGCACCATAGCAGCACTTATCCTTTATCCCCTTCTCTTTTTATTATGTTTATATGTCTTGTACTTTTTGACAAAAACATGTCACTTTGCTCACCCCCCCCCTCCCCCATTTGTAGGGTGTAGATCCTCCAGCATCCCCTAAAAGGGGAGGGCATGTGGCCTTATGGACAGGTTCTCCCCATCCCATGGGGTGCACCCTGTCCTGAAGAATTGGGTCCATCTAGTTTTAACTAGGTACCAGTACCACAGTGCCCGTCAGGAGCCTTATACCCCCATACCCCCAAGGATCAGGACCAGGGTCCTTACTCTTCGGAGGAGGACCATGTGTACAACCTGTGTACTTTTTTTTGTCTACTTTACTTTTGTGTGCTCACTTTTTTTTTTTTTTTTACCTGGTGTTAGTTTAGATTGTACGCAGCACATTACAGAACTTAAAAATAAATTAAAAAGTTAAAAAACTCCTTTATTATAGGTGTAAATTTCACAACTATAATATTGTTATTATTTTTTATTAATGTTATATTGATTATCATTCTTATTATATTTGGTATTATTATTACTATCATAATTATCATTGTTGTATATGTTTTTTATTATATGTATTGTTATTGTTTTTGTTCTATTTATTCTCATGACTATATTTGTTATTATGATTATTCTATGCATTCTTATATTATTGTTATCATTCTCACTATAGTTGTATTTATTCTCATTAGTATACTAAAGATATTTATTCTATTTCTTCTCATTATTGAAGATAATAGTAACAATGTTTCTCCTCCTCTTCTCGGTGTTATGTCGCCCCCCGGTGGAGCTCGCTCACACTGCGCTGGCCGATTACTGCAGACTACAGCTCCCAGAATGCAGTGAGCGGTCATGTGATCTGAGTTCCTGCTCCAGCTCAGCTCTGGGTGGTTGGTGAGTGCTCCTGTAGTATTAATACTTGAGTTCCGGGGGGAGACTGGAGAGGGACCCTGCAAGAAGCACTTACCTATTGGTGTACAGACAGGTGGTACTTACCTCTCTCAGGGTTCCAGGCTGTCCTAGGGGTGATCTGTCACATTACAGATCACTTACAGTATAGTGTCACCTTCCACTGATCAGATAATCCCATACTATCAGTTGTAGGTGGAGTCTGTCTTCTTATATCTTTCAAGCACTCCATTCCCCCCTATAGTTCTAGTTTTATTATAGGTGGAACCTGTGATAGATCTTATGGGTTCCAGCAGTTAGCCCCCCCATAGCCGTGTTCTCTTCCATTTTGGGGTGTTCTGATAACTCCTGATGGGTGGTGGGCAGACCCAGGAACGCCACCATCAGATGACATGAGAGATGGAAGGAATTTGGAGCAGAGCGATAAATATCGGTTCTGGGTGGAATAATTCTGTAAGCTGACCCCATTCAATCTCGGTTCTGTAAAATCCAGCTGACTGTACTGGAGGCAGACACAGGGAGAAGTTGCCACCTCATCCCTTTAAACCTGCACACATTAATTAGATTCTGTGGGTGATTAAGGTGGTAATTAAACTCACTTGGTGCCTTACCTGCATTAAATTAGCCTCAGAACATGTGTAATTTCATATGTGTTTGGGTTTAAAGGGATGAGGTGGTGCACGGCTGTGTAGGACCTGTGTGGTGTTGTGCTGTATTTCTATGAACGTGACATGTCCTACTTAGGTGTGTATGACCTGCAGACAAAGCAAGCCAAACAAAGTCTCTGCTTGCCAAACAATGGGGAGGAGGTCACCTACAGGTCAGGAAAAAGATGTCAACTGCAGGCCAGAAGGAAAATGTCAACTGCAGTTCTGGAGGAGGTCAATAGCAGGTCAGGAGGAAGTCACTGGTAAATATGGAGGAAGATGTCAACTGACGATCAGGAGGAGGTCACTAGCAGGTCAGAAGGAAGATGTCAACTGAAGCTCAGGAGGAAGTCACTGGTAAATATGGAGGAAGATGTCAACTGCAGGTCAGGAGGAAGTCGC
The DNA here is from genome assembly GCF_037356315.1 of Lithobates pipiens. Taxonomy (NCBI): domain Eukaryota; kingdom Metazoa; phylum Chordata; class Amphibia; order Anura; family Ranidae; genus Lithobates; species Lithobates pipiens. Next base: position 33,566,248 of record NW_027507686.1, read on the forward strand.
TGGTAAATAATGAGAAAAATGCCATCTGCAGGTCCGGAGGAGGAGATTACACGCATCGGTCAGTTAATATGTGTGCAGTGTCTCAGGCTTGTACCTGTTTCTCTCGCTCTCTGCAGATTAGTGGCCAGAATGGCGTCACACACAGACTGGACAGTGCTGGTCCTCACCTGTCAGCATAAGGACAGCGTCCAGGCCTTTCAGAGAGGTGAGAGCAGTATTGACTTCCCTTCCCTCATCACCTCTGGTCCCTTTTCCTTCTCTCCCTTGCCATTCCCGTCCCACCTCCACTTTAATCCCCATGACCTCTTCTTCCTCCTCCTTTTCCCTCCCTTTCATTCTCTCCCCTCTGCACTCTTCCCCCTCCCTTTTTCTCTGTCCCAGACATCCAGTCTTTCCCCTTCTCCTCCCTTCATCCTTTTACCGTCTTCCTTCTCTTGACCCTCCCCTCCTTTTCCCCTCCCCCCTCCTTTTCCCCTTCCCCCTCCTTTTCCCCTTCCCCCTCCTTTTCCCCTTCCCCCTCCTTTTCCCCTTCCCCTCCTTTTCCCCTTCCCCCTCCTTTTCCCCTTCCCTTCTTTCCTCCTCCCCTTCCCTTATTTCCTCTTTCCCCCTCCCCTCCCCTTCCCTTCCCTTCTTTCCTCCTCCCCTCCCCTTCTTTCCTCCTCCCCTCCCCTTCTTTCCTCCTCCCCTCCCCTTCTTTCCTCCTCCCCTCCCCTCCCCTTCCCTTCTTTCCTCCTCCCCTCCCTTCTATCCTCCTCCCCTCCCCTCGCTTCTATCCTCCTCTCCCTTCTATCCTCCTCTCCTCTTCTCCCTTGTTTCCTCCTCTCCTCTTCTCCCTTGTTTCCTCCTCTCCTCTTCTCCCTTGTTTCCTCCTCTTCTCCCCTCCCTTCTTTCCCCCCTCTCCTCCCCTTCCTTCTTTCCCTCCTCTCCTCCCCTTCCCTTCTTTCCCCCCTCTCCTCCCCTTCCCTTCTTTCCCCCCTCTCCTCCCTTCCCTTCTTTCCCCCCTCTCCTCCCTTCCCTTCTTTCCCCCCTCTCCTCTCCTCTCCTCCCTTCCCTTCTTTCCCCCCTCTCCTCTCCTCCCTTCCCTTCTTTCCCCCCTCTCCTCTCCTCCCCTCCCTTCTTTCCCCCCTCTCCTCTCCTCCCCTCCCTTCTTTCCCCCCTCTCCTCTCCTCCCCTCCCTTCTTTCCCCCCTCTCCTCTCCTCCCCTCCCTTCTTTCCCCCCTCTCCTCTCCTCCCCTCCCTTCTTTCCCCCCTCTCCTCTCCTCCCCTCCCTTCTTTCCCCCCTCTCCTCTCCTCCCCTCCCTTCTTTCCCCCCTCTCCTCTCCTCCCCTCCCTTCTTTCCCCCCTCTCCTCCCCTTTCCCCTTCCCCTTCCATTCTCTCCCCCTCTGCCATACTTCTCCCCTCTATTCGTGGAGTACAATGCACCACATTACAATGGGGAGGGCTGTCTGTGTTTTCCCTTCAAATCTCTCTGACACCTGTCACCTAGACAGGAAATGAGAAGAAATATCTCAACTAAAGACTCAAAGTAAAAACGGAGTTGGGCTTTAGGGCCACTTTGTTCCGTTTGCACAGTCACTGTGTTTTCTGGATAGAATTCACAGTTTCAGGTGAAATGTTGCTTAGAAATGGTCTTTAATGAATGTCTTCTCCACCCAGAACTAGAGATCAGACAGCGGCGTGGCATCCTGCCCCCAGATACACTGCTGCTGACAGTGGAAGACCCCCAGGCTCATGTGGGCAGTGGAGGAGCCACTCTGAATGCTCTGCTGGTGGCTGCAGAACACCTGAGTGCTCGTGCCGGGTACACGGTAAGTGGTATGATTGTGCACTGCTTGTTGTCCCCTGGGTGTCATATCTGGGCCCCAAAATGCAGGATGGTTTTTCTTCCTGTTATCACCTTGATGTCATTTTCCAACCACGTAGTGTAGCATAGCTCCTTTTTCTGTTGTCTCCTGAGTGTCACATTCGAACCCCATAATGCAGGGTGGTTTCTTTTCCTGTTTTGCCCTGGGTGTCATGTTCAAACCTCATAGTGCAGAGTGATCCTTTTTCCGGTTGTCCCCTGGGTGTCATGTCTGGACCCTGTAGTGCAGGGTTTGCTTCCTCTTCGTTTTGTCCCCTGGGTGTCACATTCTGGGCCCGTAGTGCAGGGTAGCTCCTCTTTCTATTGTCCCGTGGGTGTCATATCTAACCTCTGTAGTGCAGGGTGGCTTCTCCTCCTGTTATTTCCTGGGCATCACATCCAGGCCTCATTGTACAGTGAATTCTAAATCCGTGCTTGCGTATTCATTCCAAAAATGAAGATGTCCTGTCACAGTCTCCCTTATGTCTTCAGGTTGTGTCCTCAGACGTCCTGCAGGGGGCACGACTTCTCATCCTGCACACGGTGAGTGATTGCACAGCAGTGATGATGAGCCAAGTAAAAATAATCACTAACCTTCCCATGTCTGGCTCTGAAAGGGGCGGGACTTCCTGTTTGATGACTGTGGCCGTGGGTTTACCGTTTTGCCCCTGGAGGATCCACAAGCACCAGTAGAATCTGTCACCTGCAACTTGGACAGTCTATTGAATGTACTGAGATATCAGGTATGTAGAATGGGTCTGTATGCACAAAGTGGGCCGGGAGAGGGGGATAGCTGAGATACCAGGTGGGCGGAATGTCTCTGTGTGCGCACATTAGGCAGAAGGGGGGGGGGCATAGTTGAGATACCAGGTGAGAAGGGGGGGGGGGCATAGTTGAGATACCAGGTCTGTGTATGCCAATGTATCTGAGCTATCACCTCCATACCCCAGGTGGGCAGATTGGGTTTGTGTGTGCAAACTGAGCCTGGGGGGTAGGAGATAGCCGAGATACCAGGTGGACAGAAAGGCTCTGTGTGCACAAATGGGGCCTTAAGAGAAGGGCATAGTTGAGATATCGGGTGGAAAGATCTGTATGTGCATTTGTTCTTGTGATATTTATTGTAGATCGTCAGCTCTGGTGGTGAGTTACATTATCATGCACGCATGATTTATGGTAACCTGGTGTGTAATCTGATCTCTCTGATTCCTTCCAGCTGTGTCCTGGATCTCCCCCTGGTGTCTGGATCTGCAGCACGGATATGACGCTGACTCTGCGCTCTGTCCCAAGTGAGTCCCGAGGGTAACCCTCATTGTGGCCTTATCCCGTCATCCTTTGCCAATCAGACAGTTCCTGCCGTAGCTGCAGGTCTGATGTATCAATGTGTCTGAATTAAGAACTTCAAGTCGTGCCATTCTCCCCTCTGTTCTCCTGTCCTCTCCATCCTCTATGTGCTTCCGTCATCTCCACCCCTGCCGTGCTCCTATCGTTGCTGTGCTACCATAATCAAAATCCATGCTGCGCTCCTCCTGTCCTCTCCATCCTCTCTCTACTTCCATCCTCTTAATCTTCTTTAGGCTCCTGTCCTCTCCATCCTCTCTGTTCTCCTGTCCTTTTTTTTTTCCCTGTTGTGCTCATGTTATCTCTGTCCTTGCCGCATTTCATCTGTTCTCTCTGTACTCTTGTCATCTCCATTCTTGTTATGTTCAGGAATAGAGTGGAACCAGTTTTGGGGTGCACGGGTCATTGCTCTCCCAGGATCTCCAGAATACGCTCGGAATCATGGGGTCTATTTGACAGACGGAAAGGTAGGTTGGTGGGGGGAGGAGGGAGTGCAGACAATGAGCTGTAGGTGAGAATTCCTCTTCTGTGTTCCAGGGGACAGTGAGAGACATCATATACCGAGGGTGTGAGGAGAGGATTCGCGCCTGTCTGCTGGAGGATCAACATGTCCCCCTGGTAATACTCCTGTCCCTGGAGATGAGACCCCCTCCTGTCTCCTATATCTATAGATGACAGAGGATGGAGATAACCATCACCCCATCCAGCATATTAGCCAGGACTACACTGTGATATAGTGTCGTGTGACCCCAGAGCTTCGGGGGGTGGTCGGATGGTGAAGGTGTGATCAGCACCCATTGAGGTCTCTAGTGTCACACCAGTAACATTGAATTGGATTTGAATCATCAGGTTGTCTGTTTTTGGGTGTCTTTGCTCCCCTGGATGTCAGTCTATTGGTGTCTCTGGTCCCCGGGCTGTCAGTCTGACGGTGTCTCTGGTCCCCGGAATATCTGCCTGTGGGTGTGTCCAGTCCCCGGGATGTGTGTCTGTGGTCCCCGGGATGTCAGTCTGTGAGTGTCTCTGGTCCCTGAGAGCTATAGCAGGAAGATCTGTTAGCTTGATTGAGATACAGGGGTGACTTTGCTCACCACACTCCCATCTTATCTGAAATGTCACTGACCCTTTGACTGATCTCACGGTAATAATGCGGCTGTATTTCTCCATCAGGTGTCTGGAATCGTCTTCCTCTCTTCTGAGACAGCGGAACGTTTCCTTGGCACTCTGGCCTCCTCTCCTCTGGACGGATGTACCTACCAGGGACTGGACTCTGGAGCAGAACCCTTGGAGGTGTGTGAGCGGTTCTGTCCCTCTGCTTGTGTATTGTAGAGACAGCTCCATGGTCAGGAACGGGTGGCTCTGTCCCCCCTGCCCTTCTACTGATATCTCCATTGTCAGGAATGCGATTTGTTGTAGACATGTGCGCTGACCAAAAATGTGTTCATTTTTGTTTCATTTGTTTTTTTGCTTATTTCGTAAATTCAAAATCCGAAAATTTGAATTTCCGAATCTTCAAATTCAGAATTTCCGAAAATTTGCAAATTCGAAAATCTGAAAAAAAAAAAAAACAGTAAAATTTGAAATAATAAATAACTAACAAATTATAGGTATTGGAATTTCCTTTCAAATTTGGCTGTTAGTTAACGTAACAAATACAAATTTATCTGAAGTCACAAATTATCCGAAATAACAAATGCTGCATCTAAACAAAGGGAATGGAACACATTAATAATAAATAATAATAATAAAAAGGTCTTATTATTATTGTTATTTATTATTATTATTAGATCGTTATGTTCCATTCGTTTAGATACAGCATTCCTTATTTCAGATAATTCGTTCAAATACGTTCACTAACAGCCAAATTTGAAAGAAAATTCCAATACCTATAATTTAATATTTATTATTAGTTAGTTATTTCAGATTTTCGGGTTTTCGAATTTTCAGATTTTCATTCTTTTGAATGTTCAGATTTTCATTCTTATTTTTAGATCTTCAAATGTTTGAATTTCCTAATTTAGAAATTTTGTAAATTCAATATTTTTTCATCCATTTGGATATTCAAAACTTCAGAAATTTGTAAATTACCAAATTTGTCAAAATTCGTTAAAAAAGGAATTCGGAACTAAACGAATTACACATGTCTAATTTGTTGTGTCTCGCAGATTTCCCTGTTCCTGGATGTTTTAATGAGTATGTGTGAGGATGTCACCGAGGAGAGGTTTCTGGGCGAAGCATCGGGGCTTAGTGATCGCTCTAAAAGTGCCCGGATGGTGCTATGGAAGGAGCTGCATGAGCTTCCCCTGAACATGGGTGAGTGGCCTCTCTGCCTTGTCTGAAGAGCTGACGCTCTAATTATCTGTTCTTTTGTTATTATAAGAAATGGTAGGAAATTATTGCCCCCCATGTTAAAATATCCTGAGGATCCTCCATACTGTACAGTGTGTCCAGTCTGAGAGTGGAGACGCAGTGCAGGATGGAGCTTCGTCATTAATGACCGACAATCTAATAATTATATATAATATAATATATTCTCACCAGCCACCTCTTCAATTGCTTGGTAACACAATCCGCCAATCACATGGCAGCAACTCACTGCATTTAGGCATCTAGATATGGTGAAGACGACTTGCTAAAGTTCAAACCGAGCATCATTTGAACGTGGCATGGTTATTGGTGCCAAAAGGACTGGTCTTTGTATGTCAAAAACTGCTGATCTACTGGGATTTTCAGGCACAACCATCTCTGGGGTTTACAGAGAATGGTCTGAAAAAGAGAAAATATCTAGTGAGCGGCAGTTGTGTGGAGGAAAATGCCTTGTTGAAGTCAGAGGAGAATGGGCAGACTAGTTGGAGATGATAGAAGGGCAACAGTAACTCAAAAAACACTTGTTACACCCAAGGTATGCAGAATATCATCTCTGAATGCACAACATATTGAACCTTGAACCAGATGGGCTACAGCAGCAGAAGACCACACCAGGTGCAACTCCTGTCAGACAAGACCAGGAAACTGAGGCTGCAATTCCCACAGGATCACCAAAATTGGACAATAGAAGATTGGACAAAACATTGGCTGGTCTGAGTCTCAATTTCAGCTGTGTCATTCAGATGGTCGGGTCAGAATTTGGTGTAAACAACATGGAAGCATGGATCCATCCTGACGGTTCAGTCTGGTGGTGTAATGGTGTGGGGGATATTTTTTTGGCACACTTTGGGCCCCTTAGTAGCAATTGAGCATCATTTAAACACCACGACCTACCTGAGTATTGTTGCTCACCATGTCAATCCCTTTATGACTACAGTGTCCCATCTTCTGAAGGCTCCTTCCAGTAGGATAATGCCCCATATAACAAAGCTCAAATCATCTCACCACTGGTTTCTTGAACATGACAATGAGGTCACTGTACTCCAATGGCCTCCACAGTTACCAGATCTCATCCAATAGAGCACCTTTGGGATGTGGTGGAAAGGGAGATGCGCATTATGGATGTGCAGCCGACAAATCTGCAGCAACTGTGTGATGCCATTATGTCACTATAACCAAAATCTCTGAAGAATGTTTCCAACACATTGTTGAATCTATGCCACAAAGAATTAAGGCAGTTCGGAAGGCAAAAGGGGGTCCAACTCGGTACTAGCAAGGTGTACCTAATAAAGTGGGCGGTGTGTGTGTGTATATTATAATATTGTGTATGTGTAATGATGTTTGTTGTGTTAATTGTGTATTCGTGTGCAGTATACATCCCGGATGGCAGCTATGAGTACCTGTCCCTCTGCGCTCACCATCATATCACCAGTCTGATAAAAGCCGCTTCACAAGGATCCCGAGGGAGGAAGATGGCACAGTCATTTGTCACAGTATGTAAAGGATGGAAAACATGGGTATGGGGGACCAAGGGATGGGGTCAGTGGATCCAAACTTATGGGTGGGAATAGTGAACCCAGGAATTGGGGATGGGGAGAGGGAACCCAAGGATAGGGGTAATCTGGGAATTTGGGTAGGAAACCCAAGGCAGGGTATCCAGAGAATGGGGTATGTGGTGAAGGAGGGCTTAAGCATAAGGTATCCAGGGATGTGGATTGTGGTCCAAGTGGTGGGCTACATGGGGCTGGGGGACCCAAGGATAGAGTTGGGATACCCAGGGATGGGGGTTAGGTACCTGTGGATGTAAGCTAGGGAGCTGAGGGACCCATTGATTGGGTGAGGTGCCTGTGGATGTGAGATCAGGAGCTGAGGGACCCAGGGATGGAGTTGGGTGGGTTACCCATGGATGGGGACATTGGCTTAGATGTGTGGTCAGTGTATTGGTCTCTCTTCATTTAGAATCCAGATCTGATAGAAGACGGGAGCTGTGTGGTGAACAGTCTGCTGAATGGAGAGGTGACTCTGTGTAGGGGTAGTGCAGTACAGAACTGCCATCTGCAGGTAAGTTGTATTAGTCCCTTCCTATGACCATCTATGACTACTTTACTAATAATGATGAGCCATGTTAGAGCCATACCGTGCTTTCCTACTGTACACTGAACTCTTTTCATAGGGTCCTCTTCATGTGGGCAGCGGGTGTCTTCTGTCTGGTATTGCTCCCGAGGGAGGAGCAAGGCTATGTGGGTACCATCTAAATGATGTCATCCTCCAGGCACATCCTATCCATATCCAGAACCTTTCCCTCACCGTGTACAGCCTTCTGGGGACCAATGACCAACTGCAGGTATCCTTCATTACTCCCTAAATGGCCCTTGCTCATCTTCAATGACCTCTTGATGACCCTCGCTGATCTTCATTCATCCTCACTGACCTCTTAAGGATTCTCACTCATCTTCAGTGACCCTCACTCATTCTCAGTAGCCCTCCCTCGTTCTTAGTGACCCTCACTCGTTTTTCGTTAACCTCATTCATTCTCACTAACCTTCATTCCTCCTTGTTATCACTTACCCTCATACATCGTCACTCTTGCTCAGTGACTCTCAGTCTTCATCAGGTGAACCTCACTCTTCCTCGTGGTCTTCACTCTTCCTCGGTGGCCTTCACTCTTCCCCTGTGACCCTCATGCTTCCTCACTGACTCTCCCTCTTCCTCAGTGGTCCTGAATGTATCTTTATTAGAGTAATCTCATAACACTGCTGTCCTCCCAGTGTCCTGCAGAAGGTGGATCACCCACTTACCTCAACCTCCCTTGGGATGAATTTTTCCTCAGGACGGGAATCAGGTGAGTGGAATAGACAGACGACATTCACTCCCTGGTGTACAGCTTTCAGATATCCTTACCCCCCCCCCCCTTCTTATGTCTTGCAGTGAGAGGGACCTTTGGGGTTCAGAACATTGCAGTAGCGAGTGCAGCATATTGACCGCCCCCCTCTTTCCCGTCCTTCACCCCAGCGAGTCTCTGGGTATTGAGGATGTCCTCTGGTTCCTACGTTCAGGGACTGGTGGCACAGATTGTGAAAGCTGGAGGCAGCGTTGGCGCAGTTCTTGGCGTATGTCATGGCAACAAATTTGGCAACATCGGGACCAAGAGAGGTCACTGCAGGCCCGCAGGGAAGTGTTTTTCAGCCAGGCCCTGGAAAAAGTAAACAGAATTCTACTGGCCAGGGAAGAGAGAAGTCTGATGCCCATTATACGGGCAGCTGTGCAGGAGGGCGCCCACCAGAGGCTGCTGGACACACTGGACAATGGTGAGGCCTGATATACATTGACCTCACACTGCATGTGGTCTGAATTTGAGAGGTAGTGACCAGTTTCCCTTGTCATAGTGGCCTCGAAAACTGAAGATGCCGGAGTCGCTGCACGAGCCCTGGCCTGTGTTGCTGACCTCCTGGGCTGCATGGCCGATGGAGAGGGGGGCCTGAGGAGTGGGCCGGCAGCTAACAAAGCTTGGGCTCCTGGATATCTATTGCTGGAGAAGGGAGATATCGCACAGGGCGTTAGACTGATGGCTGTGGAACGACAGAAATGGCTTAGCAGGTAGGTGGAATTGCAAGCAGAAATAATGTGCAGGAGGAGCGATATCTGCAGGTACTGAACACACAGGCTTTAAAGAAAAACTCTGGGCACAAAACCTTTTATTTACATATACTCCTCAATAGCCACAAAGATCTACACCTATCAGCCAGAAATGTATCCCCACTGACAGGTAAAGTGAAGAACACTGATTATCTTGGTACAATGGCATCTGAAAGTGGGTGGGATATATTAGGCAGCAAGGGAACATGTTGTCCCTGAAGTTGATGTGTTGAAAGCAGAAAAGATGGGCAAGATGCAAGGGCAAGATTTGAGGATTTAAGCGACTTTGAAAAGGGCAAAGTTGTAATGACTAGATGACTGGGTCAGAGCAACTCCAAAACTGTAGCTCTTGTGGGATGTTTCCAGTCTGCAGTGGTCAGGACTGACCAAAGTGTAATGCTGGTTTCGATAGAAAGGTGTCGGAACACACAGTGCAATGCAGTTTGTTGTGTATGGGGCTGTGTAGCCGCAGACCAGTCGGGGGGCCCACGCTGACTCGTGTCCCCTGCCAAAAGTGCCTACAATGGACACATGAGCATCACAACTGGACCACAGAGCAGTGGAAGAAGGTGGCCTGATCTGATGAATGGTTTGAAGAACACAATAATGAGCGTGAGGTGTTGATTTGGACTGAATCTGAAATTTTCCAGATCTCAGTCTAATTGAGCATCTGTGAGATGTGCTGGAAAAACAAGACCAGTCTATGTAGGCCCATACTTCGCAACTTACGATTTGCTACTGATGGCTTGGTGCCAGATACCACCACTAGACCTCTAAAAGGTATGCCTTACCGGGGTATGGTGGGTGGTCATAATGGTATAGTCGATCTGTGTATATTGACTTTGTGTGCACTAAATGCTGAAAACCGAGATATTACATTGGAAAAGTAGTAGTGACTGTGCTGTACATAACCTGTGCTGGAAGAAGAGCTTTGGGGGTGCCCAGCAGGCCCCATCCATCACAGGTTGCCTGTAGAAAACTACAGGAGGGGACAGAGACAATTCCAGTCACCCTGCAAAAGGAGAGAGACATGCAGTGACTGGTATGGAAAACTGGAAATGGGGATGGTGCAGGGCCCTAGTTGAGCACATTCCAGAAGAACCTCCAATGGCCTCATAGTGCCAAAGCTTTGCCGACTCCTTCCTGTTTCCTGCACATTCTTTTCTTCCAGTGAGGCTACTCATCATCATAATAATGGGCCAATAGGAATGTCTCGGGGTGGGACTTCGCAGCAAGCAGCATCACTACCCAAAAGTATCTGGACTTTTCCTACTAGAGTGGTTCATGTGCGCAAATTCTGCTCCAGTTCTTTGGCTTTATGACACTGCCCAGTCCAGCATAGTGGCCATTGAAAGATGTACCTCGCCTAAATAATCGCCTTCCTTTCACAGACCTGCTCTTCTTCTGCGCGCAGCTCGTCACTATGAAGGGGCGGAGCAAATCTTAATCCGCCGAGCGGTGATGTCATCCTTCCAATTTGTGTCTATCGGTGAGAAGAAGCCCCCGCCCCAAGGACAGTGGGTGAAGGCAGAGTGTCCGGCGCGCATTGACATGTCTGGTAAGTGAGCTGACCAAATTTGGGCAGAGTACTGCCACTCCATATGGTGACTGGCCTGCAGTGGTACAAAGTTTCTGATGTTGGTTCATAGTTCCACCTGTTCATTATTTTCTTCTTACGTTGTTAGGGGGATGGAGTGACACCCCTCCCATCACATATGAACATGGAGGGGCTGTGGTAAATGTTGCTGTTCTGGTCGATGGTCAGCGGCCTATAGGCGCTCGGGCGAGGAGGATTCCAGAGCCACATCTGCGTCTCTGCAGTACCAGTGGTCCCCGTGGACTGGCTCTTCAGACACAGTTGACCTGTCACAGTCTCTCGGATATGCAGGATTACTGCCAGCCGCAGGCTCCAGGTGATTGTCACGAGGCTGCTCAGGGGATGGTGTTATGTGTGTGTGGCTGACCTCATATTGTCTCCACCTCCTCAGGGGCATTGCTTAAAGCAGCCTTCATCTGTTCGGGGACTGTGGAGCTGACATCAGAGAAAGCCTTGTCCGAGCAGCTCTCTGGGAAGTATGATGGAGGTATCGAGCTGCAGACGTGGTCCTATCTGCCGCATGGGTCTGGTTTGGGTGAGTGACAAATTGGGTTGCTGCCGCAGCAGAGAGAGAGAGGCACTGCTTTCGTGCACAACGCTGGACCAGGATCCAGTTCAGGTTAGCCTAAGGTGGGAGCTGTAGGGGGGGGAGGATCCTGTCAGTAACAGCACTTCCTGTTGCAGGCTGACAGGATTTGGAGCAGGATAGCTGCCAGTCAGGAGGAGTTCAAATGCAGTTTAGAAAGGGGTCAAATGCCAGACAGAAAGAGGTCAGCTGCAGGTTTGAATGGGGTCATTTGCAGGCCATGTGCATCTGTCAATGAATTCTGAATGATCTCATGAGTGTTGGAAACTGATGTGGTTGACAGAAGACCAATGTCCATCCACACAGGTCCTAATGAACGCTCCTTCACTTGGTAAATGGGCTGCCTGTCAAGTCTGTGGGGGGAATGTGCAGTTATAATAGTAGAAGAAAACCTGTCCATCATCTGCAGGATAGTACAGGATTAACTCTGTGTGTGGACAATACTGATCCACTCGCACAAAAGACCAGCCACTTTCTGATGACATCAGCATAGACCAGTGATGGCGTACCTTGGCACCCCAGATGTTTTAGAACTACATTTCCCATGAGGCTCATGCACTCTGGAGTGTAGTTGAGCACCATGGGAAATGTAGTTCCAAAACATCTGGGGTACTAAAGTTCCCATCACTGGCATAGACAATGTTTTAGATCTCATTTACACGACCGCTGAGGTCTATACACCATGAATGAATAATTTGTTATGTGCCTGGAGCAGCCGGGTGCTGTAAGTCTATGAGGCATGTACAGGCACAGCCACTTGTCCTAAATTTGACAGGTTTTGGGTAGGCGCCTCCAAATGTACACTGTCTATATTCAGAGCCATTTACCTACACCCCGCTGGTATTTTTTTGGGGAGGTTTACAGGGCCCTGCCAGAGGGTCTAGGGGCCCTGTGGCTTCTGATGGTGGCCCTAAAGGTTAGTACAAAGTTTCACTCCACTTCTTCCACGATATCCTAAGAAAATGAGTGGTGAAGTAGGGTCCTCAGCCAGTTCTTCAAGCACTTCCAATCAGAATTCAGTTCAACTGGCATCCTCTGTGCTAGAGACTGCAGACTTCCTTCCCTGGTACATCAATCATATGAACCTTTTCCTGAAGGTACCAGCAGTATCCTGGCCGGAGCGGTGATGGCGGTTCTTTACGAGGTGTCAGGACGCTCATCAGATGCCGAATCTCTAATTCACGCAGTGCTGCATCTGGAACAAGTCCTTACTACAGGTGAGGAATAGTGGGATGTCTCGCTACTTAGTGGAAGAAGCCAACGTTACTTTGCAGAAGAAGTGCTCTCTATATAGTGATCGCTGTCTCCTCTCAGGTGGAGGCTGGCAGGACCAAGTCGGGGGGCTTATTCCAGGGGTGAAGATTGGACGTTCTGCTCCTGCACTGCCCCTTCAGGTGACTGTGGAACGGGTGGAACTGCCAGAGGGGTTTATGGAAATGATAAACAAACACCTGCTGCTGGTTTATACTGGGAAGACAAGACTGGCCCGCAATCTTCTGCAGGTACGTGCTCCTCATCACACACTCACCACAGTGATTAAAAAAAAAAAAAAAACTCTGTGTATTTCTAAAATATCTACACATATGAATCAACGAGTAGACATTATTATATTCATTAATACAATAAGCTGATCAACTTCTTATCATCATTTAGTCTCTTGGGTCTAAACTTCCTAGTTAGCAGTCCCTTGTTGTATCACTGTGAGGCACTATAGAATCCGTTTCCATGTGCCATGGCAGCATAACTGCTTTGTTTCACTTGGTGAACCCCCCCCCCCCCCCCCAATCTGTCTCCAGGACAACCTCTGTTTTTTCCATTCAGGATGTTTTGCGAAATTGGTATGCTCGGCTTCCAGATATCATGCTGAACGTGGATGCACTAGTGAGCAATGCTGAGCTGTGTGCCAGAGCCTTCCGTACTGGTGAGTTGTATTTGGTTCATACAAATGATCAATTTCCAGTTCAACCATTTTAGAAATGCTCTTGTTGTTTATAATTAGTTCACCTGGACAGGATATTCACGTTTTGTATGCAGGTAGGTTAGAGCAGGGGTGGTCAACTTTCTTCAAGTATGGCCCCTGACCTCACTAAAGGGCTGCACATAATATTCAGGGAATGTAATGCTGCAGACAGCAGGCAGAGACTTCAGATATACCCTAGGAACCATTCAGAGACTGCAGACCATTTACAGGCGACGATCAGAGACTGCGGACATTCTACAGGCGACGGTCAGAGACTGCAGGCATTCTACAGGCGACGGTCAGAGACTGCAGGCATTCTACAGGCGACGGTCAGAGACTGCAGGCATTCTACAGGCGACGGTCAGAGACTGCAGGCATTCTACAGGCGACGGTCAGAGACTGCAGGCATTCTACAGGCGACGGTCAGAGACTGCAGGCATTCTACAGGCGACGGTCAGAGACTGCAGGCATTCTACAGGCGACGGTCAGAGACTGCAGGCATTCTACAGGCGACGGTCAGAGACTGCAGGCATTCTACAGGCGACGGTCAGAGACTGCAGGCATTCTACAGGCGACGGTCAGAGACTGCAGGCATTCTACAGGCGACGGTCAGAGACTGCAGGCATTCTACAGGCGACGGTCAGAGACTGCAGGCATTCTACAGGCGACGGTCAGAGACTGCAGGCATTCTACAGGCGACGGTCAGAGACTGCAGGCATTCTACAGGCGACGGTCAGAGACTGCAGACATTCTACAAGAGATGATCAGACACCAGAGGGCCATGGGGGTTTAGAAAATATGCTCACCGATCCGATGTGTCATATTCTCCCACAGGGGCCATGGACAAGCTGGGTCACTGTCTGTCCACGTACTGGCAGCAGAAGAAGTGCATGGCACCGGGCTGTGAGCCGCAGGCTGTACGCAGGATAATGGACATGTTAGAGCCACACGTGTATGGGCAGAGCCTGGCCGGGGCTGGAGGGGGCGGCTTCCTCTATGTACTAACAAAGGAGCCAGAGCAGAAAAACACCATACAGAGACTACTGGAGAACACACAGGTAAGGAGGGTCCAGGATACAGTTATTGGGAAAGAAATAAAAAAAACCATCAAATCGGACCATATTCTTTTCCCTGAAGACTTACAAATCTATGTGAGGTGGAGTTCATTTGTCACACCACACATAGGACATGTATGTAACAGATAGACATACAGTGGGGAAAATAATTCAATCCCCTGCAGACAAGTTTGCCCACTTACAAAGAAATGAATGGTCTATAATTGTTATCATAGGTGTATGTTAAATGACAGAATATCAACCAAAAATTCAGAAATAACACATGATACAAATGTTGTAAATTGAGTTGCAGTTCAGTGAGTAAAATAAGTATTTAATCCCCAAGCAAAATATAACTCAGAGGTAAGACGTTGGTTACCAGGTTTGAACACCTCTCAGGAGGGATTTTGGTCCACTTACTTACAGATTTCTAAATCCTTAAGGTTTCTTGGCTGTCGCTTGGCAACTCTTGATGTTTCAGCTCCCGCTATACATTTTCCAGTGGGTACCTGGTTTTAACAGGTCCTTCCTGTCCCACTTCCTTCGTCTCGCTGCCTAGGTGGCTCCTCCCTCTCTGCAATCTTCTGGGACACATCACAGGTCACAGAAGATTGCCTAACCACTAGAACAGGTGAGTGTCTGTTTATTAAAATTTAACAGCTGCACTTTTTGTAGCTGCTGACTTAATAAACTAAAACATTTGTGGAAGTCCGCTTTAATGCAGAGAACGCATTAAGATTAAAAAAAAAAACCTTCACCTTTTAGAACCAATTCAATTTATTTTTTTTTTTTTAAAGAAACCCTGTCATTAAAAGAGAATCTTCCCCTCAAATAACATACCCACCCAGGGAATCTAATGATCCTTCACTCCACTACTGCATGATAGGTCTGGTACTGCTATCTTCTTCCCTTATGTCATTGGGAGCCAGCCGTCGTTTTTGGAGCCAGCCTCTACCAATGTGTAGCTGGGTCTGCCTTCCTTCAGTGAATGTCTGTAAGTGGATGCCTCCTGGGATATCTGACATGGATATGCCAGGAGCCTGTTGGAAAAGAGTAAATGTCAGTCTCTTCCCCTTTTTAGGTGGAGCTCTGCTTTAACACCAGCCATACACATATGTGATAGCATGGAAGTTCAACAGACATCTCTCTGATGTGCTGAAAGAGTGCGCAGTTGACACCTCCCAACACTTTCATAGCTCCCAGTCACCCATAGAGGGATTTACTAAAACTGGAGCACAAAGAATCTGGTACAGCTCTGCATAGTGACCAATCAGCTTCTAGGTTTTATTCTCAAAGCTTAATTGAACAACCAAAGTTTGGAAGCTGATTGTGCAGCTGCACCAGAGTGTGTGCTCCAGTTTTAGTAAATCCTCCCTCTAGTGTTGCTTGAGAGCTGTTAGGATGAACTCTGGATCACGTAATCAGGAAGCCCATGTATGATCTGTTAACCTTCCTGGCGGTTTTTCCGAGTGTGGCTCGGGGTTAAATTTCAGCACTATTAGCAGTAACCCCGAGCCACACTCAGGATTGCACTGTGGGATCCTGGTGCTGTATATTTACCTTGTCCCCAGGATCCTGCGATGTCCCCCTGCTGTTTCCGCGGGCTCTGTCCTCTGCCAGATGCCTCTCTGTGACAGGCTCCGCTCCATGCAAGCGTCGCATGGGGGCAGATTAAAAAAAGTGAAAATTCATAATACATACAGTACACTGTAATTTTACAGATTACATTACTGTATGAAATTATTTCACATCCCTTTTGTCCCCCGTGCCCTGCATGCAGCTTTTTATATATACTCTTCTTTCTGCCAGGAAACTGGAGATTGCCCATCGCAACCAAAAAGTGTCCCTTTACGTCAAAAGTGATTTTAGAGCAGCTAGAAAAGAGCGATAGTAAATTAGAACACTTGCAGCATTGAGCGATAGTGAATCGTGGGGGAAATTAATTTTATTTTATTATATTATAATTTATGATTTTGTTTCAAACTTCATCATACCCAGGATATCTACTAGATTCTTGTTTGGACAGATTTAAGTGTGTTATTTCTAAGAATTACAGGCCCACAATATAAAACGCCAAATCTCTATGCAAAATAATTTTACCGCTTCGAGACACAAAAATTTGACATAATCATACCGCCAGGGAGGCTACAGGACCAGCTCCTGCCAGCAGGAAGGAGTTCAATTCCAGCCTTGTGATGTCCCATACCTCCCTTATTTGCTGGTTTTATTGGCAAGGCCAAGATGTCACTCCCTTGCCTGCACGAGAGTTTATTCATCTCAACAGATGGCGAAAGTGTACACTAAGCTGCTTGTGCGTAGCTCAGTGTACTGTGTGAATAGGCAGGTAAAAAGCTTTAATGCAGAAGAGACGTAGCATCTTTTCTGCTTTAAAAACCTGCCTGTTCACAATCACAAGTCCTCTTCTTTTTTTCTTTTTTTTTTTTTTTTTTATTAAAAGCATAAGGTTGTCTAAATCCAGAACCACTTTAAATATCTGCACTGTACTACAGAAATTGTTTTCATCCTGATCACCAGTCCAATTTGTTTTAGGGCCTGGAACGCTGCAGTGTGCACTCTGTACAGCTGGATACCAAGATGTTCTCTGTACAGTGGGAGACGGGGATCCCCGATGATCGGTGACAAATGGCAGAAGACAAGGAGCTGATTACATACTTTTTACAGCTGGTGCTTGGAATCTATGATGATCAGGGACATACTCTGTACTAGTGGAGGGGTTGTGTGTGAACATGAATGTCATCTATGGGAATTAATAATGGAAACCGCTAATCCTTTTTGCCACCATACACCAAGGAGCTGTCAATAAAAAATATCTTTTAAGATAGGGATGGCTCCTCGCTATGTTCCAGGTGAATAGTAGGGTTCTGTGATTTTGGTTTTATAATCTTTTTATTAAAAAACTGTTACTTTATTATACGGTATATAATACATGCTCAGGGCAGTAATCATTTTGTAAGTAAAAGTGCCTTAATCAAGGAGTGACCCCGAAATGATGAGAATAAAGATTGCTCACTGGTTACATTGTGTCCCCATTGAAGTCTCTGAGTCCTGTGTCTGTAAAGAGCCGGCTGTTGGCTACGTTTTTTATCCTCTCTTGGTTGGGGCCGGGGCCAGAGCCGTCTCCATCCTATGATTGTTTGTCTGTTCAATAAGGTTGTAACCATTTACAGCCGCAAACGTTTGATGTCTTCACTGCGAAAGTCTATACGTAGAGCCAGAACTTGTCGTACCTCTGCAGGGGTGAGTCTCCAGGTCAGAGGCCCGGAATTGGGTCCCCAGTAATCCAGGATTTCAGTCACCTGGAGAGAAAATGGCATCAGCAACTAGCAAATATAGAACGTGAAAAGGATATATAGCAAGGATATGGAATTAACGGACCTCCAGCTATTGCAAAATTAAAAGTCCCATCATGCTCATGGCTGTCAGAGTCTTGCTATGCCTCATGGGACTTGTAATTCTGCAACAGCTGGAGGTCTGCTAATTGCATATCCCCGATATAAAGAACAGGAAATCCCCAGCTGAAATAAAAATCATAAAGATAACTCACTAGAATGGGCCGAGTCAACTAGTGGCAGGTCTCTTCAGCCATTGTAGGTTTATCACCTTTACAAAGCCTCCGGCCATACTGGTGATTAAAGGAGACGTCCACCCTGAGCTTTTTAGGCTGGGCTTCTTCTAATGCTGCGTACACATGACTGGACATTCCGATCATATGTGGGCTAATCCGATAGTTTTTCCATTTAAAAAAAAAAAATCTACCGGACCTAGAAATAGAAAATGTTTCAAATATGTCCCACGGACTCAGCTCCTATCGGAAAAACCGTTTGTCTGTATGCTGGTCCAACGGACCAAATACAACGCAAGGGAAGCTACTGGCTATTGAACTTTTTTTAGTTCCGTCTTACATCATTACATTCAAAACTAATGGACTTAGTCCGTTCATGTGTGGGCAAGTCCATTCGTTTGGAAGTCCATTGGAACTCCGCCAAAAGTCCATCGGACCTAATCTGCCGGAAAGTCCGGTCGTGTGTACGCGGCATAAGGGTCACAGGAGTGCAATTCATTTTGAACTCCTGTGACCCATTTTCAGAGGAGAGTGGTCGGAAGTCCACGTTCCGCTGACATCACTGCTATCAGTCAAGACAACCAGTCATCCCAACTTCCAAAAGTCTGGATCCGCCAGCTACCTTAACTGATGGCAGTCTAGGGAGCCAATCCCCGCCCCTCCACAGCTCATTGCTCCAATGAGCATGGAGGATCAGAGCAGGAGAGACGCTGACTGACAGGCAGCATCTCTCCGCTTGGGGAGGAGTAAGAATCGAGCCATCGGCGATGTTCGGTGACTTGGTTCTCAATGCAGACACGCCGGGGACAGCTGCAGCATTGGTCTGATGCTGCATACATCTAGGCAAGTGTAATTAGCAAAAAACAAACAAACATACTTCTCTTAAATCTCTCTGCTACTGGGAGATGATTATCTCTTTATCATCACAAATATTTCCCTGAACTGCTCAATCTCACTGTCCATGTAGCCCTATGGCCTTACTCTGAAATCATAAGACCCGGGGTGGATAAAATTTACAATATTTTTTTTTTTTTTATAAAAAAATTATTATATTTTTATCAAATTTATTTTAATAAAATGATTTAGAGTAGAAATCCATCTAAAGATAATTTTCTGTTTAAGATACATTAATAATTTAGTTTATTCAGCATGAAATGGAGCTTAGTTATGTAGCATGAGGCTGTATATTCTCCAAGCTAAGAAAACATGCACCGGCAATGTTATTGTTTTAATTAAATAAAAAAATGTGAGTAGTTCTCCAACTATGTGTGATTAACCTATAATAGTTTCTGATATCGCTGTTTTACTAACCTGGCAGCTTATTATTCTAAATAGGAAACCGTCATTTTGTTTGCAAATATTAAATATTCTAACTACCAGCAATAAGTCCTTACATTTTAAGAGCACCTGCCATTTCAGATACATCATGACAGTGCCTGTTAGCGGGCATCCACTCACCTGCTGCCGCCACGTCCCCTCACCTTGTTGTGTCATTGCTGCATCACCGGCCGTCCCATTAAAGTGAATGGGACTGTCGGTGAGTCAACAGCGGGTCAGGAGGAGCCGGTGTTGCTCTTTAAAAATTATGACTGAAATCAAGTTGATTTAAATCAAGCCTTTTTAGTAGTGATTTAAATCAAATTCACCCTCTTCAAACATTACCCTGGCTCCTCTCCATCCAACCCCTCATGTACAGCTAAGGGAATAATCCACCAAATAATGACCAAGCACTAAGCGCTCCTCACCCTCTCCAAGTTCAGAATTGTCGCCATCTGGGAAAGTCGAGCAAACTTGTCACGAATGGTCCACGTTGTCACCGTGGTGAGATAAGCAATAAGGGAGCGCAATTCTTTGTCAAACTGCAGACCACCGAGCTACACTCATGCAGAGACACAAACAAGAATAAGACGTCACAATCCTAATCACAGTTTAGATCAGATATAATCTTTTTTTCTTATCTTAAAGCTGAACTTCAGCCTTGCATCCCCCCCCCCCCCCCACCCACAATCAACATGCAATGAATATTTTTAATTTGCAAGAAATACCTCCTTTGGGACCCAGTGACATCATTGGGTCTTTCTGCTCATCTTAGCTCAGTTTGTAAGATTGAATTTTGTATGAGGGTCTGGCAGGCTCCTGAAAATGTCACATTGCCCTGCCTCAATCGTTATTTGAAAGAACACATCCCCAGCATTCCTTTAGATGTGCTAATACAACTGGCAAAAAAGTATGGAATCTTGGAAAATGTTCAATTGTGTAGAAAGAAAAAAAAACTAAATCAGCCATGCCTCAAACAGAAAACAAAGAAAACTGTTAAAAAAAACAAAAACTGTAGTCAGTAGTAACTGTTTTTGCAGATCAAGCAGAGGAAAAAAATATAGAATCATGCACAAGTTGATATTGAGATTTTGGACACTTTTCTTATTTCAACAATTTAAAGGATGTTTGGCGATGATGATCATCATTTTCTCAGGATGTAATCTGATGCAGAGGTATGTTTTAGAACAGCAAAGTACATGGTGATTTCATAACATTTTCCTAAGAATTGAGTGATTCCATAATTTTAACTCTAATCCGTAAAAACTGTTGCAACTGACTACAGTTTTCCAGAAGGTTGGAATGTTAAATGAAAATAGTTTTGAGGCATGTCTAATTCTTGTTTTTTTTACACAATTAAATGAACATTTTCCAAGAGTGGGGATTCTATACTTTTTAGGGGTCGTAGAGTGTAGTCAATCAGCTGAGCAGATTGGACAGCTAAAGTCTGCAGCATTAAAGAGAAAGTAAACCCTGATGGGTTTACTTCCTCTTTCATTCCCTGCAAAGGTAAAGCATAATGGACTACTATGCATCGCATAGTAGTCCATTATGTGTCACTTACCTGACACAGGAGCCAGCGATGTCACCGCTGTCCCCTGTAGTCTGGCGCATCCATCTTCTTGGTAGGGGTCTCGCAGCTCCGCCGCTGTCATTCGGCGAAGCCGCGATGATGTCACTCCCGCGTATGTGCACGGGAGCCGACACGCGCAGCAGCTCCGTCGTTGAGAATGCCGCGCTCAGTGCGCCTGCTCGCCGCTGTCTACGGTGCATGCGCCATAGACAGCGGTGCCTGTCTTCGGGCAAATATCTCCTAAACCGTATAGGTTTGGGAGATATTTCTTGGACCTACAGGTAAGCCTTAATCTAGGCTTACCTGTAGGTCAAAGTGGTTTGTAAGGGTTTACAACCACTTTAAGTGGCCAGCAGAGGGGAGCATGTTTGTCTAAAGGGATACGAGCATGTGCTCTTTCATATAATGATCAGAAACGGTAGTACAGTGACCAGATCCAGCCCCAGAGATTACACTCACACGTATTGAAGAACAACAGTGGTTGATGTCAGAGAAAGCTAATATCTGTAAAAGGAGACCAACGACAGTATGGATAAGGAGGAGAGGGGATTGATGATGATTAAAGTTATTCAAACAGGATATGAAGGCAGGCTCAAGAGGTTACATTAAAGTAATTGTAGTGTCCTTTTTTTTTAATAAATAAAAATAACCATGTTATACTTACCTGCTCTGTGTAGTGGATTTGCACAGAGCAGCCCAGATCCTCCTCTTCTCGGGTCCCTTTTCTGTGCTCCTGGCCCCTCCCCCCCATAGCGGCACCCGACCCGAGTCACAGCTTCCGGTGTCCATTCAGACATGGAGCTGCGGCCTGGCCCGGCCCCCTTTCTCTCCTGACTGGCTGACTGACTGACAGCAGCGGGAGCCAATGGCGCCGCTGCTAAGTCTCAGCCAATCAAGGTGGAGAGTCTCGGATGGCGTGGACATCTCTGGACAGAGAGGGGGCTCGGGTAAGTTATTAGGGGGTGCTGGGGCGAATGCTGCACACAGAAGACTTTTTATCTTAATGCATAGAAAAAAAACTTTTGACTTTAAAGGAGATGCACAGGAGAGGACTTGCTACAATTGTTAGGAATAAAAAAAAATTAAGGCTGGAGTTCAGCTTTAATATATACATACATTTTATCTGGTAATGTCTATTAAAAATGGTCTTCTTACTCTTTTTTTTTTTTTTACAAAAATCACAAAAGCTTTAAAAATAAAATACGATTTAAAGAATGCCCCTGATGGTCAATGTTTAGCCTCACCCGGCTGAATGTGGATTTCAGGATGACCTTCTCCAGCTCCATGGCAATGAGACTGGTTAGCAGACTGGTAAGATTCTCATAAATGATGGCGGAGAGTCCAGCCTGCAGAGACAGAGATATCAGCTGTAAATTCTCTCCAGATACATTTGTAAACCCAGCAATGGTCATAACCCCAGCAACACAGCATGTACCCAACTACCGTCATAACCCCAGCAACACAGCATGTACCCAACTACCGTCATAACCCCAGCAACACAGCATGTACCCAGCTACTGTCATAACCCCAGCAACACAGCATGTACCCAACTACCGTCATAACCCCAGCAACACAGCATGTACCCAGCTACTGTCATAACCCCAGCAACACAGCATGTACCCAGCTACCGTCATAACCCCAGCAACACAGCATGTACCCAGCTACCATCATAACCCCAGCAACACAACATGTACCCAGCTACTGTCATAACCCCAGCAACACAGCATGTACCCAGCTACTGTCATAACCCCAGCAACACAACATGTACCCAGCTACTGTCATAACCCCAGCAACACAGCATGTACCCAGCTACTGTCATAACCCCAGCAACACAGCATGTACCCAGCTACTGTCATAACCCCAGCAACACAGCATGTACTAGGGCTGCAACTAACGATTATTTTCATAATCGATTAGTTGGCCGATTATTGTTTAGATTAATCGGTTAATAACCTTTAAAGAAAAATTTTTAAATAGTGGGTCAAATTGACGTTCATTTTCCAGCACAGTGACGGGAAAATATGGAAAGAATAGAAAACTTCTTGGTCAAAGGAATTTTCAGACAGTGTATGTGTTTTTTGCTCAAAAAAGAAGTGAAAATTTCAAACAAAATTCTTTCATTCAGTGAATGTACAAAGATTTTTCATCTGAATATTCACACCTGAAAATTGATCTGTGAGGCCAGCATAAGGCTTGGTACACACCTATGCAGTTTTTGCTTTTGATCTGTTTCTGCAGTGCCTTTTTGCTTTTGTTTTTTGCATTTTTTTCGGGCAGATTAAAAAACACAAATTGCTGCAAAAACGCATTACATTCTTTTCTGCAGCTTCTCCATTGAAGTACATTGAACCAAAAAAGCACCGCTCTGCGTTAAAAGCCCCTGACCCTTTCCAAATATGCAGTGGCTGAAAAAAGCACAGATATGAACATGTCCCATAGGAAACCATGTAAATGAACTGTAGTGCATTTTTGCAAAAATCACCAATAAACATATAGATGTGAACCAGGTCTAAGACGTTTAGTAACATAATGGGGTTAAAAAGACTAAAATTAGCCCTTTATAGTACAAGAAAAAAGCAGATAATCACTAATGGAACGGGTTCATATTTTTACCGTAGAATAGTGAAAGTAATATTTACAGTAGTGATATTTTTGTACTATAAAAGGGCTCATTTTCATTTTTTTTTAACCCCATTATGTTACTGGTCAATTAATCGATTATGAAATTAATCGATTACTATTTTCATAATCGATTAGTTGTCAATTAATCGATTTGTTGTTTCAGCCCTAGCATGTACCCAGCTATGGTCATAACCCCAGCAACACAACATGTACCCATCAACGGTCATAACCCCAGCAACACAACATGTACCCATCAACGGTCATAACCCCAGCAACACAACATGTATCCAGCTACCGTCATAACCCCAGCAACACAACATGTACCTAACTACTGTCATAACCCCAGCAACACAGCATGTAGCCAGCTATGGTCATAACCCCAGTAACACAACATGTACCCATCAACGGTCATAATCCCAGCAACACAACATGTACCCAGCTACTGTCATAACCCCAGCAACACAACATTTACCCAACTACTGTCATAACCCCAGCAACACAACAACATGCACCCAACTACTGTCATAACCCCAGCAACACAACAACATGTACCCAGCTACTGTCATAACCCCAGCAACACAGCATGTAGCCAGCTATGGTCATAACCCCAGTAACACAACAACATGTACCCATCAACGGTCATAATCCCAGCAACACAGCATGTACCCAGCTACTGTCATAACCCCAGCAACACAACATGTACCCAGCTACTGTCATAAGCCAGTAACACAGCATGTACCCAGCTACTGTCATAACCCAAGCAACACAACATGTTCCCAGCTACGGTCATAACCCCAGCAACACAGCATGTACCCAGCTACTGTCATAACTCCAGCAACACAGCATGTACCCAGCTACTGTCATAACCCCAGCAACGCAGTTCGTACCTGGGAATGGTCAGAACCCTGGCAAAGCAGCATGAACCCAGCAACAGTCATAACCCTACACAAGCTCCTGCGCTCGGGGGCATAGTCTATAGCAGTGATGGTGAACCTTGGCACCCCAGATCTACATTTCCCATGATGCTCAGCTACACTGCAAAGTGGATGAGCATCATGGGAAATGTAGTTCCAAAACATCTGGGGTGCCAAGGTTTGCCATCACTGGTCTATAGGTAGGTGGTATAGCCAACCGTTCAGAGTGTGGAATGTCAAAGGTCTACTACTGCTGTGGCTCTGATGAAGAGGGTCCTCCCTCATAATGTGTAAGCTGTTTGTGGTGCCATCTGGTCCCCCCTAACACCTGGTCCAGGTTGCAGGTGTCTAAAGACACGGTTCCATTTGCTGGAGCACTGAAAGGCCTTTAACATTTGTTTGTGAGTATTACTAATAGTCATACTATTGGCAACTCAGCATGTACCCAAGGATGGTCATAACCATCACCACAACATGTACCCAGGGAAGATCACAAGACCAACAACAGGCCAGTCAGAGCAGCCTTGTACTTACCTTAAACTCAGACATGAGCTGCTCCAGGTTCACTATGAATTGCTGCACCCAAGGGTCATTAGCTTCATAGTCGTTAAATTCCTCCTAAAGCAGATATCAGAATGAGAAGCAGATAAACATCCCAACATTATGACACTCACCTGCCATCAACGTTCACTTACCTCCTCAATATTGTGTGATACAGACAGGAAAAGGTTAATCCAGGGCTTCACTTGTGGCTTGATGGCTGTGTTGTTCAACTCTCCCAGACCCTCCTGTTTGGCAAATAACATAGGTGCGTCAGAAAAGAACACGGAGCACCAACATAGGGCTAGAGGAGAGGGCAAGGGGCTCAGATCTACCTGCAGGAGGTCTCGGAACTTGTTAGAAACAGACGCCATGTCACAAAGACAGCTGTCAATCTTGGCCTTGGCTTGGTCACTTCCAGATTCTGTGTTAAAGAGCTTCCTGCAGTCATTCTAGAAGGAAACCGCAGATTTAGAAGATGAAGAGTGGGGGGAACAATTTCCATTCTATAGAGGATGACGAGTGGGGGCTGGGGGGGGGGTTATTATACAGAGGATGATGAGTGGAGGGGAACAACTCGTATTATATAGAGGATAATGAGTGGGGGGAACAATTAAGTAAGGCAAGGCACAGAGTACACAAAAGGTAAGTACTGCAGGAGGAAGAGGGACTCAGGTGTAGCGTAGCGACATGTTTCTTGAATGCCAAGCCACAAGACCCTTTGCAATTCTGCCACCGATCAGGAGAGCTATCTCCTGATTGGTTGCAGAGTTGAAGCTCCAGGTGAAACCCAGAAGTGCCAGTAATGGATCCTGAAGGATGTATGATACTCTCAATGACGGCCGAATCAAGAACTGGAAGAGCACATAGCCGGGCACTCCTAGTTCTCAAATGCAAGAATAATGAAAGTTCTCATGGTAAGGGCATTGGGGTTAAGCAGGCAGTCCTTGTAAATCTGTAGGTTAAGATATCTCAGAACACTGTGATATTCTACATCTGGCATGTTGCGTGAAGCGACTTGGGCAGCTCGGCTGTTAACTATGCCCCTTGTTATAAACCCTGGGCCTACCTCCAGATTCTTCTTCAGAGTCATGATGTTCTCACTGCAAACCTCCACGTTATTAAGACAGACCTGGAAGAGAGAAGATACAATCAGGTAAGCGGTGACAGGTTGGTTCCCCTCCACCTTCCCCATTACATAGTTCCCCCCTCTCACCAGGAAAGACATTTTGGCCTCATCGTTGCTCTCTATTCCCTTAGTGTCAAACTTTCCCTGCTGGAGACTGCTCTGCATGAGGTTGACCGCACTGGTGACACCGCGCTGGATGTCCTGGAAGGTGGTGGCTGGGAAACCCATCCTTAACTTGTTACACAGAACCTCCCTGGGTGATGGAGAGAGAAGGGGGACAGAAGGGATTGCATTGAAACACGCGGTAATGGCAGTAGGGGGAGGGATACAGAGATGATAGCTTAGACCCCCTTTCCAAGGAGACAAGATAAACATTTTTTGCTATTTTTTTTAGCTAAACAACAAAAAGTGTTTGATACAGCACATATACTTCTTGTTTTTTTGCCATTAGGACTATGACACAAACAGCAAACCTGTCAACCCCTCCATACATTATGGGAATATAACCCAGAGTTACCGGAAATCTCCCTCCAACATGGTGGTGGAGAGGTTAATCATGGCACACAGACAGTCTATGCTGGCGCTGGACAGAGCACGTCCAATACATTTCTTCACTATGTAGAAGCCATCGTCCACCATACTGGAAGTCAGCTGCCCCCTCTCATAGGAATCCATGTCCACGGCCTGCAAAGGATGGAGAGGCATATAAGCACAATTATGTGACTTTATTCCTTGTTGTTAATGAGAAGGCCCTGGTATATGCAGTGACATCCACCCCTATCCCCCACCCCATTGTCTTTTTCCAGGCTACCCTGAGATCAGTTTCTTAGCAAAGACATTTTTGGCAACCAGTTATCCCAGTATGGTGCTCTAAAACTGCTGATTGGGTTTCTCATAGTGCCTAGCATATAGTATGTGCAGGAAATATTATGCAGCTGCGTTTTTCCAAAGCCCAATTTGTCCTTTCACAGTAAGCTGGTCCCTATATTAGTGGAGGTATAGATTATCATAATTTATCTTGTTCCTATACCCTGCCCCCTGATGACATCACCAGTGTAATCCAATCATCAGAATCAAGAGTAGACAGGATATGCCTATTAAATTTCCGACAGTTTCCCGCAATGCTAAAAGAATGAAGAATGTGCTGTCACACGTGTTGTGCTGCTTCTAACTGGCAATAAGCTTAAACAGCCTTTCTCAACCAGGGTCCCTCCAGAGGTTGCTGGGAGTTCCTTTAATAGTAAACATATGTGAATTGGCCTCCTGCCTGATGGTGTCTGGCATTGAGGCCATTCCACATAACCAGTGGCATGGGACCAGTGGAACTTCTCTGGTTTCTCAGGTAAGTAACTATTGGCACCAATGATCAAGTTAGCTGTGTGTAAGGGGAGCATTCCTCTCGCTGACCACCAATATAAGGAGCATTCTTCCCAGTGACCAAAGTATGGGGAAACTGCACTGACCACTGGTGTAACATGGCATAGATTCCACTAATGTGGTGTAGCTAATGTACTGTGAGCTATACATTTTTAACTGGGGTTCCCCGAGACCTGAAAATTATTTTGAGGCTCTATCCACGATAAAGGGACTGGGAAAGACTGAGCTGAATGTATATTTATTAAAGTGGAGTTCCAGCTTAAATCTAACCAAGTAACCACACCAACTGCTTGTGCAACTACCACCCTACTGTTACACCTAACTAGTCACCAAATTGTCCCCTTCCCCATCTTAACACCTATGCTAACTAACTGGTGTAAGAAAGATGTATATACATACCTATTTTCAGGCCAGTCATGTGATCCCATCCCTTTGTGTCAGCCAGTGTTGCTGCAGAAGAGGGGAGGGAGTGCCAACAACCGAAGGGCTATTAAGGCCTAGGAGTGACCTCACCGCTCCAGGCTTTACTGGCTGTTTTCGGAAAACATAATCTCCTATCCCTGCAGCCGCTGCTGGCTGACACAGGGGAGATATGGCGTCCAGAATGGAGAAACATGAAAATGGGTAAGTATATAAGTACATCTTTCTTATATAGGTTTGTGAACCTAGGTGTTAAGAGGAGGGAGGAGTCAATTTTAAGGCTAGTTTTGTGTAAGCTAGAATTCCAGTTTAAGGCTGGGTTCACATATATGCAGGGCCAGTTTCTATGCAGAGTCTGGTGCAGTTTCAATTCAGCGGTTCAGGTGCGAATTTGACACATAATTCAACCTGAAGCAGACTGAAAATTGCACAGGACCCTTTTTTTTAATTTGCACCACACCCGCCATAGATGTGAACCGACTCCATTGAAAGCTGGTCTGGTTCACAACACATCCGATTCGAATATACTGTATGTAAACCGAGCCTAAAGACTGTTTAGTTACATTATACTGCACAAATGCATTAAACAGTTAAAACTTCAAAAAAAAATTTGAAAGCGCTTGCAAGGAAATATTAACAAACAATGGAGGTTCAGTACAGTACAAAAAGGTAAACACAAGTGAATTACTTTAATGCAAGTGTGCATAGGTGGTTGAAAGCCAATTATTATTATTTTTTAATTTTTTTTAGTACAGGGCCATTGTCTTGTGTTTTTATCATCCCATGACATTAGTGTTGTGGCTAGCCAAAACTTCAATAGTCCATTTTCATACGCAATCTTATTTTCTGACACCTGCCTGTACTGTTACCCACCTCTGGTCTCTGTGATGGAACCAGACTGGATGATTGTACAAAGGCTCATGGAGAAAACATCACTGTAACAATACATTTGCAGGAGTTTTTTAGATGGCCAATACTGCGCACATGTGCCATTCTGATTGTGCACCCGTATCTTCCTCTTTTCTTTTGTGAATCCCCCACCAACCTGTGGAGACCACAGTTACCTTATTGACAGACTCTCTCATGTAATACTCCTCCATGGTGATGTAGTACCCAATCACTTCCTGCATAGTTCGACTCAGTAAACAATGTTTCAGTAGCTTGTCCAGACTCTGTTGATGTTCTGAAATGACAGAGAGTAAGTGCTAGGTGGGATGGAGCCCAATTATCTAATCTGTAATAATGTCTAATATGTTTGCAGACTAAATGTTTAAATGCTGAACACTCCGCTGTGTAAAACTACATATGTTTTACAGACACTGAGAGTGTTGTAATATCTGGTGATAGATACTTGGGCAGAGGAAGTACCTTGTTTAACCTCTTCAGCTGAAACTGAATCCCCCACATCAAAGTCTGAAATTACCCGCCGCTTGATAAAACGGAGGTAGAGCTCTGTGCGGGCGTTCATCAGGGTCACCTCACCAAGGATGGGGTCCAAATCTCTGGATTACAGGAAACATTAATGAAATTCAACATAAGAAACTCCAATAATTCACTTTTAAAATCCACCCCAAGACCGGCTGCTTGTCTGCTATATCCCTCAGAATACAACCCAAGACTTGTTTCCCCATCAGCTGTAATAAACTCCTCTATAATGCACACTCAGAAAATACCCCCAAATCTGTCCTCTCTCTGTTATAATACACATTCAGAATACACCCAGACACTGGTCACCGTCTTCTATAATAACCCCTTAGAATACACCCTGAGACCTGTCCCCCCATCTGCTGTAGTAAACCCTCAGAATGTAACTGGAGACTAGTCCCCGAGCTTCTATAATACACCCTCAAAATACATCCCAAGACCAGTACTCCATCTTCTATAATACACACTCAGTAAATACCCCAGGCCTGTTCTCCGTCTGTTATAATAATACACAAGCAGAATAAACCATGACACTGGTGCCCTATCTGCTATAGTACACCCCGAGACATTTCCCTCCCCCCCCACCATCTACTCTAATACACCCCTAGAATACAGCCCCAAAACCTGTTCCCCGTCTTCTAGAACACGTGTTTAGAAACACCCAGAGATAAGTCTTCTTTCTGCTACAATACATGCTCAGAATACGCTTGACGCTGGCCCCCTCTGTCTCCTATAAGACATCTCTCAGAATACACCCGGGACCTGTCCCCATGTGCTATAATACAACCTCAGAATACATTCCAAGATCTGTCCTCTGTCTACTATAATACATGCTCACAAACACCCCAATACAAGTCTTCTGCCTGTTACAATACACGCTTAGAGACACCCCAACACTGGTCCTGTCTGCTATAATACAACATCACAATACACCCCAAGATCTGTCCTCAGTCTGCTATAATATACAATCAGAACACACTCTGAGACTTGTCCACCCATCTGCTATAACACACCCTCAGAGTCCACCGCCAAACCTGCACCCCCTCTGGTATAGGTTATAAGAAATGCAGCGTCCTTTTCTGATGACCATACACCTGAAGGTCAAAAAGGCTTCGAAGACAAAGACAGAAGGGGTGGCAGATCCAAGCATAGTGCATCTTTGATCCTCTGCTAAAATAACAGCTGTAGCACCTTCTATAATTGATAAAATCCCCAAACACATGGCATCAAAAGGATGTCCAGCACACACTCCTTATAATTTGAACACAATCTCCGTCATGCAAACAGTCTCAAATAGCTTTATTCCTTCTGTCTAGGGCTAGGCAGTACTCAGTGGCAGGGAGAACAGACTTTTGTTTATTTTGTTGCCTGCTGCAGAGAACAAATGGTGATGGTAGGGTCTGGTAAGTGACACCGCTATAAATACTTTATAAATATGGCAAAAAGTTTGTGTACCTGTTATTGTTCCCCACTAAGTACCAACAGTGAGTTTCACTGACCTGGGCTCAATCTTGTCACCAGAGAAGGATCTCATCATACTGTTCTGCACCTGCTGGAACTGGGAGACAAAACTACATAGAATGACCGTGACTATTTTCTCTGTACAACCCCACAATGACAAAAGGACCAAGAAGGCCTATGGATGGGGAGATTTGCCCCGACAATGGCAGCTTGTGAAAAACCTGCCATCACATAGAATGCTTCTCAACCACTCACAACTTTTCACACTGATTGCTGCCCCCCATCTCCCCTTACCTTTCTCAGTTTGGTTTCCTCGCCATTCCGATTTCTTCACCTTCCTCTGACTGGTCTGCTAACCATTCCCCATCTCTCTTCACCTTTCTCCTATTGGATACATCACCTTTCCAATCTCTTATAACTTTCCTATGGTTGGGCTACTCGCTATCCCATCACCTGTCTATATGACTGGGCTCCTCACCATTCCCATCTCTCCTCACCTTCCTCTAACTGGACTTCTCCTCATCTCCCATCACCTTGCTCTGATTAGGCCATACAACATACCCAACTCTTCTCAAATTGCTCTGATTGGTCTCCTAACATCCCTCATTTTGCCTTACCCTCCTCTGGTTGGGCTCTTCACCATTCTATATCTTACCTTTGGGTTCCTCATCATTCCTACCTCTCCTCAATTTCCTCTGATTGTGTACCTCAGCATTCCCATCTCTCCTCACCTTCCTCTGGTATGGCTCCTCACCATTCCCATCTCTCCTCACCTTTCTTGGTTCAGGTACCTCACCATTCTCATCTCTCTTCACGGTCCTCTGATTGAATTTCTAATCGTCCCATCTCTCCTAACATTTCTCTGATTGGGCTCCTCACCATTCCCATTCCTCGAAACCTTCCTCTGATTGGGTACCTCACCATTCATATCTCCCCTCACCATTTCTTTTTATCCTCTTTCTTGAATTGGGCTCTTCCATTCCCATCTTTCCTCACCTTTCTTTGATAATCTCTCTGTTGCATGAACTTGTCCACGATTCTCTCCACCTGGCGATCACATTCTGCCTGCAGATGTTTGATGAGCATGTACAGCCTCCCCGGGCCATAGTAAGTTTCCAGTATAGGTTGGTGAGTTTCCACTATTCGTGCAATACCTGCAAGACAGAACAAAGAATGTAGGAGAAACTTTGTCATGCCAGAATT
This sequence comes from Lithobates pipiens, assembly GCF_037356315.1. Lineage (NCBI taxonomy): Eukaryota > Metazoa > Chordata > Amphibia > Anura > Ranidae > Lithobates > Lithobates pipiens. Next base: position 33,598,192 of record NW_027507686.1, read on the forward strand.
CAGGTTCCCTTTTCCACCAGATGTCATGTTGAAAAATGATTTTGTCCTGGAGACTAACCTTCAAAAAGCAGTGTGAGTGTGTCTGCAAATAAAAGTGCTGCTCTCCTCTCATTGCTTTCAGAGCTCAGGGCCAGGGACAGATTTTCTTCAGCTTTCTTAGCCACCTGTAGAGTGAAGAGTACAGGCTCAGGGGTAATGCATTGACAATCCATATCAATAACAAGAATAATCCATTCACTGGTGGGTCAGATGATTTGAGTTGGAACCCTTAAAGGGTTCCTTCATCTTTAGCAAAGAACTGCCTATGCAGATAGATATATACAGTGGATATAAAAAGTCTACACACCCATGTTAAATGTGAGGATTCTGTGATGTAAAATAAAATAAAAAAAAGAGAGAGACAAAAATAAGTAATTTCAGAACTTTTTCCACCTTTAATGTGACCTATAAACTGTACAGCCCAATTGAACAACAAACTGAAATCTTTTAGGTGGAGGAAAGTAAAAATAAAAAAATAAAATAATATGGTTGCATAAGTGTGCATACCCTTACAATAATACTTTGTTGAAGCACCTTTTGATTCTATTACAGCACTCAGTCTTTTTGGGTATGAGTCTATTAGCATGGCACATCTTGACTTGGCAATATTTGCCCATTCTTTTTTGCAAAAACACTCCAAATTTGACAGATTACGAGGGCATCTCTTGTGCACAGCCCTCTTCAGATCACCCCATAGATTTTCAATGTTATTCAGGTCTGGGCTCTGGCTGTGCTATTCCAAAACTTTAATCTTTTTCTGATGAAGCTATGCCTTTGTTGATTTGGACGTATGCTTTGAGTCATTGTCATGCTGAAAGATGAAGTTCCTCTTCATGCTTAGCTTTCTAGCAGAAGCCTGAAGAAGGTTTTGTGCCAATATTGACTTTGAATTTGGAACTGTTCATAATTCCCTCTACCTTGACTAAGGCCCCTGTTCCAGCTAAAGAAAAATAACCCCAAAGCATGATGCTGCCATCGCCATGCTTCACTGTATGGTGTTCTTCTGGTGATGTGCAGTGTTGTTTTTGGGCCAAACATATCTTTTGGAATTCTGGCCAAAAAGTTCAACCTTGGTTTCATCAGACCATAAAATTTTCTAGCATGCTTTTGGGTGACTTCAGATGTGTTTTTGCTATATTTAGCCAGGCTTGGATGTTTTTCTTCATAATCAAAGGCTTACATCTTGCCCCTCTACCCCATATTCCAGACATATGAAGAATACGGGAGATTGTTGTCACATGTACCACACAGCCAGTACTTGGCAGATTTTCCTGCAGCTCCTTCAATGTTGCTGTAGGCCTCTTGGCAGTCTCCCTGACCAGTTTTCTTCTCGTCTTTTCATCAATTTTGGAGGGATGTCCAGTTCTTAGTAATGTCACTATTGTGCCATATTTTTGCCACTTGATGATGACTGTCTTCACTGTGTTCCACGGTATATCTAATGCCTTGGAAATTAATTTGTACCCTTCTCCTGACTGATACCTTTTAACAATGAGATCCCTCTGATGCTTTGGAAGCTCTCTGCGGACCAGGGGACTGACAATAGGAGATTACAGATCGTGGTTCCTAGCCATTAGGAACTCAAAATCTGCCTCTCCTCTCCTCACAGAACAGGGATTTGTGTGTTTACACACACACACACACACACACACACACACACACACACACACACACACACACACACACACACGTCCCTATTCTGCCTCTTGTGCCCGCGATCGCTGGCCAAGAGGATCGGCAGCCCCGCAATGCATCGGGCGCACGCGCCCCTGCTATCCCGCTTGAAGGAGCTGACATACAGCTACGACGGTTCACAGGATCGTGCCAACCTGCCGCTATATAATGACGGAGGCTGGTCAGCAAGTGGTTAACATGAGTTTGAATGTGATTGCTTAATTCTGAAAACAGGTACATCCCCAGTTATAAGAGGGTGTGCACACTTATGCAACCACATTATTTTTTTATTTTTTATTTTTACTTCCCCCCTAAAAGATTTCAGTTTGTTTTTTAATTGAGTTGTACAGTTTATAGGTCACATTAAAAGGTGGAAGAAGTTCTGAAATTATTTATCTTTGTCTCTTTTTTTTTTTTTACATCACAGAAACAAGACCTTAACAGGGTGTGTGTATGTGTATAATATATATATATATATATATATATACACACACACACATACATACACCACATTCCACATGAATAATTATGCTACCAAAATTACCTCCAGCATTGCTGAAAAAAAACAAACATAAAAAAAATTATATTACAATATATAGAGCAGTCTTCCTTATTGAAGACTCTATCCCCTTTTTAGACAAAGAAAAGTAAAAAAATAAAAAAGTATATATATATATATATATACACACATACAGTGGTGTGAAAAAGTGTTTGCCCCCTTCCTCATTTCCTGTTCCTTTGCATGTTTGTCACACTTAAGTGTTTTGGAACATCAAACCAATTTAAACAATAGTCAAGGACAACACAAGTAAACACAAAATGCAATTTGTAAATGAAGGTGTTTTTTATTAAAGGTGAAAAAAAATCCAAACCATCATGGCCCTGTGTGAAAAAGTGATTGCCCCCCTTGTTAAAACATACTATAACTGTGGTTGTCCACACCTGAGTTCAATTTCTCTAGCCGCACCCAGGCCTGATTATTGCCACACCTGTTCACAATCAAGGCATCACTTAAATAGGAGCTGCTTGACACAGTAAGGTCCACCAGAAGATCCTTAAAAGCTACACATCATGCCGAGACCCAAAGAAATTCAGGAACAATTGAGAAAGAAAGTAATTGAGATCTATCAGTCTGGAAAGGGTTATAAAGCCATTTCCAAAGCTTTGGGAATCCAGCGAACCACAGTGAGAGCCATTATCCACAAATGGCGAAGACATGGAACAGTGGTGAACCTTCCCAGGAGTGGCCGGCCGCCCAAAATTACCCCAAGAGCGCAGCGACGACTCATCCAAGAGGTCACAAAAGACCCCACAACAACGTCCAAGGAACTGCAGGCCTCACTTGCCTCAGTTAAGGTCAGCGTTCATGCCTCCACCATCAGGAAAAGACTGGGCAAAAATGGCCTGCATGGCAGAGTTCCAAGGAGAAAACCACTGCTGAGCAAAAAGAACATCAAAGCTCGTCTCAATTTCTCCACAACACATCTTGATGATCCCCAAGACTTTTGGGACAACATTCTGTGGACCGATGAGACAAAAGTGGAACTCTTTGGAAGGTGTGTGTCCAAGTATATCTGGCGTAGAAGGAACACTGCATTTCATAAAAAGAACATTATACCAACAGTAAAATATGGTGGTGGTAGTGTGATGGTCTGGGGCTGTTTTGCTGCTTCAGGACCTGGAAGACTTGCCGTGATAAAAGGAACTATGAATTCTGCTGTCTACCAATAGATCCTGAAGGAGAATGTCCGACCATCTGTTCTTGTACTCAAGCTGAAACGAACTTGGGTTCTGCAGCAGGACAATGATCCTAAACACACCAGCAAGTCCACCACCGAATGGCTAAAGAAAAACAAAATGAAGACTTTGGAGTGGCCTAGCCAAAGTCCTGACCTGAATCCTACTGAGATGTTGTGGTATGACCTTAAAAAGGCCGTTCATGCTCGAAAACCCTCTAATGTAACTGAATTAGGACAATTCTGCAAAGATGAGTGGGCCAAAATTCCTCCAGGACGCTGTAAAAGCCTCATTGCACATTTTCGCAAACGCTTGGTTGCAGTTGTTGCTGCTAAGGGTGGCCCAACCAGTTATTAGGTTTAGGGGGCAATCACTTTTTCACACAGGGCCATGATGGTTTGGATTTTTTTTCACCTTTAATAATAAACACCTTCATTTACAAATTGCATTTTGTGTTTACTTGTGTTGTCCTTGACTATTGTTTAAATTGGTTTGATGTTCCGAAACACTTAAGTGTGACAAACATGCAAAGGAACAGGAAATGAGGAAGGGGGCAAACACTTTTTCACACCACTGTATTATATATTATATATATATATATATATATATATATATAAAATTATTATTAATTTTTTTTTTTACGTTTCTTTGTCTAAAAGGGGGTAGAGTCTTCAATAAGGAAGTGACTGCTCTGGGTTTCAGCAAGAAAAGGAGCAATGCTGGAGGTAATTTACTGTACTGTTTTGGTAGCATAATTATTCGTGTGGAATGTATGTTCCTTGCTAAAGAACATTATTATACAATCTGTTTTATTATGAGAAAAAAGTAAAAATACAAAAGTTTCATTGTACAATAAAATGTTGCACAGGCTAGAGCCCCTGCCAAAATACAGTGTACAGTATATACAATGTCAGTTTCAACCAGACCATAGTGTAAAACAGACATTTGGACACTTGATGAGTAACTAAGCAAAGAAAAACTAGAATAGAATAGTCTAAGTGAGCACAAAAGAAAAGAAAAATCCCACCCTGTTGACCTTACACCAACTTGAAGTAAAAAACGGGGGCTATCCCAACCATGAGAGCATATAACCCTTATCTTTTAAAGGAAGGGAAGGAAAAGGATAATGAAAAGGAAGGGAGGGGGCCCAGTAAGAAGACCAGACTACAGGTCCCAAGAGGGGGAAAAAATACAGGAAGACCAAAGCAGAAGAGAGACCCAGAAGAGGAATCTGCAAAAGCATCTTGAACCAGAAGGTCCTGAACAGGATACATAGAATAGGAAGACTCCTCAATGTCGAAATAATTGGCCCATAGTTCACATATCTTCCTAAACTGAGGCACGGAATCAGTAAGCTTACTTGCCAGGTGCTCTTTGGGCATAATCCAGGAAACTCTGCGCCTAAACATAGTAATATGAACTGAGGGGCGCTTCCAGGATCAAGCTATGGCAAGTTTGGCAGCCAATAACATAAAATGGATCAACCATTGAGTAGGACATGCACTGTCATCAACCTTTTCATTTAATAAAGCTATACATGGTTGCGGGGGAACAGGTATATCCATTACTTTCTGTATTATAACAAAGACTTTATTCCAGAAGCCCCTAGTTTTAGGGCATTGCCCCCAAACACACAGCTTGGTACCCAGGGTATGACACCCCCAAAAACATGAAGGTGGGGAGGTGAGAAATAGCCTCGCAAGATGTGCTTGAACCATATACCATCTCGTAAGGACCTTAACACTCGCCTCCATCAAGGAGAAATTTAGTATACTGTAGCAGGGCGGTACCTTGCCAGGATCCAGGTCTAATAAACAGCCAGTTCACTAATGAGTCAGCTGTGTTCTGGGCTTTAAGTTATCACCAGACCAAGGCTCTAGGCTCCCAGGTGTAGACAACTGGGCATGGGAGTCAGTAGGACTTCACCTAGGAGAGAGAGGTGGGAGCCAGTATAGCACAAGGCTACTTGCTGTACGCATGGAGGTGCTGAGCATCCGGTCTGTGGGAGACAGACCAAGGCCCTAAAGTGTAATCCTGAGCTGGAAAGCTGCGTCTACAAACCAGGAGGGCTGAGAATCGTTAACTTTGGTAGCAGGACTGAAATACTGAATACCCCTGCGAGGGAACCTTCTGGTTGTTTTGCACTTTTAACTACTTCCCACCCGGCCAATGTATATATATACAGCAGGGTGGGAGCTCTCTCCTTCTGACTGGACGTTCAGGAATGGGGGGGTTCAGGAGGGAGATTGCGCATGCGCGTGTCCTCGCAGCGACGCAATACCCATGCGCTCGTGTCACCCGGACACGGTGCATCTCGGATTGGCAGGAGGGCTCTGTGATTGGCCCTCCTGATCACATGACGGCCGTGTTCATTTACGGCCGTCATGTGATGTAAACAAACAGCCAGTTGCTAGGCAATCAGCTCTCCTCTCCTCACATGGAAGTCGTCGCTGAGGAGAGGAGAGCAGATCGCTGCAGCTGGCTGGTGATCAGTGAGTATGAGCTGTTTTTTACAGCTTTTTACTCACTGATCACCAGTCTAGTGTAAAACACACATGTCCATAAAATAATAAAAAACACATGTCCCCCACATATGTCCCAATGATTATCTGCACACATATGTCCGTGATCATTTGCGTACATATGTCCGTGATCACACAAACCAATTATTATACACTTAACAGAATTTTTTTTTACCAAAAACATGTAGCAGAATACATTTTGGCTTAAATTTATGACAAAATTTGATTTTATTGGATTCCTTTTAAAACAGAAAGAAGAAAATATAGTTTTTTTTCAAAAAATGTCGCTCTTTTTTCCGCTTATATTGCAAAAACTAAAAAAATGAGTCGTGAATAAATACCACCAAAATAAAGCTCTATTTGTGCAAACAAAATGATAAAAATTTCATTTTGGTACAGCGTAGCATGACCGCGCAATTGTCATTGAAAGTGCGAGAGCGCTGAAAGCTGAAAATTGGGCTGGGAAGGAAGGGGGTGAAAGTGCCCTGTATTGTAGTGGTTAAAGGGGTTGTAAAGGTAAATGTTTTTTCACCTTAATGCATTCTATGCATTAAGGTGAAAAAACATCTCACAGTGCCGGCGCCCCCAGTCCCCCCGTTTTACTTACCTCACCCCTCGAAAGTCCCGCGCTCACCCCCGCTGTCCTCTTCGCCGCTCAGCCTGGCCGCTGATTGGCTGGGAGTGGATGGATTGAATGCAGCGCAGCCATTGGCTCGCGCTGCTGTCAATCACATCCAATGACACGGCACGCCGGGGGGGGGGGGCGGTGGCAGTGTGATACAGTGAGCGGCTATAGCCGCCGGCTGTATCACGGGAGCGCGCCCGCAGGTGCTTCTCACCATGCGAGGGAGCTCGCATTAACGTGAGAAGTACCTGCGGGAGGAAGCAGAGACAGCTGCCGAGGGACCCCAGAAGAGCAGGTTTAGGGCCACTCTGTGAAAAACAAGCTGCACAGTGGAGGTAAGTATAACATCTTTGTTATTTAAAAAAAAAATAAAAAAAATTTACTTTACAATCCCTTTAAATAAAAGTGGGCAAAACCAGCCCTGAAATGGATAAAAGTGAGTGGTGTCTTTCTTAAAGCGCTACACTTGGAGTGAACCCCTGAAAATACAATTATAGACAGCAGGGAAGGAGGAGTGCCAATAGTCCAAGTCTTTCTCAGATGCTAAATCCGAATCCCACACCCGCATGTAAGGTAGTTTGAAAGTAGAGTCAAGCAAGAGCAGGTAGATAATGGAAATCCCTCCCTCTGTCCATGATCCCGCTCACACCAACTCTCATACATAGGGGTCGCTTTGGCGTCCTGACATACTTTAGGGCCTAATGACCAAAGGAAATTCAAAATTTTAAAAAAAAATCTACAAAAAAAACTTTTCTGACACCAGCATCTCCTTTTTTTAAAATCATACATTTTTTTTATTGAAAGTATGACAGTTTCCAGTGTATACTTTAAAAAAAAATATGTATACAGATACAAAAGTAAACATACCACATTGAACAAGTGAATGTTACACAACATGACCTTGTGTCAGAATAACCATATCCCTCACCCTCCCCCACCCATCTTTACTTCCGACATACAACACACTACACCAAAATTAACTTGTAGGGCATAGAATGAGTCTTGACATTGCCAGTTCCCTAGGAAAAAGTCCGGGGGTGACACCGGCATCTTCAGCCGTGACTCACAATGTGTTAGCACGAAAGGTCCTCGGGGGGTAAGGAAGTGACCAATGCAGTACAAACCCTTGTTGAGCCACCGACAGAAAGCTTCAGGATCTCAACCAGGGGGAAAGGCCGGGTTATTGAAAAGATGTGCCAGAGGGAGAAAGGAAGAGACCAGATTAGGGTTGTACCAGACTCTATCCCAAACAGCCAGGGAATTTGATACAATGAAGGCAAGAATGGGGAACCTAACCCTTCTAGTTTGCAATCTGAGGTAATAAATTGGAATTTTATTAGTCACTGTCCTCACCATAGCCACCCATTCAGGTTTTTCACCCTGGGAATATACTACCATAGTTGAGCTATCTTAATAATACAACGTAAGACGTAGTAGAAGAACATCATTTTTATTCAAGTTGTTATGGGTAAAGTTATGCTTTAACTTTGGTCAAAGCTGCAATTTGTTTTTATCAGCAGGCGCCCCTTACCCACATTAGAGCTGCACGATTCTGGCTAAAATGAGAATCACAATTTTTTTGCTTAGAAGATAGATCGTGATTCTCTTATAATTCTCGCAGCGTAACATTATCTTTCACATTAAAAACAGAAAAACAAAAACAAAAAAAAATAAATAAATTGGGCTAACTTTACTATTTTTTTTTTTTTATTCTTTGAAGTGTATTTTTTCCCCAAAAATTGCATTTGAAAGGCCGCTGGGCAAACACATTGTGACATAAAATATTGTAGCAATTGACATTTTATTCCTTAGGGTCTCTGCTAAAATATATATAATGTTTGGGGGTTCCAAGTAATTTTCTAGCAAAAAATATTGATTTTAACTTAAGAAACAAGTGTCAGAAAAGATTTAGACTTTAAGTGGTTAAACTTTCTGTATTTACCATATTTTCCGGCGTATAAGACGACCTTTTACATGTAAAAAAATTGGCCAAAAAGCAGGGGTCGTCTTATACGACTACTCTGTAGCCTGCTCGGATTGGTTGGAGAGTCAGAGAGGCGCGGGCTGATGATGTTACAGCCTCTGCCAATCCAAGCAGGCTTTGTATTCATTAACCACTTCCCGACCAGCGCACGACGATGTACGTCGACAGAAAGGCACGGGCAGGCATATTGGCGTACAGGTACGTCCAATATTCGATGCCGCCCTGCCATCGGGAGCGCGCCGCTGGCGGCGCGCTCCCGCGCTGGTCGGGACCCCCGTGAGTCCGGTCGCGGGACCCGCGGACTCGATCGCCGCGGGCATCCCCGCGATCGTCTCACGGAGCGGCCGAATGGAGGAAATGCTGTATAAACAACATTTCTCCATTCTGCCTAGCAACTAGTGACGCTGATCTCTGCTCCATGTGATTGGAGCAGAGATCAGTGTACACTAAATGAAAGCCCAACCCCCCCACAGTTAGTAACACACCCCTAGGAACACTTAACCCCTACACTGCCACCCACTGGTTAACCCTTTCACTGCCAGTGTCATTTACACAGGAATCACTGCATTTATATAGCAGTGATTACTGTATAAATGACAATGGTCCCAAAAATGTGTCAAAAATGTCCGATGGGTCCCCCACAATGTCGCAGTCACAATAAAAATCGCAGATCGCCACCATTACTAGTAAAAAAAAAAATAATAATAAAAAATTATTAATAAAAATGCTATAAAACTATCCCTATTTTGTAAACGCTATAACTTTTGCGCAAACCAATCAATAATCGCTTATTGCGATTTTTTTTACCAAAAATATGTAGAAGAATACGTATCGGCCCAAACTGAGGGAAAAAATGTTTTTTTATATATTTTTGGGGGATATTTATTACCGTATTTTTCGGACGATAAGGCGCACCGGATTATAAGGCGCACTAGCAACGACCGGCTAATATAATGGATATTTCCATATATAAGGCGCATCGGACTATAAGGCGCACTGGATTATAAGGCGCATTTAATGAAACACAACTCGGATGCGGTACTGTAAGTCAAATTTTATTCAACTCTTTAGCAATAACCATAAAATGGTCTATAACAATAACTCTTAACACTGTTCAATTAAATACAAAACCAGACAATTATTTTTTCACTTTATTCTTCAATAACTATTAACACTGTTCAGTTACCGGTGAATACCGTACAAAACCAGACACTCACTTTTTCACTTTATTCTTCTCCCGCAAATCCATCAAATTCTTCATCTTCAGTGTCTGAGTTTAACAATTGGGCGATTTCGGCATCAAGCACGCCCGTATCCCTCTCATCATTCTCATCAGTATCCGAGTCAGGCTCGTTGCTGTCATCGGTACCGGTACTTAGCTGTTCAGTGATAATTCCGGACTTCTTGAAAGCTCGGATTACACTGGTGACTGATACCTTCGCCCAGGCATCCACGATCCACTGGCAGATAGTGGCGTAACTCGCCCGGCGTTGCCTCCCTGTGTTGGTGAATGTGTGTTCGCCTTCTGTCATCCAATGCTCCCACGCAGCTCGCAGTTTAACTTTAAACGACCTGTTGACACCTATATCTAGTGGCTGCAGTTCTTTGGTTAATCCACCTGGAATGATGGCAAGCACCGAATTAGTTTTCTTCACTTGGGCTTTGACAGTATCTGTCAGATGGGCGCGCATGGAGTCACAGACCAATAGGGATGGAGATTCGTGGAAAAAGCCGCCCGGTCTCTTGACGTAAACCTCTCTCAGCCACTCACTCATCTTCTCCTCGTCCATCCAGCCCTTCGGGTTAGCCTTGATGATGATGCCAACCGGAAACTTTTCTTTTGGCAGAGTCTTCCTCTTGAAAATTACCATGGGTGGTAGTTTCTGGCCATTAGCCTGGCAACCGAGAACTACAGTGAAGGATGACTTCTCGTTTCCTGTAGTGCGTATAGATACCGTACTGGTCCCTGTTCTCTCGACAGTACGGTTTACAGGGATATCAAAGGTAAGGGGGACCTCGTCCATGTTGGTGATGTGCTCTGGTCGGATTTTCTGTTCATTGATCTTGTTCTTGCAGTAGGTATGGAAAATGGCCAGCTTTTCTTCGTAATCCTTTGGCAGTTGCTGTGACATAGTGGTTCTTGTGCGGATAGAGAGATTCCGCCTTTTCATGAAACGGAAGCACCAAGAGGGACCTCCTCGAAAGTCGTTGATCTCCATGTCGCGTGCGATCGCTGTTGCTTTGAGTCGAATAGAGACAGTAGAGACGCTTCTACCTGCGGTTCTCTGTTCAATAACCCACTGTTCAATTTTGTCCTCCAACCGTGGCCATCTTGCTTTGTTTCCTCGGAAACTCAGTTTGGTCTTCTTTACCTGGCGCAGGGCATCTTCTTGCTTCCTCCACTTTCGTACCATTGATTCATTAATGTTGAATTCTCTCGCAGCTACTCTATTTCCATGCTCTACTGCATGACTGATAGCCTTCAGTTTGAAATCCGCTTCGTAAGCATGTCTCTTAACAGGAGCCATTTTTGGGGCAGCGGGTATACCGTAGAAAATGAACGAATGAATGCGCACACCTCCTGACTAAGATGGCCGTAATGCTCACGAAGCTGCACTGCTTGGATTGGGCATTACGGCCATCTTAGTCAGGAGGTGTGCGCATTCATTCGTTCATTTTCTACGGTATACCCGCTGCCCCAACAAAAAGGTCATATATAAGGCGCACCGGATTATAAGGCGCACGGTCGATTTTATGAGAAAATTTAGGCTTTTACGTGCGCCTTATAGTCCGAAAAATACGGTATAACAAAAAGTAAAAAATAATGCGTTTTTTCAAAATTGTCGCTCTATTTTTGTTTATAGCGCAAAAAATAAAAACCGCAGGGGTGATCAAATACCACCAAAAGAAAGCTCTATTTGTGGGAAAAAAAGGACGTCAATTTTGTTTGGGAGCCACGTCGCACGACCGCGCAATTGTCAGTTAAAGCGACGCAGTGCCGAATCGCAAAAAGTGGTCTGGTCTTTGACCAGCAAAATGGTCCGGTCTGCAAGTGGTTAATAGAATACATCGCTCCCAGTGATTGGCTTCAGCAAATGCAGGAAGAAGGAAGAAATATGAAGCCTCGGAAGCCTCGAAAGCCGGGTCGTCTTATACGGTAAGTACAGTTTTAAAAGCGTTTTTGTCCTATAAGATTAGGGGGTCGTCTTATATGCCGGGTCGCCTTATACACCGGCAAATACGGTACACATTGTTTAAACACTTGGCAGACTGCCTGGATTTTTTTCTTCCGTACACACGATCCGATAATAGTCTCGAAAAATGCCGCATTCGAACCGATCGTATGATAATCAGATCGTTAGTGCAGAGCTGTTGAGAGCCAATCAGGACAATTCATCTGATATTATTTCTATCGGACATGCACGGAAATGTTTTTTCATACGATGCCAGGACGTACCATTTTCGTTTAATCAGTATAGCTGCTGTTCGAAAATGCAATGCTAATGCATTACAACACATGACATCACTTCCGAATTTTTATTCTGTCCTACGAGAATTTTTGTGACTTGAGTAAATTCTTTAGATTCAACGTGAGATTAGCACGCAAAAAAAAATAAAAATAAAAAAACGGACGATGATTCGTCCGATAATCTCATTGTGTATGCAGGGCATTACACAGAAGTTTCCCTTTGATCTAAGAAAGAAGAGTTATGCCCCATACACACGGTCAGACATTCCGACCACAAAATCCATTGGATTTTTACCGATGGACTTTGGCTGAAACTTGTGTTGCATACACACGGTTGCACAAAGTTTTCGGAAAATACGATCGTTCTGAACGAGGTGACGTCAAACACGTATGTCGGGACTATAAACGGGCCAGTAGCCAATAGCTTTCGTCTCTTAGTTTATTCTGAGCATGCGTGGCACATGGCACTAAACACGATCGGAATTTATGCGATCGGATTTTGTTGTGGGAAAATTTTAGATCCTGCTCTCAAACTTTGTGCGTCGGAAAATCAGACGGAAAAAGTCAGATGAAGCCCACACGCGGTCGGATTTTCCGACAACATGATCCGATTGCACATTTTCCGGCGGAAAATCCGACCGTGTGTATGAGGCATTAATTACAATGTTTCATTTTAAAAACTTGGCAAATTGCCCAGATGTTTTCTTTTGACAGCTGAGTGAGCAGATAAGTCTCTCCACTTGTTATATGAAAGAATCGGCAAACTTTGCAATAGAGATCGTCAGAGGGGTTGAATCGAGATCACGATTTTTTTAACAATTAATTTTGCAGCTCTAACACACGTATGCATTTTTTTTTTTTTTTTTGGTAAAGGTGGACTAACCCTTTCTTACAGCGGTACATGCAGAGGGAGCCACCCTTATGTAACATGCCCAGGGGAGGAGCAGGATGTCTCACAACCCAGAGACAGTGTTACTGGCTGGACCGAGCCCACCCATAATATCAATTCATTTCATTGGGTTTTCCTCACACTCCTCCAATCACATCTCTGGACATTCTATTCAGAAATGGAAAAACTATACAAACTACTAAACTTATACTAGACAAGATAACGGTGTGTTACCTGGTGGCACAGATATGCAGAGAACTTGCCGATTCCCTCCTCGTGCAATCCCAGCAGTGGAAATATCTTAAAGAACCTCTCCACCTGTGGCAGGTCACTGGCTTTGGTTGCAGCATCAAACTTCTCTGTGACCAGAATCTTTAGCTTCTGCTCGGCCTCCTGTAGGTGCTGAAGATTGGCATCGATTGTGCTGCCTAAAATCAGATGAGTTCCAAGTTACAGCTTACTACACATTGGAAGTAATGTGAACACAGTTTTCATATAAAATTATGTCTGTACCAGTTTAGTACTATTTCTTCAAGCTGTATAAATTCTGCACTTTGAACCACTGTAGAGAAGAGATAGCTGCAGATAAACAGGTGCAACTTATGTATGTGTAGGAGGATTTGTTTTACCTTTGTGCATCACCTGAGGCCAGTCACTTCTCTGGGTATATGTAATGGTTTACAACCACTTTAAGGCTCCGTTCACACTGGTGAGATTTCGGATGCAACTTGAGTTGCACTGAATCGCATGATGATGGAAATCATATTGTTTTCAATGGTGCCCGTTCACATCAATGGAACTCAAGACGGTGAGATTTTGAAAAGGGCTCCTGTACTACTATGGTGAAAATCCAGTACGATTTTGGCGCCAAACCAATTCAAAGTACCATCAAAGTAGCAACCAAGTTGCACTAGATAAATCGCACAAAGCCAGATCAAAATCTGATTGCAGCAGCATGAAACTAGCTTAAAAGATAAAACTTGCAGCGCTACAACATAAACGAAATGTTATAAATGAAACAATTAAAAACAAAAACATTGGTAACCAATCAGCTTCTAACTTCAAGGGGTTGGAAAGGCAAAAGGTTTTTTATCTTAAAGTGATTGTAATCCCCAAAAAAATAAAAATAAAAACCTGCAAGACACAGGCATAATGAGCTAGTATGCATAGCATACTAGCTCATTATGAATTACTTACCTTAGATCGAAGGCCCCGCAGCGGTCCTTGTTCACCGCTACGGCCGGCGACAGCGCTCCCGGAGTTACTTCCGGGTATCGCATAACGTCACTCCCGCACATGCACGCAGGAGCCGCCAGTAACGTACATGCCATTGCTTCAGTGTGCATGTGCCGATGACCTCGGCACATGCAAATACAGGGGATATCTCCTAAACCATTCAGGTTTAGGAGATATCCAGGGTAGCTACAGGTAAGCCTTATTATAAGGGTTTACAACCACTTCAATGAATTCTATGCATTAAGATAAAAAAACCTTCCTTGTGTAGCAGGCCCCCCAGCACCCCCTAATACTTACCCTGAGCCCCTTCTCTATCCAGTGATGTCCACGATTTCCTCAGCCATCTGGGACTCTCCTCCTGATTGGCTGGGGCACAGACTCAGACGGCTGTCAATCAAAGTCAGTTAGCCAATCAGGGGAGAGAGGGGGCGGGGCCAGGTCAGGGCTCCGTGTCTAAATGGGCAGACAGAACTCTGACTTGGCTCAGATGTCCCCCCATAGCAAGCTGCTGGTCTACGGGGGCACTCGTCAGGATGGAGGGGACAGAAGTAGCAAAAAGGGACCCGAAAAGAGGAGGATCTGGGCTGCTCTGTGCATATCCACTGCACCAGGGCAGGAAAGTATAACATGTTTGTTTTTTGTTTTTTTTAAAGCGAGACTTTACAATCACTTGCTGCTTGTTCAATTAAGCTTTGATAAGAAAACCTGGAAGCTGATTTCTATGCAAAACAGACAAAGATTTTGCACTCTCCAGTTTTAGTAAATCCCTACCCCCTCGTGTTACAATCCAATGTTGCAAGGAAAACATATTATGAAATGAAAGTCCTGTGTTAAAAAACAAAAAACACCCACTGTTATAATCAAAGCATATAATGTGAAATCCTACGTGTGCTTCACAAAATGACACATCACAAATGTATATAAACTTACACAGACAAAATATCTTCCGTGTCCTGATTATTCAAAAGCACCAAAGAGATTGTGAATACTGCAGAATATTTTAGATATGAAGAAAGTCCATCCTGTATGAGATCTACACAGTGCAAATCCCATCACCGAAATAGCACATCTAAATCTACCCTTATTGTATGCTGCATATACAAGGCCTCATTTATGAAAGTGTCTGAGAGAAGCAGGAAAACTCGAACACCGTGTGCAATCTTGTCTGGTTGAAGCTGGCACTACAAGCATGTTATTTTGCAGACACTTCGACTGAGAGTCTCAATGCGCTAAGCGATGAACTACACTCATAATGTGAACAGTTTCAGACCTTTGCATATACAAATTCCTATAGGAAACAAGGAGAGGGTTGCACTATCTACAGGTGGTCCCAGTATGAAAAGTGGAACTCCAACTTCCTTCTGAACAGGGTTACTCATGTAATCCTTATTCTTAGCTGTGCAACAGTCAGTATCACACAGCTACTTCCTGCCTTTTCTTGTAATAGTATGCGCATAGTAAGGGATATTATTTTATGAGCAAGTAACTTAATCCTGGAGTTGGGTTTAAAATGTTATTTCTGCAATGTAATTGGGATTGTTTTCAGTCTGATCAAGGCTAGAGATAGCTGGAGTCAGCGGTCACTGCACAGCGATAGGCGGAGCCAGAGACCACTGCACAGCGATAGGCGGAGTCAGAGACCACTGCACCGCGATAGGCGGAGTCAGAGACCACTGCACAGCGATAGGCGGAGTCAGAGACCACTGCACAGCGATAGGCGGAGTCAGCGATCACTGCACAGCAATAGGCGGAGTCAACGATCACTGCACAGCGATAGGCGGAGTCAGCGATCACTGACTGCACACTGTGGGAAGAGATAAGGATGCACATTCAAAAAATGCATCATCCTATAAAAATTGTCTAATCACAAATTAAAAACCATACAAATTCCATCCGCACATGGCTAGCTCATCAATCACACTGCATCAGGTTTCCTACACTCTCACGGTGTGACACATAGAAGAGACAGCACCATGCCAGGACTACAGAGGAACAAGGAGCAAGGCCATCACCTTCATTCCCCTGCCGGCTCAGCTCAATAACAGATTTATCCAGGCACAGGTATCGGTGTATGTGTGCCGCGGCCTGCTCGTAGTCCTCATTCTTCAGAGCAGTCTGCACCCCATCCATGCAGAACTTCAGGTCCAGGATGTCATCTGCTCGCTGTATGGCTTGATAGAGGCGACTCTGTAGAGGAGGACACATGGGGAGATCATTTATATAGTCACCCGTATAATTAACCCCAAGGATGCACCCAGATTATTGACTAGCCTGCTACTCCTCTAACAGGAATGTACTGCATCACAGCTACTATTTCATCATTAGAAGATCACCCAAGTCACAAACGGAGCCTCAAAAACTACGGTAACCACCTGCTGTCCAGCGTACATATAGTGATTATTATCAGGATCATGACTGCAGCTGAAGAGCTGGCAATCATCTTTCATGTAAAAGTTATTACAGCCACCTGATCCTTTTGCCGCCACAAGCAATGAGGATTTTGTCACTTCTTGTTTCATGAGCGGTCTTTACCTGGCCTATCGAGCCAGGGAAGCAGCTTACTAAACAGATTTCTGTTTGATCCCCCTTTTCTTATGTTCAAAAGCAAACATGTAAAGGGTAATTGCACCACACATGCGAGGCATCACTGTGAATTAGGGGTGCAATGGATCATCACCGATCCGTGATCCGAACGGGTCAGCCTGTTCGGATCGGTACACCACGCGATCTGCGGAGCGCTTGGCTTAGGAAAGGCCGCGGCTTCGGCCTAGCTCCGGAGCAGCGGCCATCTTGGTACACCCGGCGGCCGATGTCTTGTCAAGAAGTGACGTTTCGTCACCGCCATCTTGCTACACCCCACACTCCTGCGCAGTAATGATAATGAGAAAGAAGCAAGCGGACATCTTGTTACACCCGCCGGAGTTTTAGATTTCACAGTTATTTTCAACACAAAAAGAGCTTATATGCTTAAATACATTTAACATTTAGTTAAATGTGAAAATCAGAGGTGTTCTTTCACATTAGCAACCATGTAAGGTCAGCAGGTTTGCTGCTGCTTTTAAAATGTAGCATCTAAACAGTCCGTCCGATTTACAAATACTGTATTTAAGCATATAAGTTCAGTTTTGTGTTGAAAATAACTGTGAAATCTAAAACTCCGTTGGGTGTAACAAGATTTGTCTTTCTTTCTTTTTTTTTTTTTTTTTTGCTGATCCGAAAAATTATCCGATTCGTGACTCTGATCCGAGGAATGATCCGATCCGTACGTTTTTTGATCTGTTGCACCCCTACTGTGAATGTCTGAGTAAGCGCAATACTTCTAGGGCCATAGGTCATGTTTAACTCTAAACTCATAACCTGTAAAGGCTTTTAAAACATTGACTATTGACAATTTTAGGTGCCGTCGTTTGTTGCCATTTCACAGACATGCGCAAATTTTAAATCTTGACAGGTTTAGTATCCATTTACTTAATACAGCATCATCTTTTATATTTTATCAAATTCTTGTGTTTGAGTGCACTAAAAATAAGCATACAAGCATTATAAAGCCCTGAGGGAGGGGGTGCTACAAACCCCCGAAAAGCATTGCTTCTATTTCTTCTTATCAGTGATCTCCTTGGTGTTACTATGAAAATTTGCCAATACTTCCAGTGCTCCACACCCACTCACCCCCTGATGAGGATATTCCCCCCCGGACGTACCTTGGCGAGGTCCAGCTGTCTGACTTTGCTGCTGACATTTTCGGCCAGGTTACAAGTAAATGTGATCATCCCGGACACCTGCTGGGCGTCTCCCTCTATGAGCTGCAGGTTGGGCCTGGCAGGAGACACAGAGATTATCATCTCATCCTTTAGGCTGGATTCACACCTATGCATTTTTTGTGCTTTTTGAATTTTGCAGATTTGCACTACAGAACATGTTGCATAGGAAACAATATTAAATGGACTCTAGTGAAAATCTGCAAAATGCAAAAAGCACTAAAACTGCATAGGTGTGAATCCAGCCTTATACACTGGGATGTCCCCAATGCTCTGTATATCCCTGTGGTCACCCGTGTGATAAACCACATGACTTCCTGCAGGTGGCTGGATCTGATTTCCATTAGAGAGACACCAGCCTGGAACAAAGACTGCAGTGTCACCTGTGACAGCCAATCAGATTACAGCTTTCTGCAGTATGAAAAGGAGCGGGACATAGCGTAGGGCCCCTTTTATGGTGTCTTTCTTCACATTGGCCAAACCCATTGGTACTTACCCCATCCTCTGCAGAGCCAGCATCTTGTTCTCCACCGACCCCTGCTGTCCGAGCAATGCCTGCAGCTCCGCTTCCACCTCTTTCTGCAAGAGACACATGTACAAGTCAGTAGAGACACATGACAGGTCCTCCCAGTACCCCCTCCCCCAATAATTGATACATGACAGGTCCTCTCAGTACCCCCCCCCCCAATAATTAATATATGACAGGTCCTCCCAGTACCCCCCCACCACCCAATAATTGATACATGACAGGTCCTCCCAGTACCCCCTCCCCCAATGATTGATACATGACAGGTCCTCCCAGTACCCCCTCCCCCCAATGATTGATACATGACAGGTCCTCCCGGTAGTCCCCCCCACCTCCTCAGCACACAGCCGCTCGTAGGCCTCCTCCAGCTCCTGCAGGTCGGTTAGGGATCGGATCTGCTCCATAGTCAGTGAGGGGCTCCGGTCTCCCTGGTAACTAGCTGAGCTGGCCATGTTGACAGGCCGCGTCACTTCCGGCTCCTGGAGTCAGGACCCTTCATTCCTCGTCACGTCCTGCCTCGGGGACCCTACAACTCGTCACTTCCGGTTCTAGAGGACCTACGCTACGTATTCGCCTCATTTCCGGGGTCCTTCGGTTGTAGCAAGGGCTGTCCATACTGTGCCGGTGCTGGCAGGAAAGAGGAGCGGCGCGCGGTGTCCGGAGTGTATCGAGGTGAGGCGCAGGCTCGAGGTGGGGCGGTGGTATTATTCCGGGTGTCGGGTCATAGTAGGGTGTATGAGGGCAGGCGGGAGGTGGGCGGCTCTCTGAGGACCCCGCACGGCTTTGTGGCAGCAGAGGCGCGAAATGGCGGCTGAGTGACCCGGAGAAGAATCCGGTGTGAATCCCCGCCATCCGCCACAGGAGCCACGCCGTGTGTGTACTGGGGGAAGGTGAGAGGGGGCGGGGTGTATGGTCCGGTGTATGTCCCCGGGGCAGGTCTTGTCTGCGGACCACACTTATCTCCTTATGGAGGCCGCACCAGGAGGAGGTGGGGGGCCCCTGACTGGGGATATGAGGGGCTGTGCATGATATGGGGGGCGCTGGTGAGGATAAAGGGGATGCAGTCCATTATATTAGGGGGGTTGTCCTGTGATTTTTGCCTGGAAAGTCTCAGATCTCCAGAGGCCTCCTGGGGGTCTCCTGTGTCTGGCAATGACTTCAGGGGTAACTGGTGGTGATCTGAGGCCCCTGGGGGTTCCCTATGCCTGGCAGTCATATTTGGGGTCCATATGGGCATCCCCTGTGTCTAGAAGTCATATGTGGGGGTCCCCTGTGCCAGACTTTGATCTCTGGGGTCCCCCTGTGTCTGGGGGGTACTTTGTCCTGGGGGGGCTGTATGTTGTGTTGTACTTTGCCATGGGGGGGTGTAGCAGTTAGATGACCTCTGTCACAGTCGGTAGTCCCGGCTCTTCCCCGGTATTTGCACTCTTTCTGCTCTCAATGATGAGTTTTCATGTCTCTTCTCTGACAATCACTGGAGACATCCTACTTCTGAGAAGAGCTCCCCCAACCCCCACCCACCCCACGCCATATGGCAGAATGTATGGGAATAATCTAATTTATCTGTTTCAGGTATCGCGCTCCTCACGTGATTCCACCAGCTGCTGATATTGGACCTCCGCCGCCATGTTCCTGTACAATATAACCCTGCAGAGGGCCACCGGCATCAGCTTCGCCATCCATGGAAATTTCTCAGGTACCCAACATCAGGCTGCTCACCTCTGATACTTCATTCCCCCCTCGCTACCAAGACTCTTCCGCCCCCCCCCGCCACCGACTCCACGTGCGCCTCTGGAGGTGCTTGCCCGCTGAGCTGATTCTACGACCGCCGGACACCAGCGATCACTCGTGAGAACCGGGATCTGTGTGTTTAAACGCACAGATCCCGGTTCTCTGAGGGGAGAAGAGACTAATTGTGTGTTCATATAAAGTATGAATCTCTCTCTCTCTCTCTCAAGTCCCATCTCCCCTACAGTTAGAACACAGTGAGGGAACACAGTTAACCCCTTGATCGCTCCCCTAGTGTTGACCCCTTCCCTGCCAATGACATTTTTACAGTAATCTGTGCATTTTTATAGCACTGGTCCCAAAATGTGTCCAATTTGTCCAGCACAATATCGCAGTCCCGATAAAAATCACAGATCGCTGTCATTACTAGTAATAAAATAAGTAAATAATAAAATGCCATAAATCTATCCCCTATTTTGTAGACACTATAACTTATTTTTGTTAAAAAAAAAAAAAAAAAAAAGTGGAAGAATACCTATCGGTCTAAACTGAGGGAAAAAAAAATTTTTTTTTTAAAAAATGGATATTTATTAAAGTAAAAGATGATAATAAATATATATAATTTTTTTAAAATTGTCGTTCTTTTGTTTATAGCGCAAAAATAAAAAGCGCCAAGGTGCTCAAATACCACCCAAAGAAAGCTTTATTTGTGGGGAAAAATTTTGTTTGGGTACAGCGTCGCACATCTGCGCAATTGTCAAAGTGACAGTGCCAAAAATTTGTAAAACGTTCTGTGGTCAGGAAGGGGGTAAAATCTTCCGGGGCTGAAGCAGTTAAAGTTGAAATTTTAAATTTTTGACTTCCTCCCTGGGCTTCCATTCTAAACATGTATATTAATTTTATTTACCCTGATTAGGAACCAAACTACAAGAGATTGTTGTTTCCCGGGGGAAGATTGTGGAGTTACTCCGACCAGATGCCAACACAGGAAAAGTCCACACCTTGCTGACGGTGGAAGTGTTCGGGGTGATTCGCTCCCTCATGGCCTTCCGCCTGACCGGAGGCACGAAGGATTACATTGTGGTGGGCAGTGACTCGGGTCGTATCATCATTCTGGAGTATCACCCCTCCAAGAACATGTTCGAGAAGATCCACCAAGAAACCTTCGGAAAGAGCGGCTGCCGTAGGATCGTACCCGGGCAGTTCCTGGCTGTGGACCCCAAGGGCCGAGCTGTTATGATCAGTAAGTGTGGGGAGGCACTGGCATATATTGGGAGTGAGAAGGCCAGCTGTGCGCATCTTCGTGAACTGTTGTGACTTCCCAGCAATACAGGAATGGAGCCTGGTGTGCACCCCTGGGCCAGTGTAGTACAGCTTTTGTAAAGGTAGCTAATGTATCCCTCAGATCAAAGTAGCAGAAGTCCTCTTAACCACTCACCGAACGCCGATATACGTCCTTACTTTGAGGACGGATATCATTGTTATGGCAGCAGCTAGCTGCCATAACCCCAGTATCCTCGTAATCGGCTACAAGATAAAAGTGGTTTCTGCGGCGGATTTGCCGCAAGATCACTTTTATCGGTGGCGGGAGAGGGGCCCCCCTCTGACACTTACTGGCAGCAGAGGCAATCCGGTCCTTCTGACTAGACATGGAGACGAGTGAGGGGATGATGGCCCCCACCCGTCTCCATGACATTGCAGGGCAGAAGCAACACCAAAATGTCACTTCCGCCTAGAGCTGGGTGATTTTCTTTAAAAAAAATAATAATCTGACTATTTATTTTTTAAAACTATTCACAATTTCAATTCAAGGGTTTTTGTTTTATTTATGTACACCGCGCCGGTCCTGAGGAGCTGCGGGCAGGAGTTTAGGCAAGGCCATAGCTTCGGCCTAGTCTGCGGCATCATCGGGCCTCGTGGACTAGGCCAAAGCCGCGGCCTCGCCTAAAACTCCTGCCCGCAGCACCTCAGGATCAGCGCGGTGGTAAAAAAAAATCTATTTGCTTAAATTTTGATTGATTTGACCTCTCAACTTGATTCAAGATTTACATCCCTTTTATTTTATTTTTTTCCCCAGCCCTACTTCTGCCCATAACTCTTAAAGGGTCATTTTCATTTTCATGTGTGTTTTTTAGTGTAAATATGAGATCTTTTTGACCCCAGATCTATATCTGTCATGCTTTATTTCTATTACAAGGGTTGTAATAGGAATAAAAGTGACACTTTTTTTTTTGGACCACAGCCGCTCATAGGCCTCCTCCCAGCTCTTGCAGATCAGTCAGGGATCAGATCTGCTCCATAGTGAAGGGCTCTGGTCTCCCTGGTAACTAGCTGAGCTGGTCATGTTGGCAGGGCGCGTCACTTCCGCCCCCGGGACCCTTCATTCCTCTTTACATCCTACCTCAGGAGTCCTACAACTTATTACTTCCGGTTCTAGAGGACCTATGCTTTGTATTCTCCTCATTTCCGGGTTCCTTTCGTGTGGCAAGGGCTGTCCTTACTGTTCTGGCAGGGAAGAGGAGCAGCACTTGGACTCCTGAGTGTACTGAGGTGGTATTAATCTGGTCGTCAGGTCATAATAGGGTGTATGAGGGCAGGCGGAAGGTGGACAGCTCTTTGAGAACCCCGCACGGCTTTGTGGCAGCAGAGGCGCAACAAAATGGCGGCTGAGTGACCCAGAGAAGAATCCGGTGTGAATATCCGCCACAGGAGCCACGTTGCGTGTGTACCAGGGGAAGGTGAGGAGGGACCGCGTGTATGTCCCAGGTCAGGTCTTGGCTGCGGACCACATTTTATCTCCTTTATGGAGGCCGCAGCAGCAGGAGGTGGGGGCGAACCCCACTGGGGATAAGGGGGGTCTGTGCATGACATTGGGGGTGGGGATCCCTGTCCACCACCGAGGATGGGGGGGGGGGTGTCCTGTGATTTCTTTATTTTTTTTCTTCATAAATCTCAGATCTTGGGGCGTTGGTAGTACCCTGTGTGTGGCAGTGATTTCAGAGACCTCTAGGGGTGCCTAGTGGTGATTCTGGGGGGTCCCCTGTGTGTGATATTTGTGGTCTGTAGGGTATCCCCTGTTTCAGGGAGTTATCTCTGGAGGCGCCTGGTAGTGATCTCAGAGGTCTCCTGGGGGTCCCCTGTGTCTGGCGATGACTTCAGGGGTGCCTGGTGGTGATCTGAGGCCCCTGGGGGTTCCCTATGCCTGGCAGTGATTTTTTTTTTTTTTTTTGCAGGCCTCTGGGGGGGGATCCCCTGTGCCTGTAAGTCATATGTGGGGGGGGGGGTCCCCTGTGCCAGACTGATCTCTGGGGTTCCCTTGTGTCTGGGGGGTACTCTGTCTCGGTGGAGTGGGTGGGCTGTATGCTATGTTGTACTTTGCCATGTGTTGTGGGGCGGGGTGTAGCAGTTAGATGACCTCTGTCACAGTCGGTAGTCCCGGCTCTTCCCCGGTATCTGCACACTTTCTGCTCTCAATGATGAGTTTTCATGTCTCTTCTCTGACAATCACTGGAGACATCCTACCTCTGAGAAGAGCTCCGTACTAGCTAATTATAAAATACCTTGGAACGAAGCCCTCCAGCACTGTAAAGTCACAGATGAGAGGGCTGACATGTCATCCTCCTGGTCTTTCTTCTGGGTTTGTGAGCTTCGGCTATGTGATTGGCTGGAGCCACGATGACGTCACTCGCTGGGAGTTCTCAGTTCCAGCACAAAGCTCTGAAGGTATGCCAGTGCATGTGCCAATGATATTCGCCCTACATGCAGAGCCAGTAACATCTCCTAAACCAGTCCTCCAGCTGTTATGGAACTACACATCCCATGAGGCATTGTAAAACACTGATATTCACAGACATGACTAGGCATAATGAGAATTGTAGTTCCTGAACAAATGGAGGGCCATAGTTTTGAAGACCCCTGTCCTAAACTGTGCACATTTGGGAGATGTTCATTTTATATAAAGGTAAGCCTAATTAAGGGGACTGTAGAACTTTAAAACCAGTCCTGTGTGAGCAGACATACAGTAGCGCGGAAGACTTGTTCTCAGATTGTTGCTTTGAAAAGGAAGATTAGATTGTTATGCTTCTCTGATGAAATAAGTTTTGATAGTAAACCATGCTCTCAGTACTTGGTCTGTATCCCGGGTTTTGAATATGTCTTCTGGTTGCTCACAGGTGCCATTGAGAAGCAGAAACTGGTATACATCCTGAACAGAGACGCAGCTGCCCGTCTGACCATCTCCTCCCCGCTCGAGGCTCATAAGGCGAACACTCTGGTGTACCATGTGGTGGGGGTGGATGTGGGCTTTGAAAATCCCATGTTTGCCTGTCTGGAGATGGACTATGAGGTAAGACTGGCCCATCCCACCCCGACCCCATTCGACACAATAAGACTGAATGTTGGCGCTCAGCATGATGAATTCTCATGTCTCTTCTCTGACTATTCCACTGGAGACAATGTTACACTGATGAGCCATGTATAACAGGGTTAAGCCTTGCTGCTGTATGTTCTTATGAGCCGTGTACAGCAGGGTGGCACTCAGCTGCAGCATGACCTTATTTCTATGGCCTTAATGCAGTCTGTTTTTGTTTCTAGGAAGCAGATAATGACCCAACTGGAGAGGCAGCTGCTAACACCCAGCAAACACTAACCTTCTATGAGCTGGATCTGGGCTTGAACCATGTAGTGCGCAAATACAGTGAGCCTTTGGAGGAGCATGGCAACTTCTTGATCACAGGTGAGTAGTCAGCTCACTTTGCATTATTTGAAATCACTAGTGGAGTTCCATTTATCTTATACAGTGTTTTTTTTTT
This sequence comes from Lithobates pipiens, assembly GCF_037356315.1. NCBI lineage: Eukaryota > Metazoa > Chordata > Amphibia > Anura > Ranidae > Lithobates > Lithobates pipiens. The sequence goes on from NW_027507686.1 coordinate 33,623,190, forward strand.
TTTTTTTTTTTTTTTTTTTGTACAGTTCCTGGAGGCTCAGATGGTCCCAGTGGAGTGCTCATCTGCTCTGAAAACTACATTACCTACAAGAACTTTGGAGACCAGCCAGATATTCGCTGTCCCATCCCAAGAAGGCGGGTGAGTCGCCCTATACATTGCGTTTTAGATTGAATTAGATGGTGCAGCTTTTGTGATGATTTTTCATGTCTCTTCTCTGAAACTAATGAAGAGAATGTAAAGATTCTGATGAGCTGTAGCTAGGATGCATCTATAGTCCTACTCAAACCCAGAATAATAGTACATCTCTGCAATACACGCAATGTTTAAGGACACAAAACATTGGGAAATGTGCAAGCGTGGGAAAAAATACTGCAAATCCAGTGAGCTCCTTAACTACTCTAGGTGGGTGGACAATCCTGCCTCTGCTGCACTGAAATCCCAAGTAGTGTTGTCAGCCCTGCCCAGTTAGTCTTAATAACTAAAGAGGGAGTACGTGTTCTGTGGTCCAGCAGGGGAAACCTCAATCAGGGCTGTTGGCGTTGCTTGGGATTTTAATACGCTAGAGGATGTGTGGTGGCTGGAGTTTTGATTGGTCAGCAGGTATTTTTCTGTCCTTGCATCATGATTAAACTGTGGTGGCTCATTCACCAGTAGGACCACTATGGCACTCCATCATATCCACCACATCATGTAGGTAGGCCCTCCTTCGCCTGGGACTGCAGATAAATGTCAAGTCCCTCTGTGCACAGACCTGCACAGGTGGAACAGTGTAATCTGCCCACCAGTCCTACTACCTGACTTTGACATTTGGAATGCGGAAGCATGCAAATCGCCAAGTTTGAACACAAGTACTCATGGGGCATGTATTGCTCCCGTCAGTGAGAGATTTGTGTATGCTCCCTGATGGGAAATTAAGCATAAATGTTGCAAAGGGAGATTAAGGGGGCAAACCTTGGATGGGTAAATGTAATTATTGACCACAATAAAAACACTTTCATTAGCTAGTTTATAAAATAAGGATTTAATACTACTTTGACCATTTGCCGACTGCATAACTTGGTTATACAGTGGCAGAGCCGCTCTCCTGCACCAGATCACGTACCTAGTATGTGATCCAGCACTTTCGAGTAGGAGATGCATTGGATTAGACACCGCACAAGCGGATCAGCGGGTGCTGGGCAATCAATCGGCAAGCTGCTCATCAGCGAGGAGCAACCCAGAAAATCGCTCTGCTTATGTTTAAAAAAAAAAATTCTGTCAGCAGGGAAGTGATGGATTTCCATTCACTGCAATGCAGTGAATGGAAATCCATCACATCCTTCAGAAAAAACGGCACACTGTACACAAACACTGGTCAGGCACACATTTAACCCTTTGATTACCCTAGATGTTTGACCCCTACCCAGTCAGTGCCATCAGTACAGTGACCATGCATATTTTTAGCACTGTATTGGTGTCACTGGTTCCCACAAAGTGTCAGATTGTCTACAATATCGCAGTCCAGCTATAAGCCGCTGATCCCTGCCATTACTAATATAAATAAAATTCCAGTATATATCCCATAGTTTGTAGACGCTATAACTTTTGCGCAAACCAATCAACATGCGCTTATTAGGATTTAATAGCAAAAAATATGTAGCTTAATACATATTGGCCTAATTTTTAAAGAAATTTGAGTTTATTTTATTTATTTTTTGGCAGGGGGGATATGGTTATTGTATATAGCGGAAAGTTAAAAAATTATATATATATATATATATATATATATATATATATATATATATATATATATATATATATATATATATATATATATATATTTTTTTTTTTTTTTATTTTTTTCTAGGGCAAAAAATAAACCCAGTGGCGATTTTAAATGCCACCAAAATTTTATTTGTGGGGGAAAAAAATTACAAATTTTAATTTGGCGTCACTGCGCAATTGTCAATTTGAGTACTGCAGTGCTGTATCAAAAAATGGCCTGGTCATGAAATGGGGTAAATCTTCCAGAGGGCAAGTGGTTAAAGAGATAAAGAATAGGGAAAGGTGCATGTCATGCAGAGATGTACAGAATGTGTTTGTATTCATAGACGTTAATGTGAATCCAGATTAACTGTTTGTTTGTTCTCTTTTAATTAGAATGATCTAGACGATCCAGAGCGGGGAATGATCTTTGTTTGCTCGGCTACACACAAAACCAAATCCATGTTTTTCTTCCTGGCTCAGACCGAACAGGGGGACATCTTTAAAATCACACTTGAGACTGATGAAGACATGGTAAGGAGCTGCAGGCTAGGAGGATTGGTATTTGTACTGGTGTGTTTCGTTTTTGTTCTTTCTCATTGTCCTGTCTGTTGTGCTTCTTCAGGTCACAGAAATCCGTCTAAAATACTTTGATACCGTTCCAGTGGCTTCGGCAATGTGTGTCTTGAAGACCGGTTTTCTCTTTGTAGCTTCAGAATTTGGGAACCAGTAAGTGATTGGCACCTTACCATTTTATGAATGTAATGTGAAGCTTTAAGATGATATAAATATTACTGTGTGTCATTATGGTGAGTTTTATCTGTAAGGCCGCGTACACACGGGCGGATTGTCTGCCCAACTAAGTTTGTCAGACAGTCCGTCCAAATTTTGAATGAACGGACTTGACCACACACGATGAACAGACGGTCCGCTGAAAACTTGCGCGATGACGTGTACAGCACGTACGACGGGACTAGAAAAACGACGTCCAATACACTGCAATGCAACCTTCGGCCGTGTAAATCCTTTCTGAGCATGCGCCATACTTAGTCCGTCCAACTTGCCTACACACGAGCGGACTGTCCGCTGAAACCAAGTTTGGACGGACAAAATTACGGAAATTCCGAAAGACTAAGTCCGTCCGATTGTCCGCTGAAGCCCACACACGAGCGGATTGTCCGCTGAAACACGGTTCAGCGGACTAAGTTGGGAAGACAATCCGCCCGTGTGTACGCGGCCTAAGGTGCCACCCTACCTCAGTAAAAGTTCTGTGGCTGGTTGGTTACTCTCATAGTAAGATCAGCAGGCATATAAAGGCAATCTCAAACTCCCAATGGAATGCTTATGGGACAGAGGGATGAAGCACTCATTCTTTTTGTCGCTCTTTCAGCTTCCACAATTAAACATACCCGATCCAGTGCTAATCTAGCGGGGGCAGAGCCGCAGTTTGGTTGAGAGCACAACCAATGTGAGAGTTATGTTCCCGGCAAATTCCGTTATACCTTTCGATGGTTTTACTTCCACTTGAAGGCTACTGACGCTTTAGTCAGAAATTTAAGTCCTGCTAGATCACTTCATGCTGGCTCCTCTTTTGCAGGTCTAGCCATGTAAAAAATGGGTGCCTATACAGTTTCAAATCCCGTAATACACTGTCTCCACTGCTCTGCATATGCTCAGTTACACTCTATTTTTAGGCACTGAAGAATTTGTAGAGCCAATCTGCTGACAGCCTTAAAGTGGAATTAAGCTCTCCTATCCTTTACAGCCAAGGAAGCTGCTTCTTTTTGATCTGCAACTGCCACGGTGCTGCACATGTGATCATTTAGGACACCAGCCATTTGATTGGGGACACAAGCAAATGTGACAGATTCCCGGCATTCCAGAAATCCCATGTCCAGAAAGACATTTTTTCCAATAAAAAAATCGGTTTGGTGTCCCCCCCCCCCCCCCCCCCCGCTTTATGATTTACACTGCTCTGGGCTTCAGCAAAATGGCAGCCTCCAACAAGAAGAAACAAACAATGCTGGAGGCAATTTACAGCACACACTCTTTTTCACAGTATTATTCTTATTAATGTGGAATGTAGCAAGGAACATAAAGGACATTATTTTATTTTTTTTATCAAGTTTTGTGATGGATAAAGTTCTGCTTTAAACTATGTTTCTCCTCATGCAGCCCCTATCCTAATTTCCGTGCTTGGCCTTAAGTGTGTTGGAAGTGCATTACCTTATGTTAAATGTCTGGAAATACATACAAAGTAAAAGGAAGAGGGATAGGAAGCATGTTTTCCAGTGTTTAATTAATTAAAAAAAAAAAAAAAGCCTATTCACAGGGACACCTAGAAGCATCGACTATATATGTAAGGGGACATTAATGATGCCATAGTTCATGTTTTGCTGAGTGCTGGATCTATACAACAATAGGTTAATCAGGAAACAAACTGGAAGAAAGTGACAGCGAGAGAGGGGAAAAAATATGACCTATTTGCAGATTTTAATGGCTGTATTAAATAAGATAATGTGCATGCAGACAAATATGGTGTTTTTAATAGTACATCTCCTTCTTAGTTATCTCTACCAGATTGCCCATCTGGGTGACGATGACGAGGAACCCGAGTTTTCCTCAGCGATGCCTTTAGAAGAGGGAGATACCTTTTTCTTCCAGCCCCGTCCCCTGAAGAATCTGGTGCTGGTAGATGAGCAGGACAGTCTCTCCCCCATCATGACATGCCAGGTATGTGGCTGTAGGGTTGGCATACACCGGGCAGTAATGGCACAACTGAGCTTCCCGTTGACTCAAATATGTCCTTAATTCATAGATTGCTGACTTGGCAAACGAAGATACTCCTCAGCTGTACGTGGCCTGTGGCCGAGGTCCCCGCTCTTCTCTCAGGGTCTTGAGACACGGTCTTGAGGTGAGCATTGGGTAGCTGTGTGATGCCATGAGTGTTCCTGGAGAGGAAATTGCACCCGATCTGTGCTATTGTCCTTTTAGGGGAGGGATCATGCTTCTCTCTAATAACCATTTTCTTTTTAGGTGTCTGAAATGGCCGTCTCAGAGCTGCCCGGTAACCCCAATGCTGTGTGGACAGTTAGACGACACATTGAAGGTATGTAGGGTGAAGCTTGATGGGTCAAAGGAGGAGGGTGGCCTTCATAAGATTTACTATTTCTAAGTAAACCAGTAGCTAGTCATGAACAAATCTAAGCATTTATAATCTTTATTGGTCCTGTTCAATTAATTTGGTTTATACTAATTCCATGTGAGATCGAATTACACCTGTCGCATATTATATTGCTTTTGGTTTCTGTGCAGTGTCCCCTTCAGTGTTGTGTGACAGGTGCTCTTCAGTACAGATATGTCTGCTATTGATAGAGAAATTATCTGTAATTACCTGATCTCTCACTCCCCCAGCAGTTGGCACTCATCTCTTCTCTGTGCTCCGGGTTGTGGGAAGTTGCTCTCCATCCTTCCCTACAATGCAGGAACAACAGTCCTACAATGTATGTGATGATGTTAGTGTGACTACTGCTGGAGCACCAAAGAGAAGAGGCTGAGGGGGAGCGGACGCACAGATGGAGAAATAAGGCCACATTTACACTCGTATGAGTCACACTGGGTGCGACTTGGATACGACTTTGACCAGGGATAATGGACAACTTTTGCGCTGTATAACATTCAGGTTCGACTTTCATGCAGCTTTTAAGGGTTAACATTGAATTCTATGGCCCTCAAGTTGCATGAAAGTCTAAAGTAGTGCATGAACTTCTTTTAAGTTGTTTCAACTTTAAGTTGAACATTATGAATGGTTATCATTGGAAAAACATGACATTGACATGATGTCCCAAAGTTGCATGAGTTTACATCAGTTTTCATGCACATTTTAGTTAAATTTTTATGCACGTTGACATCAGTTTTCATGTGCGTTAGTTACGTGCCCTGTTCATACCAATGTTTCGTGTCAGGTTTTTTTCCATGCAGAAAGCTGCATTCACGTTGCAGCTTCCTGCATGGTAAAAAAACGCATGTCGTGGTGGGAACAGGGCACACAGAGAACCATTTTTCTTTCAGCCCTTGCAGAATACATGCAGAAAAACTGACATCTCTGCAGCGTGATGTGAACAAAGCCTCAGCCTCAGTCATTCCCACTCCATCCAGAACTAAAACTTTTGGCTAAACACTATAAAGAAATTATGTATTGAGTGAATATGAAAGCTGCCATTGATTGCCTATCTTAAAATGTCAGGTTCCCTGAACTTTATGCTAATCCAGAGGTTTTCCTACTTTTTCAGGCACTGCCCTAAAATAAGTATTCACATCAGTTCTGCATGCCTGTTTGTAAATGCTGGAGCTAGAGACAGCCAATTGGCATTCCTAGAAATAAATCCACATAGGCATCATATTTCTCCTAGTTCAGGTTTCTTTTAAGGAGGATTTCCAGCAAGATCTGATCTGTGATTGGAGAGAGGGGAGCATGGGGTGCCTTAAATGCTGCCTGATCAGGCCTTCCTCTTCATTCTTCAGACGTGTGTGTGTGTGTGTATGTTGGGGATACAAAGGGGGAGATGTGTGTGCATTGTGGGGAATGTGTGTACCTGCATGCATCAGGGGCACACATGTATATTGGCGGTACAAAGGATATTGATATTGCACTCTTTCCTTCCCAGTTCACAGATCAGGACTTGCTGACCACATAACACTGTTGGGTGAAGTTGCTGGTTACTTCCTAAGCTCTGTGTTGTGTCTGGAGCAGGAAGATATAACATCTTGTGATTTGTTGTCCTCATCTTCTTCAGCACATACTAACTCTGGCTGGTACTTGGTGATGACACCCTCCCAATACCAAGCCTTTCTGTTTCTTCCACAGGTGTGTGCTGGTGGAGGAGGTGATGGTATAACCCCCCTCCACACATACAGGTGTGTATAGATCTCTTCTCATGTTGCTTGTTACCAGGCTTTGCCGTGTTTTTGGAAGCCCAGTGTATTGGCTGCTGAAGCTCTGAAGAGAGGTTGGGTTTGTAAAATTATACTTCCTGATGCTTCAGTCTGCTGACAAATTCATAAATGGCTCCATAATTCACATACCACACAATACATTGAAATGAACAGCCAAAGTTTATAAATGTGAAGAGAGTACAGAGGCCTTTCAGCCATTGCCACTCTCATCAGAGAAGATGCTGTACAGTCCACACTTTGTGTTCTCTGATGATTGATACTTATAACGTGGCACCTTTTTGATACTTTGGAGGTCCTGCCAGGTTTCCATATTTATTACATATTATATACATATATCATTGTGTACCATATACTTGTTTGGCAGAATCTCTGGGTGTTGCATTGTGGGGCATTCCAGGTAACACGGGCAATGCCTTTTTAATCCAAAAACTGACTGGTCTTCTATATTTTTAAAGTACTGATTAAAAGTTAAACCTTTGCCAGTCAAGGTTCAGTTTTTATGTTTGACCCGGATATGTTGTATACTGCATAGTAACTGATAATGCAATGCATGTGACCAGTGTATGGCTCTTCTAAGGTCAGTCTAATTTGGGTTATTCTTGCACTCCTTTTTACAGATGAGTATGATGCGTACATCATAGTATCCTTCGTGAATGCCACCCTGGTACTCTCTATCGGTGAGACTGTAGAGGAAGTGACAGATTCTGGATTTCTTGGGACAACCCCAACTTTGTCTTGCTCTCTGCTAGGAGAAGATGCCTTAGTGCAGGTGAGATCCTAGAGGTGATGGAGAATTGGCTGGTGAACACATGATCCTGTTTCTTGGCTGTGGGGGGACTATCCATGTTCACTTTGTTAAAGAGCGCCAGCCTAAGTAGGGTTTGTTTTCTGACCTGTTTAGACATCTAATTTTAGGCTGAATTTTGTTTTCTGAAACTGTAGAAGCCCCTCATACACAATGCAGCTGGTGTCCTAAATACTAGTTTATTTTATATAATGCCTTTTGAGAAGCTACCGTTTTATCCTGTGTATTTCTTGTTTTCTTTCTAAAGAAGCTTTAGAAAGAAAACAAGAAATACACAGGATAAAACGAGGTTGAGAGAGAGAGAGAATGAATTGCATGACTGCTTGTCCAAAGAACACCTGGGATTAGTTAAAGATTGTGGGTGTTCTACCTAAAGCACATCTTTCCTTTTTGATCCCCCACCCCCAAGTGCAGTTCACTTGGTTAAGTAGTAGGTCCCTGCCCAAAGCTGTATAGTCTCTTTTGAAAGTGGCCCCTTGGGATCCTCTTCATCCCGCACGAGCGCCATAGTCCCATTCATTCTTGTAGGAAGCTGTACTCGTGGTGACCTTCAACAGTCTTGTGATGCACACCTCCATAAAAAATTCCATTCCTATGGCGCAGGATGAAGAGGACTCCGGTGGTGATGCTTTTAGAAGAAAGACTGTGTGGTTCTATACAGCAGTGGTCCCCAACCTTGTTGGCACCGGGGACCAGTTGCGTGGAAGAAAATTATGGCAAGGCCCGGGGTGGGTTGGGGATGGCACGCGAGGGCTAAGCTATTTTTTTGCAGGCAATTTGTCAGCGCTTTATTTCTACTATTACATTTTAGTATTAAATTGTTCAACTCACCATAATGCAGAATCAGTGGGAGCCCTGAGCGTGTCACTTCCTATGTCGCCTGCCACCATAGTTTCATAGTAAGGTTGAATAAAGACAACAGTCCATCTAGATGACGGTAGCTCACAATTCTTCTACACGGGCCTGACTGTTGAGTCAAAGGAACTGCATAAAATTTCTTGATTTTTTTTTTTTGTTTGTTTTTTGGGGGGGGGAATGGGTTGTGTTTGTTTTTTGGGACACAATGGTGTTTTTTCTTTCCTGTCCCTAATGTGAATAGCTCTTGGTGAAGGTGATCTGCAGCAACTGTGTTTGTTTTTTATTTCTCTTAGGTGTATCCTGATGGAATCCGTCACATTCGTGCAGACAAGAGAGTCAATGAGTGGAAGACTCCAGGGAAAAAGATCATTGTGAAGTGTGCGGTCAACCAGCGTCAGGTGGTGATTGCTCTGACTGGAGGGGAGCTTGTCTACTTTGAGATGGACCCTGTATGTACACTCTTCTTATATAAACCATATTACCTTCTTCTGAGACCCCACCCCAATCTCCAACCTTCACCTTACTCCAACCATATTACCTGCTTCTGGGACCTCCACCACGCATGCACTGTATCACCTGCTTCTTGCTTCTGAAACCTCATTCTACACCTCACTTTTAACTGTATTACCTGTTTTGAGACTCCAGATTTCCCTCCTCACTTTATTTTTTATTTTTCCCCTCCCCCAGTCAGGGCAGCTAAATGAGTACACCGAGAGAAAGGAAATGTCTGCCGACGTAGTGTGTATGAGTCTGGCCAATGTACCACAAGGAGAGCAGCGATCGCGCTTCTTGGCTGTTGGTCTTATAGATAACACAGTCAGGATAATTTCTCTGGATCCTTCGGTGAGTTCTAGTTGCTGTTTGATGTATTGTGGCTGTTATATGGACTTCTTGCCACGGTAGGCAGCTGCCATGCTCTTTCCTCCTCCTGAGTGCTTTGTCCTTCTCTTCCTCTAGGACTGTCTGCAGCCTCTCAGTATGCAGGCCCTCCCTGCCCAGCCTGAGGCCCTCTGTATAGTGGAGATGGGAGGGGCAGAAAGACAAGATGAGCTGGGAGAACGAGGCTCCATCGGCTTTCTCTACCTTAACATAGGACTTCAGGTGAGAGGTGGGCGGGATCACAGACTGCATGTGGTGGTGCAAATGAAAGGATCGGAACAGATGGAATTGCCGTACAGCACGGATACCTTGGTTTTAGCCTTTCCAATTAATTGTGTAATAAGACTTCAGATGCCAAAGGTTTCCACTCTAATTACTTTTTTTGTTTTATATGCCTCACAGTAACTTTCTAATTCTTCGGTTGTGTACTTTTAATGAAGAAAGTGTAAAAAAAAAATGCAACTAAATCCATTAAAGCAGCTGGCAAGAAGGTATAGGATATGCTATACAATTCACATATTTTTTTTAATGAGTGCAGTGTTATTATACAGGATTTTTATATCAAAACTAAATGGGGGGGGGGGGGGGAGAGAGACTCTAAAAAGTGAAATGGCACTTAGAAGAGCAAGCTGTGGTAAATATTATGACTTGTACTCGGGGTGAACCAACACTTGGCTCTAACCATTGTGAATACAAATGCAATATTCACTAAAAATGATAAAACACAAAAAAAAAAAATGAAAAGTGAAATGACACTCTGAAAAGCAAGCTCGATGCTGAATAAATGAAGAATATTCCTTTAATGATGGCCTCATTTTATGCAAGTTTACCTTTTTAACTTTGGAAGAAGCCTACTCTTTTTTGATGAAAATTGGTGTGTGTGTGTGTGTGTGTGTGTGTGTGTGTGTGTGTGTGTGTGTGTGTGTGTATAAAATATATATATATATATATATATATATATATATATATATATATAATCAAGGTTGAAACTGCTGAAGAGCTAGCTCTGTGCTCTGTGACCACTATAAATATAAGGTCAATATTCAATAACACATTGAAGACATGAACCCCATGCAAAACAATAATGAGTTCAAAACTGTGTAAGCAGGATATCTTGATAATTCCACTCTACACTAGTATCTTCCACAAACGCAGAACTCCCTGAGGCTTACCAGAGCATATGCAACCCCCATATGCTTTTGTATCAAGCAAGATGCTCCTGCACACCGTGGTACATAGGGGAATTGCTCGCCTCCCAATCTCACTCTGCGCTTAGCAGTATCATACATGGGGAGGGGGGTGCGAACAATGATTCCCATAGTGTATAACTGATCAATGCATTTGGTAGAATTAGTAGAACCCACATTAAATAGTATTCTTAATAGTGAACTTAATAGACTGTGTAGGAAGGTAGATATAACTGTAAATCCACTCTCACCAGGTATCCTCCACCGAGTACTGTGGGGCTTACCAGAGTATACGCCAACTCCACACCAGAAGTCATAAACCGTATTTGTACTAAGCGGGTTGTTCCTCCACACTGGGGAACATGGGACAATCATTTGCCTCCAAATCGCTCCCTCACTATTCTGCATCATCATCATCATACATGTAATGAAATGCATAGAACACCTCCCACAGTGTAAATCTGCTACATTTATTAAAATTGGTTAAAAACACAAATTGGCTTGGAAAAACTGCATATAAATAACATATCACACAACCCACAGGAATGCGCGTGTGCATGTGTAGCAACGTCACAACCTCAAGCTTTACCCAACACGTTTCGGCCAGGATCATGACGTCATTTTTGACAACCTGTTGGGTGAAGCTCCTTTTTAGAGGAAAATTTTTTATTTTTTAAGATCTGTTTTACTAAGTTTTTATAACCAGATGTCCTAAAAATAAAGTTATACAATCAAAAAATAAACCCCCAACACCAAATGCCTCCCAAGTCTCACCAATACAGCAGGTACATAATAGAGAAGCGAGTAAGAAAATTTGGGAAATGAAATAGCGTTACAACATACACCAAACCTCTCAAACTTGATACTAATATCCTGAATCAAGTGATACCATTGTAAGTGGACTAGACACCCATTTACTCTAAAGATTATCAAAAAAAAAGTAGGTTTCTTCCGAAGTTCAAAGGCAAGCTTGTTTAACCACCTCAATACCGGGCACTTTCACCCCTTTCCTGCCCAGGCCATTTTTCACTGCTGTCACGATTTGTGTGACCATTGCGTGCTCATTCTACACTGTACCCATATGACATTTATCATTTTCTTCACACAAATAGAGGTTTCTTTAGGTGGTACCGGCACTTCCGTGTTTACAATGTGACCAGCTGTGATTGAACACAGCTGATCACAGGGTTATAAAGCTGCGTCATCAGATCTTCAGAGGTCGGATTTGCGCTGTCAGCGTCATATGACGTCCACCCAGAACAAGAGCCGCAATGCCCTCCAGTCATTTGACAGTGGGTGGGTGGCAAGTGGTTAAAAGGAGGCTATTTATTAATTAAAGAGGAATAATAATCACTGTTGCGCTCGCTTTTCAGAGTTTGTCTTCACAAGTTTTTTTTTTTTTCTTTTATATTTCTACTGCTGCTTGTCCCTGCTCATAAATGTCATTTTGCAAAGGGACAACGCTTTTCTTTTTAAACTGAAACTTCAAGGAACTGCAGTATTGGCGGCGGTTTACATCTGTGGAGCAGTAGCTCCTCCTGACTTCCACTAGAGGGAGCCCAGTGAACAACCAGAGTAAAAAAGCTCCCTAGCAATTCAGAAAATAGTGAGAATCTCGGAGTGCTGAAAGTACACTTTAACCTCAAAATGAGCTGTAACCTTAAAGTGATACTAAAACTTCGTTTCGTGCTTGACTCCACTCCACTAGCCCTGATCATAGTCTTCTGAGGTCCCCTAGCGTCGCTAGCGGTTCCTCCTCACATCGGTAAACCCCCTGGGAGAAGTGTGTGTGTGTGTTTGGTGTGTGTGGTTTTTTTTTTTTTTTTTTTTTTCTCATACAAGCTTCACCAGAAACAGATAGATAGAAGTCACAACATTGCTATATAATGCTCATGAGAAAAGATTTTAAGCAGTTTATATTTGCTAAAATAATTGCATTTCCATGTTCTGTGTACTGTGGGAGACCAGCTATAGTGAATGCAGGCTCTTGGGTTTAGTAACACTTTTTAAAGTTCTTCCTTCTCCTTCTCCTTTTTCTTCTTCTTCTTCTTCTTTCTTCTTTTTTCTTCTTTCTTCTTCTTCCTTCTTCGAAAATGTGTGAATTTAGCTTTACCACTTTTTACTATACACCAAAAAACATTTGCAATAGCTGTGCCCCAGATCCAAATGCTCAGCGCATTCCTTATGTGATTAGTGTTATGTTTGAAAAAAATAATGGCAAAATGCTTCCTCTCCCCATAGAACGGAGTACTGCTAAGAACTGTGTTAGATCCAGTAACGGGAGACTTGTCTGATACCAGAACCCGGTACTTGGGTTCACGGCCTGTCAAACTTTTCAGAGTCCGGATGCAAGGTCAGGAGGCGGTGAGTATCTGAGCACAGGGGTCTATATTTTTGCTGCTGGTTTCCTGTGCATTATATTTGCATGCTCTCCATGTATTAGCGTGAGTTTCCTCCACATACTCCGGTTTCCTTCTACACTCCAAATTCATGTTTGTAACTTAAACCCTGGGCGATGACGGTACACAAATATGCGACCTCTCTGCTGGGTGGGCCTTGGCGCAGGGCGGACACATGTTTGCGGACACAGCTGTGCCGAGAGCATGCACCCCGTGCTCCCAGCACAGTTACCGTCACCTAATGGAAAGCTCCCAATCGCTTCTTGCGATCAGGAGCTTTCCAGTCATGTGGCTGCTGTGAAAGCCAGTCATGGCAGTCGCATGATCATAAACCTGGCCCCGCCTCCCAGCATCTGAAACCCCTTAACGGGCCAGTAGGCGCTACACAAAGCAGTTAATTGGCTCAGATGAGCGCACCCAAGATGGCTGCCTTGCCTCCTTTAAAGTGGTTGTAAGGGCAGAAGGTTTATCTATGCATTAAGATAAAAATCCTGTGTGCAGCAGCGCACCCCACTCCTAAAACTTACCTGAGCCCCATCTAGATCCAGCGATGTTGCAGCAGTCTTTTGGCTGCCCCAGGCTCACCCCATTGGCTGAGACCACAGAGCAGAGCCATTGGCTCCTATTTCTGTCAGGCAGCCAATGAGAAGAGAAAGGGGGCAGGGCTGCGGCTCCGTGTCTGAATGGACACAGTGAGCGGTGACAGGGCTGGGTGCCCCCAAAGCAAGCTGCTTGCTGTGGGGGCACTTAAGAGGAGGGAGGTGCCAGGAGCACCCAAAACGGGGACCTAAGAAGGATAATCCAGGCTGTTCTGTGCAAATCCACTGCAACAGAGCAGGTAAGTATGACAAGGTTGTCATTTTTAACTTGACAAATAAAAGACTTTACAGTCACTTTTAAGTGCTTTGAGTCCCCAGGAAGAAAAGTGCTATAAACATACAAAGTATACAAGTCTCTGTATTGTGCACCCTACATCACTGCCTGTCAATGTGACTAAAAGGCCACAAATTAGAAGTAGACTATATGTAAACTGTCATCAAGCGTCAGCCATCATCGTATGTCAGAAAATGTGGGCAACATCCTCTTCAGGTTTTTCTCCCCATTGGTTTAAATCAAGCTGTTCCTTCTCGCTCCTAGCTTGGCCGTCTTGCCTTCTTCTTTGGTCATCTCCTCCTTCACAGTTCTTTAGTTTTCAGGGTTGAATCTTTACCCCAGTTTCTCTTTTATGGCAGGTGCTTGCTATGTCCAGTCGCTCCTGGCTCAGCTATTCTTACCAGTCCCGCTTTCACCTGACGCCGCTCTCCTATGAGACTCTGGAATATGCGTCTGGCTTTGCGTCTGAACAATGTCCGGAGGGTATTGTAGCAATCTCCACTAATACACTGAGGTAAGGGGGCTTACAAAGTAAATTCGTATTTATATTTATATTTTTATATTTATTTGCATTTTTGATATAGTGTACAGGGTAAAGGATTAGTTCACCTTTTACCAAAAAACAAAACTAAAATGAAAAATATAAAATGCAGCGCTATAAGAAGAAAAATACATGTATAAAAATCCCAGGAGTCACCTCATGGAATGAGTGCTAAATTAGTGACTACCAAGTGCACAGCAAATATGCAAATACTTCTAGGAAGGAAGTTCCTGGAGCAATACCCCAGGGATAAGGAATGCACAGGTGTCTGCTGATTAATGTGAGCCAGTAACATAGAAGCCTGCAACAAAATGTATCAATGTAAAACAAAATACTGCTGTGATTTGAAAAGAAATCAAACAAGGACAGTCTGTGAAAAATGAATCACTGTAGCTGGAAGTTCCTCCCTAAGATATTTTATGATCCTATTACAAGGAAAATAGGGGTGACACTTTAGAAGTGATGATAAATGAAACCATGTGGGAGTGACCACAAAAAGATTGAATACTCTTACCACAGATGATGGACGCACACGCCATATAGCAGTGGGTCAAACGAGCCTTTTGAGGAGTCCACTCAAGTGGATCTTAACTGGGAAATGATGGTGTGATGGTATACCTTGGCCACATCTCGAAACGCAACTGGCACCTGAAATTCTGGCAGGTGAACGTGCCTGCATGCAAAGGTGATCACCAGCTGGAACGCTCTGCGGTACTCCCAATAGCATCCAGTCGGTTATGAAATCATGGAAAAATAGAAAAAAAGGGGCCTTCACATAGTGCATGAATCTAAATAAAAAAGTTATGGTCTTATTAAAAAATTGATAAAAATGTACAGTCACCACTCATGATGGGCACCTAAAGTGATCACATAAAAAAAAAAGCGTGGTAACAAAAGTACAATAGGCTAGCAACCCGACATGTTTCGGACAAAAGTCCATCTTCTGGGGCATATGACCTGTTGTGTGCTACCACGCTTATATACCGTAGCAATATACTAGTCATTACAAAGCAAATCAGCTGTGTATTGCTGACACCACAGAACTCTGAAAACCAATCCCGAGTGTCGGCTCCTCCTCACTGTGTGGTTTACCCCTGCTGACACCAAGGAACTCTGTTAGCCAATCACAAGTGATTACTATGTGCCAGCTCCTCCCCACCATATGGGTCATTCATACAGACCAATTAGTGTGTAAAGCACCATCAATCCATAGTCACATGATCGCGCTATAGCCAGTGAGTGGCACTTTTTGGGGATCAATGACACCAATACAGTGATCAGTGCTAAAAAGAAGCACTGATCAATGTATAAATGACACTGGCAGGGAAGGGGTTAACGCTAGGGGGTGATCAATGGGTTTAACTGTTCCCTCAGTGTGTTTTCTAAATGTGTGGGGGGTGGGCTCACTGAGACAACAGAGATCGCTGTTCCTGATCACTAGGAACGGCTGATCTGAGTGTTGTCCCATCAGAACAGGGATCCGCCTTGTTTACATAGGCAGATCCCCATTCTGCTTCTTTGTGGCGCGATCGTGGGTGGCTGGAGGACATCGAGGGGGTGCACCTTCTAGAAAAGGCTTGATCAGCATGTGGGAAGACATTTTACCTAATTTCCCTTCTCCTTCTCTTCTTTTTATTTTTTTTATGCGCTGTTTCCACTATCAGAGGATGTTTATTTGTGTTTTATACTATGCACGTTTAGATTTAGGCCTCGTTCACACCATGGTGCAGAGATGTCAGTTTTTCTGCACGCGTTTAAAAAAATAAAAAAATAAACAATTGGTTCTCCATGTGCCCTGATCACATCACAATGTGGGGATTTTTTCTGTGCAGGAATCTGCCACGTGTATGCAAACTGATGTCTGCAAGGGAAATCTGCTCGGTTTTCATACAGGTATGGTGTGAACGAGCCTTTGTCCTTCATATTGCCATGTTTGAAAAACAGATTCAAAATAACTGTGATCACATTGTCTGTCAGATTAATTAACCTGGCACATTTTATTATTCGTAGTCCTATTATGACCTTGTCTCATCCAGCACTTTTTTTCATGAGAAGAGGGGGGAGGGGGGGGGCGGTCATGTCTCCACAGAGTTTTTGTGTGTCCTGTTAGAAGTGTAACTAAGTGTATCTCTCTAAAATTGCCTACATTGTTTCCATTTTTACACAACACATGCATATCGCTCGCTTTCTTTTAGCTTTCTTCAATATTTCCCTGTTTAAGGCTGGGTTCACACTGCTGCGGGGGGAGATCCGGATGTGATTCGCACCGCAAATCACATCCGATCTCCGTAGCGATGCGAGTTCAGCCATACAGATAGTATGGCTGAATTCGCATCGCTCCCGCAGCAAACTCGCACGGGACCCTTTTTTTGGTCCGCAACAGAATCGGATCGCATGGGTGTTCACACCATGCGATCCGATTCCTGTGCGAGTCGGCAGATCGCACTGCGATATGCGGACGGATCTGGGGGTGTCATTAACATATCATTGACACTCCCAGCCGTCCGCATAGGGCAGTGTGAACTGCCGGCGGGAGTAATGCGATGCGGGAAAACGCCGCGGATTCGCGGCGTTCCCGCATCGCAGCGGTGTGAACCCGGCCTAAAGGAGAAGCCCAGCCTGAGTTTGTTTGGCTGTACTTCTCCTATGGGTTACAGGAGTGCAATTTGTTTTGCAATCCTGTGACCCGTTTTAAGCAGAGGGCGGTCTAAAGTCCGCTCTCTGACGTCGCCAAGTTCAGTCCAGGCACCCAACTTTGTAAGTCTGAATCATTCAGGTGCCTGGACTGAGCCTCTCAGCGAGCCTCTCCCCGCCCCTCCGCAGCTCAGCGCTCCAGTGAGCGTGGAGGAGCAGAGCTTCTGATTTGATCGTCAGCCGCTCTCCTCTCGGGGAGAACTGAGCCATCAGCGGTGTTCGATGGTTTGGTTCTCCAGTGAAGAGATGCGAGGGGGAGGGGGACAGATGTAGCATCGAACCGATACTGCATCCCTGCCCAGGTAAGAATGATGGGGGGGGGGGGGGGGGCATTCAAACCCATACTTCTTTAAATTAGCTTTACATCTCTTAATTCTGCTCTCCTTCTTTTGTTCTGATATACCTTGCATCCCATGTTATATGACCGTAACAACCGTTATCACAAGCGGCGGAAGGGGACGTTGTAATTCTGCTCTGCCCGGGTCTCCTATCCAACTGGGAGACCCAAGCAACCAGCTGGCATGCCCGTCCATCTAGGGTCTCTGCTAAAAAAAAAATTGTATATAATGTTTGGAGGTTCTAAGTAATTTTCTAGCAAAAAATACTGAATTTGTAAACAAGTGTAAGAAATAGGCTTGGTCTTGAAGTGCTTAATTTAATGACTGGCCAGTCTTTATTTTTTATGCTTGTGCCTATACCCTCCTTGCTTCTAATCTACTATTACAGCAGATGTGTGCTTCATATAACCCGTTAACAGCACTAACCTTCCCTTAGCTGTAACACTTTCATGGACAACAGACAGTAGGGATGCACCGATGCCATTTTTATTTATTTTTTTGTATGCGTACCAATCGTATGGAGTTGCCGTTGTGCATCTTTCACCCATTCCTTTAGTGACAGGGGTGGTGGATTCTCAGTTGGGGATGTACAGATACCAGGTTTTTAAGTACGAGTCCCAAAACTTTCAGTCAAGTACTCTCTGATACTGAGTACCGACACTTTGCAGGGCGATTTGCATCCATACAAAGTGGGCGCAAATTGCACTGCAAAGAATTGCATGCAATTTGAACAGCAATGCAGTGCGACTTGTTTCGGAATTGCGTGCAGTTTCCCCACTGCAATTTTCTGAACCCAGGCTTGTCATAGTGATTTCAGCCTGGGTTCATACAGGAGTAGGTAGTGTGAGAAACCGCATGCGATTTGGACAGGAATTGTATGGAAACAAATTACACCTGAAAGTATCAGTATCGGGAGCATTTTCACAAGTATGAATACACCTGTATTTGTACTGATATCGGTGCTAGCAGCTGTGAGGCAGCTCTTCTTCTTTTGAGGTCAATGCTTTTTGTTGAACTATATTTCATCTTTCTCTGTGCAGAATTTTGGCGTTGGAGAAGTTGGGTGCAGTGTTTAATCAGGTGGCCTTCCCTCTTCAGTATACTCCGCGCAAGTTTGTCATCCACCCCGAAAGTAGCAATTTGATCATTATAGAAACTGATCACAATGCTTACACGGAAGCCACCAAGGCTCAGCGCAAGCAGCAGATGGCAGAGGTGAGTGTATGGGAGGGATGCATGAAAGATTGCCTACCGCTACACATCCGAGTAATGAGGAACCCCCCCCCCAACCATTGTGCTTTCACCATCTGAGATGTTCCCCAAGAGACTTTGCACTATGCTTTGATAAAATTTACTATTTTTTTGGTTTTATTTTTGTTTTGTAGGAAATGGTCGAAGCTGCAGGAGAGGATGAACGAGAGCTGGCAGCAGAAATGGCGGCAGCATTCCTGAATGAGAACTTGCCCGAATCTATTTTTGGAGCTCCCAAAGCAGGCAATGGGCAGTGGGCGTCTGTCATCAGGGTTTTGAATCCCATCCAGGGAAACACACTGGACCTGGTACAGCTGGAGCAGAATGAGGCGGCATTCAGGTGGGTTGATCAGTTCAGTGTGATGTCGTTCATTTGACGACTGTCTGTTCTGCCTGGCAGCTTTTTAAAAATCGGTCTTCTCATCTGCAGCGTCACCGTGTGTCGGTTCAGTAACACTGGGGATGATTGGTATGTCTTGGTAGGCGTGGCGAAAGATCTTATACTGAACCCACGTTCGGTTGCTGGAGGATTGGTGTATACCTACAAGTTGATAAATAATGGGGAGAAACTGGAATTCGTACACAAGGTATGTACAGCTAAATATGAGCAGGGGAGCATCTGCCTTGTGGGAAGGTCACCTGACTGAACTTTCTCTTCTCCACCCAGACCCCTGTAGAGGAAGTTCCAGCCGCTATTGCACCCTACCAGGGGCGAGTCCTGATAGGGGTGGGCAAATTGCTGAGGATCTATGACCTGGGAAAGAAGAAGCTTCTGAGAAAGTGTGAAAACAAGGTGAGTATGTGAGCGCACCACCATGATCAACTTTCCAGCTGTGCTCAAAGACTATATCTCATTTTTAACTTTTTTTTTACAATTTTTTATTTTTTTATTTTTTTTTTATTTTTTAAGCATGTTCCAAACTTCATCGTGGGGATCCAAACTATTGGACACAGGGTGATCGTGTCAGATGTCCAGGAGAGCTTGTTCTGGGTGCGGTATAAGCGAAATGAGAACCAACTGATCATATTTGCTGATGACACACACCCCCGATGGGTGACCACCTCTTCTCTGCTGGACTACGAGACTGTTGCTGGGGCAGACAAGTTTGGCAATATCTGTGTGGTGAGTTGAAGCTGCCAGTGTCGTCCCCACATGGAAAAGTGGTGGGGTTTGGAGGGGTAGATTGGAGCTACGAGATGGCACAAATACATTTCCTTCCTAACACTTTCTTGATCAAAGCTCATGGCCCAGACCAAGCTTGGCACTGTCTGTATGTGTTTGGCCAAGGACTAATTTGCCAACTACAGCTGTGCGCTCTTAGTTCAAAAATGTAAACTGATTGTAAATGATCAGCTTGTAAAGCATTCCATAAAGTTTTTAAAATAGAAGTGAAAGGCAAAACATTTGCATATAGATGTAAAAAAAAAAAAAAAAGAGCATCACACTGAGCCTTCCAGTGAAATGCTGAGCAGGGGTGGTGTGACAAGACGAGCCTGATAATTGGAGGAGAGCATACGGTGTTCTCAGCACAGATGGAGAACTGACCACACTGTTCTGCTTAGTGTGGTCAGTTTTTAATAGGAAAGCTGAGGGACTGGCAGGAACTCCAGGGATTTCACACAAAGAATGTAGAAAAAGGTATCCCGTTCTCTTTGTACTACAAGTACATGCTACAGCAGGCACATATCAGGGATATGGAACGTTGGGGCAACAAACTGTTTTATGTAAACCAATGTTTTATTGGTACGGTAAACTGTCTTATGGAATGTCAATGTACAGATTGCAGACATCTAGGGGCTGGTCTTAAAAGCTTTGATGCTGTAGTGTATGCAGGAGCGCCATATACTGGAGATCATGATCAGAAGACCTGAATGTTTCATACATGACCACGTTAGCTAGTTTCCTGTAGCAAGAAATCTGTTACATTGTGGCCGTTCTGTGCAGAATCACACGTGTGTGTGTGTGTGTGTGTGTGTGTGTGTGTGTGTGTGTGTGTGTGTGTGAGATTTTGTACTTCCTCATAGGGGTTGCACACGACTTCTCCCATAATAGTCACAGCAAAAGCTAATCCGGGGGTGCCAGCTTATGGATGTCTGCCGACACCCGCTGATTGGTAAGGAGAGACACAGGATGGAGCTCTGCCTATGTTAACAATGCAGAGCTCCTCCCTGTCAGCACGGATGTGGTACATTTGTTTCCTTGCCAAGCAGGGAATAAAATCCAGCATATCCCTTAGGAAAAACGCCACTCTGTGTATACACACACACACTGGTTATGCACATAGTTAACCCTTTGATTGCCCCAGATGTTTAACCCCTTTTCAACCAGTGTCATTAGTACACTTTTTATATCTATTTTATTATTAGTGTGTGTGTGTGTGTGTGTGTGTAGGGGGTAAATCTTCCGGAGGTCAAGTGGTTGGTGACCAGAGTAATATCTCTGCACAGTGGCAGACACAATCTAGAAGAACTGATTTTGGGGGGAGGAACTTTTCTCTCCTGTAACTAAAACTTTGCATCCTTTGAGTGTTTAAGTTGTGACTGCCTGAGTTCAATTATCTGACGATGCCCCTTATGGTTCTTCAAAGGTTCGTCTACCTACCAACACAAATGACGATGTGGATGAAGATCCTACTGGTAACAAGGCACTGTGGGACAGGGGTCTTCTTAATGGAGCATCTCAGAAGGTAATTTTCTGTTCTGCAGTTCACTAGCTGGGGATTGTTTGAACCGTGCCCTGACTGTTCTGCCCTTTCAGGCCGAGGTGATCATGAACTATCATGTAGGAGAGACTGTGCTATCGCTTCAAAAGACCACCCTGATTCCTGGAGGATCCGAGTCCCTGGTCTACACTACTCTGTCAGGCGGGATTGGAATCCTTGTCCCGTTTACATCTCATGAGGTACAGATGGCCTAGTTTTCATGGGCACATATCTTTTTTTCAATTTTTCTCTTTTTAGCTTAAAGCTACTTTCACACTGAGGCGCTACAGCACTAAAAATGGCGCCTGTAATGAGCCTCTCGAGTGTGAAAGTCTGAGGGCTTTCACACTGGAGCAGCGCGTGTGCATGATGGTCAAAGTCCTGTAAGCCGCATCTTTGGAGCGCTGTAGGAGCTGTGTATTCACCACTCCTAAAGCACCCCTTCCCATTGAAAATAATGGGGTAGTGCCCTTAAACTGCCGGCAGCGCTATGCTGACTGTTTTACCCTTTATCATCTGCTAAAACCACCCGCTAGCGGCAGAATAGTGCCGTCGGCACCCGCCCGCCCCAGTGTGAAAGTGGCCTAAATATAAAGGTAAAACTTTGTTTTTATTTTAGTTTTAGAGGGATTAGAACACCTGTTAGTTTTTATTGCGGTCTGTGCCCCCGTTAAGGAGATTCGCCCTCTCTATCTGTCCTGTTTACCATTTTCCGTGAAAAGTAAAAGAAAATCACAAATTTTAGGTTGTCCCCAGAAAAGTATTCCCTTAATTTGCAGGAATTTCTTCTCACCTCCTGTTTGGCTATGGAACAGGAAGTGAAGGGAAATCTCCCCAATTGGACATAGATGGCAAAAAAAAAAAGACTGCTTATAACCCTCCTTTACATATTTGCATAGAAGGTATAGCTGAAAAAAGACACCAGTCCATCCAGGTCAACATGTGTGTCAATAGTAATTCCCATATCCCTGTATGTTGTGATCATTAAAGTGGTTGTAAAATCTCCTGTGATGCTTGTTCCATTTCAGTGACTCAGTATTGAAACCGATGACAGCCAAAAAGCATTTTCATACAGCGCTGAGCAATGGCAGCCCAAGTGTTAATATAAGTGAACTTTAATGCTATAATCTGAGATCATATTTTCATCTCTTGTGTCTCTTCAACAGGATCACGACTTCTTCCAGCATGTAGAGATGCACCTGCGTTCGGAGCACCCCCCAATCTGTGGCCGTGATCACCTCAGCTATCGCTCTTATTACTTCCCTGTCAAGGTGAGACTTGTGTGTATCTGGGGATTAAATGCCTTCCGTCTGCTCCATAGCACTTTTACTGCTACAGGGCGGCAGCTGTGGGGTGATACTGCAATTCTGCCTGCAGGGGTTGCTCCACTTCTGCTGTGATTTAATTTACAGCAGAAGCCAATCTGCGAGTCCTGGGAACTTGATGTCCTCTGGCACTTGCCGATCGTTGGTAAAACACGGAGAACTGAGATATGCTAAACAAGGCATATCTCCGTTCTGAAACGGTGGGGGGGGGGGGGAGAGACACAGTCCTATTTTTCTGCAAAGCTGAGATTAGAATCCGTGTCTTCCCCTAGTGAAAGCACCTCACAAAAACACTGGCTGTGGGTGCACAGGTAACCCTTTGATCGCCCTAGAGCTTTAACCCTTCCCTAGCCAGTGTCATTAGTACAGTGACAGTGCATCATTTTTAGCACGTGTCACTGGTTCCCGGAAATTGTCAATTGGTGTCCTGAATGTCCGCCGCAATGTCGCAGTTGCTGATCGCTACCATTTACTAGTGTGAAAAAAAATGTATTTGGTAAATATATCCCATAGTTTGTAGACGCTATAACGTTCACATAAACCAATCAATATATGCTTTGATATTTTTTTAACCTAAAACCTGTAGCACAATGCATATTGGCCTACATTTATGAAGAGATTTGGGGATTTTTTTTTTTTTTTGTTTATAGTGCAAAAAATAAACGCAGAGGTGATCTAATGGCACCAAAAGAAAGCTCTGGGGGTGGGGGGGGGGGGTGGAATTTACATATATTTTATTTGGGTACAGTGTCGCATGACTGTGCAATTGTCAGTTACAGGTAATGCGGTGCCTTATTGTAAAAAGTGGTCTGGTCATGGAGGGGGAAAATCTTCCAAGGGGTCAAGTGGTTAAAATGCATTTAAAGCCAAATCATTTTCTCTATTTTCTATTTAGGGACATGTTGTTTTAAAAGAGAAGTATAGGATTATTATATAATTTTTTTTTTTTTTTTTTTTTTTTTTCCGAGCTCTGTTTTTCAACTACACTTCTCAGGAATCGGTGGGACTTCAGTGACATCATTGGCAGTGCTGATGGGTGTGTGTTGCTTCCTAGCAAACAATTTTGTGCTACTGAGAGCACAGTTACCAGCCAATGTAGGCGGGTTATGACTGGATGCTGGGAAGATGGAACAACAATTCTTGCAACTAAATAGCTCCAAAACTGAGTTTATGATTGGAACGTCTCACCAGATTAAATCATCACTGATAACAAGTATTGCCTTTTTCAGGCTCTAAAATTCCAGTTTCTTCTGTTGTCACTAATCTTGGTGTAAAAATGGATTCCCAACTCACTTTTGAAGCTCATATAAATCAAGTATGCAAGACTTCCTTCTACCACCTTCGTAATATCTCTAAACTTCGTCATATCCTTTCTTTTTCCGATGCTGAAAGGTTGATTCATGCCTTTGTCTCCTCCAGGCTGGATTATTGCAACGCACTTCTCATTGGGATTCAGAGAAAGAGCATGCAGAGGTTGCAATACGTTCAAAACTCTGCAGCGAGGATCCTAATGAGAGTGCGGAAGCATGAGCGTATCACTCCAATTTTAAAATCTCTTCATTGGCTGCCGGTCTCTACAAGGATTGAGTATAAGGTCTCTCTTCTTGTCCATCAATGCATACATGGACAAGCTCCACCTTATCTTAAGGAACTTCTTAGATTGCAAAATCTACCGCGTTCCCTTCGCTCAACTAATTTGAATTGTTTAGAGGTTCCAAAAACTAGGTTGAAAACCATGGGAGATAGGGCCTTTTGTGCTGCTGCCCCACGTCTGTGGAATGCTTTGCCTGATAGTCTGAGGGTTTCTCAGTCTACTGAAAATTTTAAAAAGGGGTTGAAGACTTTTTTCTTTTTAGCAAATGTTTTGTAAATTAAGCGGTTTGTTTGTTTTTATTGTAATTATGTAGCACTTTGAGGTATTTTGATGGAAAGTGCATTATAAATAAAATGTATTATTATTAAGATCACATACCAGCTCACAGAAGAAAGCATGTCATTGCTATCCTCTCTATACTACAGAGAACCAGAAACAGCACTGGGAGCCTTCTCTGTATAGGATAATAGTGGCATCCAGTCACACAAACAAAAGCCAACACAGGCTTAGTGTTAACCCATAAAAAAACGATTTCCTGATCCCTTAAAGCGGATTACACGGCACATCGCTTGTGCCGTGTATTCTGCTCCCCTCTAAACTGGTAAAAAAAAAAAAAACGTAATCTGCCACTTCCTGTTTGGGCCTCTCTAAACAACCCACGAAAATCATGGCTGCTCCGCCCTGGTCACCATGGTCAAAGTGCTTCCCTCCGTCATACGCTGTCCTCTCTGCTCTCCTTTCTCACCCCTCATCCCCCCCCCCTCCTCCTTTCCTGCCTGTCATCTCGTGTCTGTGTGTCTCTGGCCATGGTGTGTGGTCCGTTTTTAATAGGAAAGCAGAGGGAATGACGGGAGCACCAAGGCTTTCACACAAAGGAAGCAATACAAAGAGAACAGGATACTTCCTCAAACAAGTGCATGGTGCAGTAGGCACATATCAGTAATATTATGTTTTGGAGTAACAAACACTTTAAGAAGATGCCTGTTTTTGGGTCAGAATGTCATACAACACTTTGAGTACAAGAGGGCCAGAGTTGAGAAATGCTGCAGCAAGGGCTCATTCATTTGAGTGGACGGTAAAAGCAGGCACTTGAGCCAGAGTTTTAGCACCCACCTAAACTAGGGAATGCAGCTGTGGCCGTTTTGCTTTAGAGCGTCCCAAAAATGACACAGCATCACTCTTTAAGCAGCAGGTTTCGCCACAAAATGTGACCCTTCCTCCTCAATCTATGTCCAATTCTTTGAAAAGCAATTCACCATAAGTTGCATTTCAGTGGAGTGGTATAGCCACATGTGTGAACACTAAAAGGGAAGAGACCATGTTCTTGGGCTTAGGCTGAGTTTTGGCATTACCACCAAGCTGCAATTGGCAGTAGAATCCACAAAAGAGAAACTGTCACTGCAGTGTTAAAAAGTTAATGGAAAGCCAAATGTTTTATGCCAACCAATATTCAGCATGGAGGTAAAGATTTGACCAGTCTGCTGAGATCATAGAAACATGTTTTAAGTAGACTTGCTGTGTAACCACTCGACCTCCAGAAAATATTAATAATCCAAAAAAATTGAGGAAAGTATGCACCATTTCATATATCCATATGAGTGCGTCTCTTAATAGCTTAAACCACACCAAAGGCACTGAAACTCGTTCCCATGAGAAAAGAACAATGCATGGAATCAAAGTATGGACTCCCAGAACTCTCACCTCCACTCCTTGATTATAACCACATCAGATATAAATACATCTTCTGCTCATCCTATTATCTACCACCAGGGGGTCTTCCACTGTTGTGCTTTGCAACTTGATAATGTGGGCACACGTATTAGACCACCAGGGGGCCATCCATCTCTGCAGCAGATGTACTACACACCAGGCAGCTATCTCCGCAAAAGTATGTCACTCAATAGAAAACACAGGGAGGGGGGAAAAGGGCCTTTATACACTAGTTTTTTTGCGCATGATCATCATGGAAATGTTATAGCATCTACAAACTATGGGATATTTTTGCTTAATTTTTAAAATGTATTTATTACTAGTAACGGTGGCGATCAGCGACTTTTATAGCAGGACTGCATATGGCAACGGACAGTCCGGACTCAAACTGACAATTTTTTTTTTTTTGGGGGGGGGGGGGGGGGGTGATCACTGCTAAAGATATATACTGTCACTGTGCTAATGACACTAGCTGGGAAGAGGTTAAACATCAGGGGCGATCAAACCCTAGATGTGAGCCTAGCCAGTGTTTGTGTACAGTATGGGCAGTGCTTTTACTAGAGGAAGCCATGGATCCATGTTCCTGCTTTACAGGAGCACAGGATCAATCATGCCTTCTGTACTGACAGAAGGGTGATCTGCCTTTTTTACGTAGGCAGATTGCTGTTCTGGCTCTCTGCTTAATGATCGGCTGGTGCCAGTGGACATCAAGTACCATCAGGTGAGCTCCCGCTGTGTCTAATAACAGGAGTGGGTTGCCAGCAGCACGCATGCACGCCCCAGATGTACCTAGTATGTGATCCGGAGCAGCAGTGCCACCTTGCCACAGTATAACTATATTGGCAGCAAGTGGGTAATGTAGGTTATATATGGAACGGAGTGGATTTTCTTACCCTTACATTGTACAAATTTCTTAATTTTTTTTTCCTCCCTCAGAATGTGATTGATGGAGATCTGTGTGAGCAGTTCAACTCCATGGAGCCAATTAAACAGAAGAGTGTAGCAGAAGAACTGGACAGGACGCCTCCTGAAGTCTCCAAGAAACTTGAAGATATTAGAACCCGTTATGCTTTTTAATGTGAGACGAACGTTAGCAGGGCTCTTCACCTCCCCCCTGTTAATTTTTATTTTTATTTTTCAACGATGGGTCCGCCGATATCAGTGTGTGGACAACTGCCATGCAGAGACTTGTGGGCTGAATTCTGTCAGCATGTAATGGCGCTGCTGGGTCGGGATTACGATTTTGTCTACAGTGTACAGTGTGTAGTGGAGCCATCTATCCTTCCCATCTGGTGCATCTTGTAAATAGCGTTTTTGTAAAATTATATTTTGTTTTTGTTTTTAATTTGATGTTCAGTCGATTTGCAGAACACTTTGGAATGGCACCTTCTGGCTCTCTTGTCCGACTGAAAGCAAATAAAAGATGTTTTTCTACCCCGTTTGTATTTTATTGGCAGGAATGAAACAGGTGGTCACTACCACCACGTGATGATGAAACGGTATACAGGCATTACCCCACTTTACGTACCCTCACTTTACATACACTTGCGAGTACAGACACATTGTCTATGGGAAATCTTGGTCAGCTTGACACGGCACTGCTCTTGAACCAACAGACACCAAGCTTGGGAAGCACCAAGAGGGGACCCAGGTCTACAGCATATCTGATTTTGGGGTCGGCCAGCTTGTCCAGGTAATCCTGGTTCCCCAAGTTTGGTGTCCCTGTCACTTATGGTTTCGGAGCAGTGCTATGTCAATTTGACCAAGATTTACCATAGAGTTGCATGCATTGAGAAGTGGGAAAAAAGGTATTGCTTCACTTTAAGTACAATTTTTTGTTTTACATAAAGGCTCTGGTCCCATTGTGTACTTAAAGGGGTTGTAAACCTTTTTGAGGTTTTTCACCTCAATGCATTCTATGCTGAATGCTACAGCCTCCCCAGATCACCTGTTTTACTTGCCTGTACCCCCTCCTATCTCATCCCGGGGATGAGCACACCAGCAAAAAGCCGTTGTCTCCGCTCCTGATTTAATGGATTGATAGCAGCAGAGCCATTGGCTCCCATTGCTGTCAATCAAATCCAATAATGCGGGGCTGAGTCAGGCATTCATACACATATATATATATATATATATATATATATATATATATATATATATATATATATATAATAATGCAAATGCTGGACGCGGGAGCGTGCCTGCAGGGTAACCACACAACACCCCCCCCCCCCCCCTTCGGGAGAGCGCTTCTCCTAGGGCAGTGATGGCAAACATTGGCACCCCAGATGTTTTGGAACTACATTTCCCATGATGCTCAACAACACTGCAGAGTGCATGAGCATCATGGGAAACGTAGTTCCAAAACATCTGGGGTGCCAAGGTTCGCCATCGCTGTCCTAGGTGGTTATCTGATGTGGGGAGGAGCCGTGAGCCACCAAGGGACCCCAGAAGAAGATGTTCGGGGCCACTCTGTGCAAAATGAGCTGCACAGTGGAGGGAAGTGTGACATGTTTGTTATTTTAAACCAAAAAAACAAACCTTTTAGCATCACTTTAAAAGTGGGGTATGCCTGTATGAAAGATGGGAGTGCCATAAGATTTATACTAGGGCCTGTGTAAGAAAGATGTGTATATACTCAACTCGCTCCAGTCCAGGACATGATCTCCCCTGTGACGGTCGGCAGCAGTTGCAGGGGAAAGGGCACATGATAATGGTTAGTAATCCTGGAGCTCTGCTGTTACCTTAAACTCCTATAGCACATCTGAAGTCGTTGCTCCCTCCTCTTCCCCCCCCCCCCACATCTGCTGCTGGTTGATACAGAAGTCTGAATATAGTTAAGTGTATACATCTTTCTTACACAGGTTAGCCAGCATAGGTGTTGGAAAGGGGAGAGGTAGCATTTTTTAAGACTACTTGGGTGTATCCTGGAATTCTACTTTAAGTGCTGCAATAATAAACTGAGGATAAGTAAACTTTCTTAATTATGTATCACAGAACTTCCTATTCATGACTATTTTGCGTTATGCTGCCACCATCATAATGGCCAAAAAAGGCAGGGATCTGAATTATATGGAATTGGGGGATGTGATGGTGTTCTCCAGTTTATGGAAGGGGGGGGGTTGCTGTCTTGTAGTCTTGTAGGTTTCTTTTCTCTCAGTCCCTATTATGGTGGAGCAAAAATATGTGTTTTAACCTTGTATCCTGTAAGACCTGTGCCTGTACCATGGGCCACCAGTCATATAATTTCCCCATTGTAGTTCATTCCCAACAGCATCGGTGTCATTGTATTACCACTCCTTGTAGGAGGGGCCTTGAGATTCTAATTTGATTGACAGGTCAGGAGGCACCTACTCTATCCCATTCACCATGGCAACACCGTGGTTTGACCAGGAGCCTCCCAGTTTGTCCAACCCACAATGGCAATGCCATGTTTGACAGGCCTGGAGCCTCCTGGTCCATCCACCCAAGATGGCACCATGAGTTGCAGGCCAGGATCCACTTCCTAGTCTGTTCCACCTATGAGGACAATGCTAAGATTGTCTCACCCATGATAATGCCATAGACTAAGGCTTCTGGCCTGTCATCTGTCTTACAGAGACAGACTAAGAACACCAGGATTGACAGACCTGGATACTCCCAGTCTGTCCCACCTATGATGATAATGCCGCTGTTGTGATCAGCAGGGTAAGAACCTCCCAGTTTGTCTCACACAATAACACTGATTGACAGGCCAAGAACCTCAGTCTTTCTCACCCATGATGGCAATGTCATGATTGACAGGCCAAAGCCTCTGACTGTCCCATCCACGATAACACCAAGATTGACAGACCTGGAAACTCCCAGTCTATCCCACCCACGATGATCATGTTCAGCAGGGTAGGAGCCTCCCGGTCTCACACACACATATAACACTGATTGGCAGGCCAAGAACCTCCCAGACTTTCTCGCCCATGATGGCAATGCCATGATTGACAGGCTAGGGGAATTGTGTTCTGTCCCACCCACGATGATTGACAGACCAGGGGACTCCTTGAAAAGGAAATTATTCCCATTGCATGATGTGAACTGTAGTTTCTTACAGTGATGTTGGCGCATCAGATAGTAGAACTTTTTTTTTTCTGCCAGTAAATACCTTATACAGCCCACTTCCTGTCTCTTGTCTGGTCATTAGCCTAGGCTTATGGTGACATGCACAGCTCACTCTCGTGAAGGTTTGCCCGGATGGAGGGGGGATTAGTCATAAGAGGGCCAATGAAAGATGCAGAGCTGGAGGCGTGCCTCTGTGTAAATCCAGGAAGTGAACAGGCTGCCCACATTTAAAATGGTTGCAGCCGGACTCAGTGGTGGGAGATTTCTGCAGTATATATAAAATAATATGCAAAGTGGTTAGAGGGAAGCTTCAGAATGGCAAAGATTATTTTATTACAAATTATGTGAGCAGACGGTAGTTCCTCTTTAAACAAATAAAACGTGTTTTAAGGAGGGGGAAAAAAACAATTGAACTAATGGGGAGCCTTAAGGTACAGTATGTATGGGGTACATATGACAGTACATTTCACAATGAGGGTAGATCGGGGTATAGATGATGAAATGGGGTATCCAGGTAACTATGGAGATCCTGGTGACAGATGTTTCCACTCAATTTTGGGTGGAGTCCTTTTTCCAGCACCATACATACTATGACAGCGAGAAGAATCACAGATCCGGAAATTCCCCTTATGCCAAATTATGTAACAGTGGCCATGAAAAACACCCCTTGACAGCCCAGCAATCGCCCTCAACAATTGGCATTTTGTTTTTCTTAAGTCATGCTGAAGATATTTTTTTACAGCAGCTTCAAAAATGGTACAAAAACACAGAAATATTTTCTTCGGAAACCTGTGGAAATGAGATCAACAGATGAAGGAGATTTTACTGTGACTGTTGCTTTTCCTTTTTTTTTTTTTTTTTAAGGGTAACGCCACACTTAATAACAATTAATAGAATACTTTTCCTACCAGACATTCTGCAATGGATTAACCCCTTTATGACTGGACTCTTTCATACCTTCATGTCCAGAGACAAATTTACCATTTCAGGTTTAGTTTCTCATAACTTTTTGACCCTGAAAGTGCATTTTTTATTTTTTACTTAATTTTGTAATGTAATTTTAAATATATATTATTCGAGGTGAAAAAAAAAAAAAGATTTTCTCCATACTCTTGTAAAAGTTTTAGTCATTCAGTAATTTTTGCTCCCCAGATACGATGCTTCCTTCCTGTTTGCTATGATTGCGGAGATGAGAAATTCCAACTCTGCAGATCAATAGCAGCGATTCGTCTTCTTGTACTAATGGTCATTTATTACATGTTTTTAGAATATTGGAAAGTCTGCTATTTTTCCATCCAGCTCCCTCCTTTAGGCATCTGAATCCTACAAATTAAAAAACAAAATTAAGAGAGAGCCATAGTCAGACTTTTTCTAGAGATGGTCTTGATGCAGATCTACGCGCCCCCCAACCCCCTCCAGCCTAAACCACACTCTGCTACGCCCTCCTTTGCCCGTAACACTTTTCTCCCAACTATGAGCTGCTCTTTCCACTCTTTCTCCCCCTGCCACGTTCCCCTGTACCTACCACTCTTTCTGCTCATATCACGCCTCCCTGCCCTTACCACACTTTGTACCCATACTAACTTTCCCTACCCTTTCCACTCTTCCCTGCCCATACCTCTCTTCCCTGCCCATACCTCCCTTCCCTGCCCATACCTCCCTTCCCTAGCCGAACTTCCCTTCCCTGTCCCTACTTCCCTTCTCTGCCCTTATCACGCTTCCCTTCCTTACCAATCTTTTTTTTTTTTTTTTGCCCTCACCAATTCAATCCATCAGCTCTTACCACCACAGCTGCCACCATCCCCAACCTTGCCCATTCTGGAACAGACACACGTTTTCTAGTTAATATAGTACATTTTATAAATTCTAAATGCACTTTCATGCCTCAGAGACAAAGTGATTTATTCTTTAGCCAATTAGATCACTCATCCCCAGGAGCAGCTCTGATTGGCTGTAAGCAATATTTCCAGAACCAAAGCCCTTAGAAGCAGAAGATCTCCCACTCCTCAAGAACCAAGTAGGAGTCGGAGGGCAGTAACTCTATGGGACTGCCAATGCAGATAGATTAAGACTTGGTTCTACAGTCTTCAGTTGTCAAACATGTAGAAATCATCTTTCCATCCAAGTCTAGCTAAAATGTATTTGTAAAAAAATCTAATATTTGTAACCATTGCTGTTGAAGACATTGCTTTGTTCCTTTCACCATAAGGAGCCCTTGGTTCCATCAGTTTAGCAACTGGTCAATACTCAGTGATTAATAGCAGTGATCTTAGTACAATGACTGAGCTAATTATTTACCATCGTAGCTCTGGGCCCATGCACACCATGCATTGTGAATAGACTGGCAGTTTACTTGTCTGTAAACGCAAATTATAAAAAAAATGGGTCACCTAGTTATAGTAAGTTCAATCAATTACCGATTTTTATTATATTCTTATACAAGTTTTATATAGCGCCAACAGTTTGCTCATCGCTTTACAACATGAATATATATATATATATATATATATATATATATATATATATATATATATATATATATATATATAAATAAACACACACACATACAGCAGGTCAAATAGGTATTGAACACGTCACCATTTTTCTAGGTAAATATATTTCTAAAGGTGCTATTGACATGAAATGTTCACCACATGTTGGTAACACCCCATGCAATCCATACATACAAAGAAGCCAAAACAAATACATTCAGAAAATAAGTTATGTGTAAAAAAAAAAAAATGGAATTGCACAGGCAAAAAGTATTGAACACTCTAACTGAAGTTTATTTAATCATTTATACAAAATCCTTTGTTGATAATGACAGTTTCAAGACGCCTCCTGTATAGAGCAACTAGTCGCATGCATTGCTCAGGTGTGATTTTGGCCCATTCTTCCACACAAATGGTCTTAAAAATCTTGAAGGTTCCGTGGGCCTCTTCTATGAACTCTGATCTTTAGTTCTTTCCATAGATTTTCTATTGGATTCAAGTCAGGTGATTGGATGGGCCATTCTAGCAGCTTTATTTTCTTTCTTTGAAACCAATTAAGAGCTTCTTTGACCTTTTGTTTAGGATCTTTGGGGGTTACTTACGAAAAGCAAAGCCACTTTGCACTACAAATGCAAACTATAAATGATAAGTGCACTTGGAAGTGGAGTCGCTGTAAATCTAAGGGTTAGATCTGAAATGAGGGGAAGCTCTGCTGATTTTATCATCCAATCATGTGCAAGCTAAAATGCTGTTTTTTATTTTCCTTGCATATCCCACTCGGATCTACAGCAACTGCACTTCCAAGTGCACTCTCAGTGCAATTTCAAGTGCACAGTTGGATTTGGCTTTCATAAATAACCCCCATTGTCTTGTTGAACTGTCCACCCTTGTTTCATCTTTATCATCCTGGAAGATGGCAGCAGATTTTTTAATTTTTTTATCAAGAATGTCTTGGTACTTTTTTCCATTCATCCTTCCTTCAGTAATATGAAGTTTGCCAGTACCCTATGCTGAGAAACAGCCCCACACCATGATGTTCCCACCTCCAAAGCTCACTGTTGGTATGGGGGTGTTTTTGGGGTGATGTGCAGTGCCAATTGACCTCCAAACATGGTGTGCATTATGGCATCCAAAGAGTTAAATTTTGGTCTCATCTGACCAGACTATATTCTCCCAGTATTTCACAGGCTTGTCTAAATGTAGTGCAGCAAACTTTAAACAAGCTTAAAGCGGAGGTCCACCCTAAAGTGGACCTCCGCTCATCGGAACCCTCCCCCCCCTCCGGCGCCACAATTGGCACCTTTCAGGGGGGAGGGGGGTGCAGATACCTGTACAGTACAGGTATTCTGCACCCACTTCTGGGGTAGCTCTCTGCGGAAAGGGGCGTAGATTACGCCCCTTTCCGCAAGTGCCCGCCCCTTTCTGCAAGTGCCCCGCTGCCTGCTGGGAAACACACAGATCCCAGAGGCAGCGGGGACCGTCCTTATTGCGCAGCGCGATTCACGCATGCGCAGTAGGGAACCGGGAAATGAAGCCGAAAGGCTCCATTTCCTGATTCCCATACCCAAGATGGCGGCGGCAGCACCTTACAGACGATCTAGAGATCGGCTTCGGGTGCCCAAATCGCGGGCGCGCTGGACAGGTAAGTGTCACTATTTTAAAAATCAGCAGCTGCAGTATTTGTAGCTGCTGGCTTTAAAAAAAAAAAAAACGCGGAGTCCCGGTGGACTCCCGCTTTAAACATACTTTTCTTTTTCATACATCATGGGACACAGAGTCAGGCTAATATTCATTACCTACTGGGTTATAGTCCATCATCAGGTGAATGGACACTGGTAGACCAAAGATCTTTAGACAGGAAGTGAACCCCTCCCACACAGGAAGCACTTCAGTTTTTTAGGTGGATGGCACGGTTTGTTTGAGCTCTCTGAGCTCCAGGTCTCTAGTCCCACAAACGGTTTTTAAATGAATCAAGGGATTGACTGATTGGATCCATTTGGCACAGGCTTTATATGCTTAGATAAATGGTACCCAAGGCTCACAAAGAAGACTCAAGATCCTGTGAGGTTTTGCCTGTAACGCAGCCTCCGGGTGCTGGACCCTGCAAAGTGGAATCCTGGACGCCACAGCGCTAACGCATTCCTGCAGGGATCTGTACAGGTGCAAGGGAGTGGACCCTAAACATGAAAAGGGTACACAGTCCTTGAAGGTCCTCTAGTAACAGGAACCCGTCGGGATGGGTGAAGATTGGGCATGGAAAATGGCAATACGGGTGGGTGGCAAACAAAAGGCACCAACATCCCTGTATGTAAATGTAAAAAGGGAAAACTGTTTTGTGGGATTTTTAAGGGTGCCGACACAGAAAGAAAGTCATTACAATGCTGCACATGTAAAATTACAAGAATATTTTTAATTTATTATTTTAATTATTACATACAAAACATAATTAAATATTTCAATATAAATTATGTGCACAGGGTCAAGGATACATCTAGGAATTTAAAACAGATGATAAAATGTAATCACTCGGTATTAGCGTTGGAGTGATTGTCCCGACATGACATGTTTTGCCACTCTGGGCTCATCAGGGGATGTTTTAAAAAAAACAATAAGATGTATTACTGCATAGAACAGAACAAAATGAAAGGCATTACATTGACTTGAAGAAAAATACAATAAAATGCAGTAGGGTATACTGTTGACCGACAGGCCCATCATCAAACGCTCACCCATATGTAGTTGTTAAAACCGTGACTCAATGTCGAGACAAAGAGAACCCTCTTTTGAAGACTGGGCTCTTGGTTTCTAAGTGGCCCTGCGCCTGGACAGGTCAATTTTATTATTGTGGGGTGTCCCAGTGATTGCAACAATCAGTCAAGCTAGATAAGATCAGTCCAGCTGAACCAATCAAAGACAGAGCTTCTTATCTTACACCCAAATCATAATCCCGCAACCAAAACCTCCTGGTCTCCACCAACCGTCTTTGGGCAGACTATCTCCCCAAAGACCAAAGCGAAGAGTCTCGGGGTTATTTTAGATGCACAAATGTCAATGGATGCGCAAATAGGATCTGTAGTCAGTCGATCTCACCATCTGCTGCGCATGCTTCGCAGACTCATGCCTTTTATCCCAAAGAATGACAAAGCAGTGGTAGTTGGAACAATCATTAATTCACGACTGGACTACGCAAACTCGCTTTACATAGGATTACCACAATATCAACTTGCGCGATTACAACTGATCCAAAACACGGCGGCAAGGCTGATAACAGGAAAAAAACCCTGGGAATTCATTTCTCCTTCACCGAGGAGCTTACATTGGCTAACCGTAAAAAATCGGATCACGTTCAAGACCCTTTGCCTCACCCACAAATGCGTGCATAGAGAAGCTCCGCAATACCTAATGGAGAAAATAAATCATTACACACCAAACCGCAGTCTTCGATCAGCCAACAAAAACCTCCTCCTCGTGCCCAAAGCCCGGTATAAATCCAAGGGTGATCGGAGATTCGCTGTCCAAGGGCCTCCGCTATGGAATGCTCTACCAATCAACATCCGCCTGGAAGAAAATCACCTGGCTTTTAGGAAAAAACTCAAGACCTTCCTCTTTTAGCAGATGATCAAAGCTCGCCACAGCGCCTAGAGGCGATTCAGTTCGCATTGTGCGCTATATAAGTATTTCATTCATTCATTCATTCAAGGCTGGACACCTGTGTGTGGTGGCCATACAGGGGAGTTTTGGGCTAGCTGTGGGTGTTTGCAAGGTATAACTTTTTTGCTTGTGTCTGGCTGTTTTTTTACCTGTATGATGATGAACGGTAGTGCGCCATTTTGCCTTGGTTCACCACGGCGCCTGTGTGTTCGCAAGAGTACCGCTGTGCTCAGTAGTTGTTGTTTGCCGCCCATGGCGCACGTGTATTTGCTAAAGCGCCGCAGTTGTTTGTTTGGCGGCCATGGCGCACGCAGCTTCACCGCACATGTGCTGTAGCCTTTATCTGGGCGCACAACATTTTGCGTTACTTATTGTGCGCGAATACAGCATCGCCCATTCGCCAGCACTGCGCACGCGCCTGTGCGCATGTGCACGCACGCACAACTTATTTAAGCTATGTAGGCCAAGCATGCGGTGCTTCCAGAAGGCAGCTGTGGGACACAGAGCAGGCTCTGAACAGACACTTGCAGCAGTTCATTTTTCCTTACCCGGGTCACGTGAGTCACCAAGTGTTGCTTGGCAGGCTAAAGGTGCTTAGCAGAATTGTTACATAGGGGCTTGGTGAGCCATATTAAAGGGTCTCCCTTCTGAGGTGTTTTAATACTACACCCAAGTACTCTCTTTTTGTGGCTTGTAAATGTCTTCAAAAAAGAGGAGCGGGACTAACACTATAGGGAAGGGCACACCTATGTCGCCAGTAGTTCCTGATGAATCTAGTCGTTTCCCTAGTGTTGTATCCCCTGAAGGACCAGAGGCTTCCGGGCAATCTAAGCCACTGCGCCTGTCTGATATTGTGCCTACAGTCAACGCTGCTGCTTCACCCTTTATCACTAAGGATGAACTGTCCTCTGCCCTTGCTGGGTTAGAGCACAGGATTGCTGGCATGAGTGCCTCCATCCCGCAGGGTGGCAAGAAGCATTACAGAGCTCCTCCCTGGAGCCTCCTGGTCTGGAGCAGGAATGGGTTGAGGATGCGGAAGAGCTTAAAGCTCAGGATTCTGTGGAGGGCCTGGCAGATGAGTCTGCTTCCGAGCAATCTGGACAAGAAGATATCCAGTTGATGTCTGCCTCTCAGTCGTGACTCTGACCGAAAGGGTTCATTCTGCCTTTAAGTTGCCTCTCATAGAGGTGACTGAGCCCCCCTAGTCCTCTTTGGGATCCCTGAGACCTCTTCAAGCCGCAAAGGCTTTTCCCCTACACCCCCTGTTGGAACAGGCGGTACATGCTGATTGGGAAAATCCTGACAGGATTTTTGTTCCTCCTAAAAGGTTATCCCATGGATGAAAAGTTTATTAAAATAATGGAGCATGCCAGCAGTAGATGCAGCAGTCTCTTCCTTAAACAAAAACTTAACTTGTCTGGTGGATAATGCAAGGGGCTTGAAAGACCCCGTTGACAAGAAATGGCAGTAATTAAAGGCTTCCTTTTCTTCGGCCAGTTCAGCTATTCAGCCAGCTGTTGCAGCAATTGGTATGTGCCAGTCCATAAAGGATCAGGTCAAACGGCCTGACCAGGAGGATGAGCTGCCTGAAGGTAAGACAGATATTTCTTGAGCGCTGTGTTTTGCTATTGATACCTTAAAGGAATCAATACAGCAGGTTTCTCGTTTGGCTCTCTCGTCTGTACATATTCACAGATTTTTATGGCTTAAGAAGTGGTCAGCTGAGCTTCCTTGTAAAAAGTTATTGGCAGGTTTCCCTTTTCATGGGGAACGTTTTGTTTGGTGATGATTTGGACAAATATATCCAAAAGATTTCCGGAGGGAAGAGTTCTCTACTTCCTGTGAAGAAAAGCCCCAGACGTCCCTTGTTTAAAACCTCAGGGACTGCTTCCTCAAATGTCTCCGTGCCAAGGCAGTTCTGCTGCCAACAGGGCGCTACAGTCAGGGGCAAGCTGCAAGGCCAGGGCCAGAATAAGCCCCTAAGATATGTAAAGTGATCCTCCTCCTCTTCCTCGTCTTCCTTCCCCTCCTCTCTAATTTGCACCAGATGTGATTCTCAGGACTTTCCACCGACCACCATGTACAACCAGTGAGAGTCATAATGGTGGTCATAGGGGAGTTTACTCAGGATGATTGACATGTTCACAAATAACTTCTGCAACTCAATGCATTTAGGCAAGCATCAGAATGCGGAAGGGCATTTAAGTGACTTTGAGCATGGCATGGTTGTTGGTGCCAGACAGGCTGGTCTGAGTATTTCAAAAACTACTGATCTACTGGGATTTTCACACACAACCATCTCATGCTCCGAAAAAGAGAACATTTCCAGTCAGCGGCAATTGTTGATGTCAGAGGTCAGAGGAGAATGGGCAGAGGTTTGAGATGGTAGAAAGATAACAGTAACTCAAATAACCATTTGTTACAACCAGGGTATGCAGAATGCCATCCCTGAACACACATCGAACCTTGAAGTAGATGGGCTACAGTAGCAGAAGACCACACCAGGTGCCACTCAGCTAAGAACGGGTTACAATTCGCACAAGCTCACTGTGCGAATATTGGAAAAACGTTGCCTGGTCTGATGAATCTCGATTTCAGTTGCGACATTTAGATGGTCGGGTCAGAATTTGGCTTAAACAACATGAAAGCATGGATCCATCCTGCCTTGTATCACCGGTTCAGGCTGGTGGTGGTGTAATGGTGTGAGGGATAGTTTCTTGGCACACTTTGGGCCCCTTAGTACCAACTGAGTATCGTTGAAACCCCACGGCCTACCTTAGTATTGTTCCTGACTATGTCCATCCCTTTATGACTACAGTGTCTCCATCTTCTGATGGCTCCTTCCAGCAGGATAAAGCACCATATCACAAAGCTCAAATCATCTCCCCACTGGTTTCTTGAACATGACAATGAGGTCACTGTACTCCAATGGCCTCCACTGGCCTCCACACTCACCAGATCTCAATCCAATAGAGCACCCCTAGGATGTGGTGGAATGGGAGATACACATCATGAATGTGCAGCCGAAAAATCTGCAGCAACTGCGTATTGCTATCATGTCACTAAGGACCAAAATCTTTTAGGAATGTTTCCAACACCTTGTTGAATCTATGTCACAAAGAATGAAGGCAGTTTTGAAGGCAAAAGGGGGTCCAACCCCATACTAGCAAGGTGTACCTAATAAAGTGTCCGGTGGTATGTCCTTTCCAAATGACTCCTGGGATATATAATGTGCTTTCACTGCAGAGCGATCAGTGTTGTCACCAGGGGCGGACTGACAACTCATGGGGCCCCCGGGCAATAGGAGATTATGGGGCCCCCAGGCAATCAGAGATTATGGGGCCACACAGTATACATAAACACACACACACACAGTATAAAATCACACAGTATACATGTACACACAGTATACACAGACATGTTTCTATTGGCTGAGAAGGTACTGGAGAGGTGGGGCAGCTATAATCTCGGGATTTTTAGACCAAAAGGATGTCGGTAAGGGACATTTCGGAGACAGATGTAAAAAAAAAACACAGATTTTTACATACTTTCCCTGGTTTTACTGAGTTTGGCAACCCTGATGGGGCCCCCTAGTGGCCCGGGGCCCCCGGGCAATGCCCGAGTGGCCAAATGGTCAGTCCGCCCCTGGTTGTCACCCTGTTACAGGAAGTAAGAAAACAGTGAGCACACTGGCAGGATCAACATGTGATAGAACTATGTTATGGCGGAACTATGGGGGGACTCAGAAGAACTAATATAGCTGTGGTAATGCTAAAGACAGATTGTATCTTTAATATCATTTATATTCTGTCCAGAGTTCCACTTTATGTTTTATGATCTGTGTTGTAATTTTCCATGTCTGACCTAAAGCTCCGGGTAATGTAATGTTCTGGCTGCGGACAGTGTTGCATTTTCCGGTGAAACAGTTCTCAGAGACGGAATGATTTACTGAGGAACGCGGAGCTCAGCCTTCAGACATCCCTGGAATCCGGCTGATGATACGGACAGTGATGACAATTATCGATGATTGTGTGTGACGGGTAATAAGTGACCGCACGTGTGTGTGTGTTCAGCAGGAAAATATCTGTGACTGAGAGCTGACCGCACTCCTTGTGGGATGTGTCCCTTCACGGTCCATGTGAGAGGGAACCGGGATGGGAGATTTGAGGAATCTATTCATTTATCGTCGGAATGACATTATCTACTGATCACTAATGTATCCTGTGTCCTTTATTAACCACTTGACCTCTGGAAGGTTTTACCCCCTTCATAACCAGTGCATCTTTTTCTATTCAGCACTGTGCTACTTTGACTTGTAATTGCAGGATTATGCAACACTGTACACCAGGGGTGGGCAACCTTTCAAAGGCTACTATAAAAACATTTAAAAGGGTCTACTTAGACACTGGTTAACAGCGGCAAGATTGGTTATCCCGCGACATTGGCGATCAATACAATCGCCATCAGTGAAGGAATAGATAATGGAGATGGATTACATTGAGAGGATGGTGACCCGCCTGACACACGAATTAGATACATATGAAAAATGCCGTCAGGTATGGGCACCCTGGAGGACTTATAGAGAGTCTTCCGGAAATTAGAACAATTTCTGGGAATTTAAGCAGAATCTAAATAACACATAATAATCTTTCAAAACATGATTTTTATGTGTTGCCATAATTTTCCCCCATTTTTTTTTTCGTGTTTTGTTTGGTTTGTTTTGTTTTGTTTTGTTCTGTTTTGTTGTTTTTTTTGTAAGGTAATGTATAATGCATTTGTAAATTGACTGATGGTATGATTATGCCATTAAAGTATGCATATTTGTATAATAATTTTCCAATAAAATTAAGATTGAAATAAAAAGGTTGAGATCTACCTGAACAACATCAAGAAAAGCAAAGATCCCCAGGAGGGGGTACTAAGCAACAGCCTTAAAAAAAAAGATCAAGCTGCCAATAAAAAGACGTAACGTAGTGTTCTGTACCCCCTGCCCCCAACGCAGTGTCCTCTGCCCCCTTCACCCCCCCCCCCCCCCACTGCAGTGTCCTCTGCCTCCTCCCCCCACAGTAATGTTCTGTACTCCCAATGCGGTGTCCTCTGTGCCCTTCACTTCACACCCCCCCCCCCCGACTGTAGTGTCCTCTGCCCCCCCCCCCCACAGTCATATCCTCCCCCAAAGCAGCATCCATCGTCTGCCCCCCTTCACATCACCCCCCCACTGTTGTGTCCTGTAACCCGCAAAAACAGTGTCCTCTGCCCCCCTCCAACAGTGTCAATCCTCTTCTGCCGCCCTTTGCAGTTCTGCCAGCTTCTTCTGTTCTTTCTTCCTCCAGCTGCACTGCAGGGGGAGTGGTTCTAGCACATGTGTCCCTTCCATCTTCTGTCCGGGCCTCCTTGTATACCTCTTTCCCCCGCAGAGCCTTTGGCTTCCCTCCTCTACTGCTAGCAGCTGCTTTGTGCACACAGGGGGAAGATTCAGGATGGAGAGCGGGGGAAGGGGCCGGTAAATATTTAATTTACTGGCCCCTTCTATTCCTGAATGAACACAGTGAGCAATCGGTACCATTCACTCCTGTGTCCATTCGTCACAGAAGCATAGTAAACTGTTACTTTGCTTCAGTTTGTGAATGAGCAGGAAGCCTCAAGGCACTTCCTATGAATTCATCTCTGCAGCTCAGGCTGTAAAAAAAGGGACTGATAAATCTATGTCTTCAGTCACTTTCAGTCTGGGGAAGATTGCCCTCTCAGGAAGGCTGTATGGGGCCCCGTGATTTATAACAGCAGCCCTGTAGATAGCACTTCCTACCTGCCAGCATGTCTACAGCTGAACAGAAATCTTCGGCCAGCCCCGCTAGTGACACTACTACAGTGATCACAGTGATAGTACTGTACACTGTCACTGTACTAATGAGACTGGCTGGGTGACAAGGCAATCAAAGGGTTAACTGTGTGTGGCAATATAAAGGATTAACTGTGCCTGAAAAGTGTATGCAAGTGTATATGTAAATGTGAAGAGGATTTAGGGACTTTAAATGAAAGTATGGCCTGGTAAGGCCATCTATTTCCATCCCTTGGGACTTTATATGAAAACTTGGCCTGGTGAGGTCATGTATTTCCATCCCTGTACTAGTCAAAGGGGGAGAGCCGCCCCCGTTGCTCTCCCCCTTTGGCAAGTGTATATGTGCTGTTTGTACACAGAACCTGGATGGCTTCTCCCCCTGAATGAAAAGAGCTCAGGGAGGAAAACACCTGCTAGATCCTGTGCGTTCTGTTTACAGGCACACAGGGGTCTACGCTGTGATTGGCCACAGCCGATCAGCAGGTATACAGCCGAAATCATTGGCTGTAACCTGTTGACAGACTCGTGCTGTGGGTAATCACAGCACAGACCAGCAGGGGGCGCGCAGCATGCTAAAAAACCAGGAAGTACGCCGCAACGTACCCATACGTCACTTATCCTGGAGCTGCTGCCCGTCCACCAGCAGTAAATGTATTGTGAGCGGGCAGCAAGTGGTTAAATGTGTGAAAAAAACAATAGAATACTGATACTATATTATTGTGTTTTTCTACAGTATAGTAACACTATATAAACAAAACATAAATATACTAATACTATATAAAACTGTGCAATCTGTATAAAATGTATATTATTA
This sequence comes from Lithobates pipiens, assembly GCF_037356315.1. NCBI lineage: Eukaryota > Metazoa > Chordata > Amphibia > Anura > Ranidae > Lithobates > Lithobates pipiens. The sequence goes on from NW_027507686.1 coordinate 33,665,933, forward strand.
ATAAACAAACAAGTATCATTGTTTATTGATTGATTGGATAAATGTTTTATATAATAAACAGAAGACTGAAGTGTATCATTGTTCATTGACAGAAGACAGGAGTGTTTCATTTTTTATTGATTGATTGGATATATTTTATATAGATTGCACAGTTTTGTCTCTTTTATTAGATTATTTTTTCTCCCATGCTTGATAAAGCACACATGAAAAGTTTGTGATCAGTAGATAGGAAAGCAGTGGCAGCTGGTGATATTTTTTTTTGGCAAACAACCTCTGACTCTAATCACGTGCTTCAAAAAAAAAAAAAAAAAACCCTATTGAAATCCATGCGTCCAGAGCCCCACAAGTAGGTTAGGGGGCGGAGCCTGTGCACCCCTAATGGATGGGCCGGTGTTCTGCCGTATAGTGTCCGGCCATCATATAGCGTCCGCCCCGTACTGCGCATGCGCAGTACGGAGCAGACGAAGCTTCGGAAAATTTCCGAAGCTGAACGGCGCCTGCACCGTGAGTGGAGGGTGTAGCCCCACCATCCAAGCGGACATAGGGTTTGTGAGTATTAAAGGGCCCCTCGCGGGCGAGCTTCGCTCGCCACGCTTCAGGCTCGGCCTTGCTGCACTCGGCTCTTTTTTATTTCTTCTCTATGTCCACTTGGATAGTGGGGATAGAACCTGGACTCACGGCGCAGGCGCCGTTCATCCTCGACAATTTTCGGAATCTGTGTTGCTGTGTACTGCGCATGCGCAGTACACAGCGGACACTATCCGATGGAGGACGTTATTAGACAAGACCCCGGCAGTGGTAGATAGGCGGCTTAAGTACTTAGCGCTGAGCATCAAATGGGGAAGCAGCATTTAAGCCCCCGTTCATACCGGTGTGACTTGTCATGCGATTTGACAGGTCCAAATTGCATGACAAGTCACACCCTATTGTTGGCAATGGAACTGTTAAAATCGTTGCAGTCCTGACTTTGAGGTGCAGAACCGATTTGAAGAAAAATTCCTGCACTATTTTTGGTGATTTCAGGTGCGACTTGCATAGACATCTGTGCATGAAGTCACACAGATGTCAGTGAAGTCGCACTGACATATTTTAAAATCATGCGACTTCAAGTAAAGTCAACATTCAGAGTGAACAGGGACTAAAAGTCAGTTTATTGTGGAGCCTTCCTTTCTACTTTAAAGTGGTATTTTCTGCATTAAAAAACCCTTTTAGGTGCAGTTCCCCCCCAGCGTCCCCAAAATATTTACCTGAGCCTAATCCCGGTCAAGCACTGTGCCCAAGAGCAGTGGCGCTGCGCTCACTCTCTCTCTCTCTCTCTCCCTCCCTCTCTCTCCTCACTGGAATTATTGAGAGCAGCAGGTGCATTGAGGCCGAACCACACTGTGTGTGTCAATGGATGCATACAGTGTGTCTCACAAGCCACCCCACATGAGAACACCCCCCCCCCCCCCCCAGCAAGCCACTTCAGCACAAACAGTGGGATCTCACATCATCTCAGCCTAGGTAAAGTCACCGACTGGATCTCAAGAATGGCTTTTCAGTCATAAAAGGTGAAGCTTGTCTAAAAAAAATAGTATGAAATTCCATACTGTGACATGTGAGCTATTTATGAAGATCTGTAAGGCCCTGTTCACATATCGCCAGTAGTGTATTTTCATTTTGTGTTGCCCTAGGCAAGAATAAAATCAGACCCCCCCATCTAAATTTGTCCCACCCCTACCTTCTCAAGTGGCTCTTCGTAGTCTCTGCTGGGTCTCTGGAGAGAGGGGGGGGGGGTGAGAGGGAGGGGAGAAAGAGGTGGGGGGAAAGAGGTAGGGGGAGAGGGAGGGGTGAGGGGGTGAGAGAGGGAGGGGGGAAGAGGTGGGGGGAGAGAGGGGGTGAGAGAGGGGGTGAGAGAGGGAGGGGGGAAGAGGGGGGGCGAGGGGAGGGGGGGAGAGAGAGAGAGGGGTGAGAGGGGGTAAAGAGAAAAGGAGGGGGAAGAAAGAGGTGGGGAAGAGAGAGGGAGGGGGAAAGGTGGAGAAGATGAGAGGGGGAGTGAGAGAGAGAGAGAGAGAGAGAGAAAGGGAGAGGGGAAAGAGGTGGGGGAGAGAGAGGGGTGAGAGGGAGGAGGGAAGAGGTGGGGGTGAGAGATAGAGGAGGGTGGGAGAGAGAGGGGAGAGAGAGAGAGAGAGAGGAGGTGATTGAGAGATAGAGAGAGGGGGATCCCCTATCCCCCCATACTACACCAGAACACTCCGCAGCCGCCCCTGGTATCACCCCCTGACGGGTGTCACCCAGGTGCAGTCCGCACCACTGCAGTCTTTGTAGTGACCCTTCTGCCTTGGGGCAGACACCCCCCCCCAAAATGATGCCGCCCAAGGCAAACGCCTTGTTTGCCTTGCAGTAGATACGCCCCTGCATATCACATATCAGGAACAAGCTGTCAGGCTCGGGATTTTTGTTGTTTTGTTCATGCGATTCCATGTGTCACACACATTCCCTTCAATGGGCTGCCCTATAAGCGTTTGTTGAAATAAGTTTAACAGGATTGTGTGTTTTGCCGTATTTGCTGCGTGATTCTTTTCACACGACAATCGTGGCAGAATCGCAGTGCATTGGTGGTGCTATTACTGGGTGCCATTGTTTGCACGTTTTGCTGCAATTTTAATTTTTTTTTAAATCTGGCCACGATTCCAAATCACGTAATGGGAACGGGGTGTAAAGTCACCTACAGGTCTACTTTACATGCAGTGCTTCACCCTCTGTGCAGGCTGGCAGGACATCCTTGTGCTTGTAGTTCCTCCACACCCCCGATTGCTGTGGTCTGTGTGGGTCATGTAAGTCTCAGCAGTGACGGCTGGCTGGGTTTCCATATGTTTTCCTTACATAGACTTTACAGTCACAAAAAGTATGGCAGAAATTTTCCAGCATATGATCTGCTCTTGTGTTATATAAATAGCATAATACAGAGACACGGCGCACCTGGAGTTTTCCGCCGTGATATTTATGGACGCCATCCTCAGGTCACCCTTTCTATATGGCGTGTCATGTAATCCGCCCCATTTCCAGACTTTGCTTGCTCTTCTAGGAGAGGTCACACTGTCTGCAGGATAATGTGCAACTGTAACTGCTGGAATATAACAACCAGAACAGCGCCATCCCAAAACTTCATATATTAGTATTATTATTATCGTATTTATGCATATAACACGCACCTTCACTTTAAAACGGAAGTTTCAGGGAAAAAAAAAATATTTTAAATAAAGAACTTTGAAGCAAAATAAGGGTCAGTGCCCATCAATGCAGCCTCACCATTGCCCATATGCAGCCTGATCAATGCCCATCTGCAGTCTCACAATTGCCCATCAATGAAGCTTGATCAATGCCCATCTGCAGTCTCACAATTGCCCATCAATGCAGCTTGGTCAATGCCCATCTGCAGTCTCAGAATTGCCCATGAATGCAGCTTGATCAATGCCCATCTGCAGTCTCACAATTGCCCATCAATGCAGCTTGATTAATGCTCATCTGCAGCCTCACGATTGCCCATCAATGCCCATCTACAGCTACACAATTGCCCATCAATGCAGCTTGATTAATGCTCATCTGCAGCCTCACGATTGCCCATCAATGCACATCTACAGCTACACAATTGCCCATCAATGCAGCTTGATCAATGCCCAGCCTGATCAATGCCCATATGCAGTCTCACCATTGCCATTAATGCAGTAAACAGGAAATTCTCACTGTATGTAATCTGACGGCGCTCGTCCCGCCCCCCTCCCCGTTCCCTCCTAGGCAGCCCAAATTGCAGTATTGGGGTATAACATGCACACTCTATTTGCACCCGATTTTCAGGGTGAAAAAGTACATGTTATATGCCAATAAATACAGTATATGGTGGCACTCCGGGGCAGGCCAGTGGGGTAGTTGCAGGTGCATGGGCCTCGTTCACACAGGCTAAGACCTACATATCATTATAAACATGTTTATGCTACATTTCTGTATGCATGTAATGATTTTAAATGGTACAATTCACAATGTGCATTTGCAATTTACACACTTGTGCTCGGATGCATTCAGTTACCCACCACCATATATAATACCCTGTTAGTAGTGAAGGCTCCGGCATTTGCATGCAAGTGCTCTGGATGGCAGTAGAGCTGCCAAATCACTAATTTGAGACTGTGAAGGTGACCCACTGACCCCCCTTCCATCAGTTGCATCATAAATGGCATCATAGTGGAGAACAGGAGCAGACCGGGAAACATCAGTTTCCAATATGTCCAGCAATCAATGAATCTGGAATTGCCCAACTGCACATTTCCAGGTTCAGAGTTATCAGAAATGTAAGATAAACACCTGATAAAGCACAGTCCTGTAGTAGAGGATAGGAAAGACCTTATAAACCCTTGATGCCTCCACAAAAGGAACCTGTCACCTGCCAGTGCTCTCACATAGGGAGCTTCTTTGCCTCCTTGTGATATTAATAAAGTTCAATGGTAAAAAAATAATATTAAAAAAATGTTAAAAATGTTTCAAATTATAATAAAATAAATGAAAATGACAAAAAATTTAAAAGCAACTCCATCTCCATGCCTATGCTGGGAATGCAAATGCAGGCAATGTAAACACATAGAGCAGCGGTCTCCAAACTTTCTAAACAAAGGGACGATTTACTGTCCCTCAGACTTTAGAGGGGCTGGACTGTGACCAGTAGGAGTAGAAAATAAACCAGATGTCTCAGACTTGGTGGTCAGTGGGAATAGAAAAAATTACATAGTGCCTGTGGTCACTAGGAGTAGTGCTCCGTCATTGATGTCAGTGGGAGGAATAGTGCCCCATCATTGATGTCAGTGGGAGGAATAGTGCCCCATCATTGATGTCAGTGGGAGGAATAGTGCCCCATCATTGGTGTCAGTGTGAGGATCAATGTCCGATCATTGTTGTCCATGGGAGGAATAGTTCCCCACTGTCTGTAGGAGGAATGGTACAGTAACTCATTGTTGGTGTCAGTGGGGGGAATATTGCCTTGTATCATCGGGAAGAATGTTTTCCCAAGGACTGCACAGAGGCAAGCAAAGGGGCTGCAGTTTGGAGATCACTGGCTTAGAGCATGCATGTGTTTGTAAACAGTGATTGCACAACATATATTAGGTATTGCCATGGAATGTTGGAGTGAGAGTAATAATTCCATGGCTGCAATTTGCTGTTAACTCTAAACTGATGATCTGTTAACTCTAAACTGATGATCTGTAAATGCTTTTAAAGCATCCTTTACGGAAATGTTTGCACCCTAGCTTTTTGCCATTTCACAGGTGCATGACATGTTTGGTATCTATTTATTTGCTGCAACATCATGTTTGAAAATTTACCAAAATAATTGGGTATTGTGTGATGGAGGCTGCAGTGTGATTAAGAATACAGTGTGATGGAGGCCGCAGTGTGATGGAGGCCGCAGTGTGATGGAGGCCGCAGTGTTATGGAGGCCGCAGTGTTATGGAGGCCGCAGTGTGATGGTAGTCGCAGTGTGATGGAGGCTGCAGTGTGATGGAGGCTGCAGAGTGATGGTAGTCGCAGTGTGATGGAGGCTGCAGTCTGATGGAGGTCGACATGTGAAGGAGACTGCAGTTTTCACCTAAAAAGAAACAACAAAATGTTTGTAAACATTTGATCTATTATCCCTAAATATGAATAAATAAATAAACACTACACATCTCCTTTAGGATGGGGCATGACAGATTATTATCTGTAGATCTGTAGGAGGGATATCAATAGATGCCTAATTGCTTGGAGGGGCACGTGACGGGCACGTCGGACCCACAGCGGGTGCTCATTCATCACACAAAGCGGCACTGTGCCATGACAATGACTGAGCATGATTATATTCTTTGTTTCTTGTGGAATACAGACCCCGATACATCAATGCAACACAATGCCCAACTCATCGGCGAAAGTGAAAGTTAGAAGAGAAAATCAAGGGTTTGCGTGTGAAAGATAAATGGCTATTAATCCATGCAGCTGCATTCCCCCCGGATCTGGAATACTGATGGCTCCCCACCATACTTTAGTCCTCGGGGCCTGGCGCTGGCCGTTTCCGAGAACCCCAACAAAAACAAACCCTGTGACACTTAACTCTTCCCTGACGGAACACTTATGCCATGTAAACCCTCAAACATAACATTTAAAGACCAATTCAGGTTATTATTTTTTCTGTCTGCGGTCCAGTTGGAGAGATTGCCCCTTACTTCTTGATTCCTGTGACACCTGTATAAGAAACGAGGAGAGCGGTTGTCACCAGCACAGGGAGACACGGACAACAATTAATGGACAGGGTCACTCAATTCAACAGCACTGGGATCCTGGGACCAGAATATATCGCTCCACAATCCCTCTAGTTGTAGAGGTAGTAGATGTAGCAAACACTATGGGCCCTTGGATCTGGGGGGCCCGGAACCTGAGTAAAGTATGCTATTTCTTCCACTTCCTGGGTGAAAAATGGTCATTATTTTCATAAATGTCCCTTACATTGTCTTTATGTGTATAAGCTGCAGGGTAATATTAGTGGGGCTCAAAGGAGCATAGAAGCCCCTCCATGCACAGGAAGAGAGAGCAGAGAGATGACACCATCAGTCTGCTGCTGCCCTTTCATATCCATTTAAGTTGAGGGCGTGGGTGGCGGGAAGTGACCTTGCCATGTTGCTTATCTGCAGAATGGAAAAGTCAGGTTACTCATGCTAGATGTAGTGTGCAAATCCCAAAACTGGATGGACAGAAATATAGATCCTTTGGGAGGAGGAAAAGCTCCAATATATGATTTTTTTTTTCTTTGGATTTTTCTGTTTGCTCAGAAGCCCAGGAATGGTGATACTGTACCTCTGGCTTCCCATCAAACTGTGTACAAGTATGGAATTATCCTGATAAAAGGACAGGAATCACCAGGAAATTAATATGAACTCAGGCTGATTGGCCTATGTTACTGTATAATATTAAACAGGAACACTGTATGCATTGTAAAGGATGGCAGGGGGAATCTTATGTTGTAAAAGCATCTGGACAAACTTCCATATCTAATAAAATAAATTTTCTGGTACACTATATTAGCAATAAGCAATCATTAACCGAATCAACAAATGCTTTAGATTGCTTTGAAACAATTCTAAAATTAGATCAAACTTCTGATGACGCATTTTTTAAAAAACAACTACTTCTTCAGGACCAGAAAAGCAGATATTGTCTCTGAAACGCGTCAACATGAATTTGCACAAATCCTAGAATTGTTTAAAGGCAATCTAAAATGCTTGTTGATGTGGTCAATGAGTATTTTGCATATGAAATGTTCCAAGCAATTTATTTTACTGATTAAGGATATGTCAGAGCATCATCAGAAGACAAAATGCGCACGCACCAACGCATAGAAAAAAAGATAATTTTCAGCCAGTTGCATGTGCATTTTCATGAACACGTTAATTCAAATAATTCACATGCGAGAGCTAATTCACGCTTAATCCCAGTCTAGTTGCCACTTGGCCTATTTATGAAAAGAGCTGAGCAAGGAAGTTGCTGGATGGTCTTCAACTATGACCCTGAGATTTAATCCTGAACAGGTCCTGAGATTTTCTTTTCTGTTGTTGACCCAGCCTACCCTTGGATTTGTCTCTGCTTTGCCTTCCTGAGATTAATCTCAGGATTCCTCCCGACCACAGCTTGTCTCTGCTGATTTCATATTTGAAATAAGCTAGTTTATGCCCTGGTCTTGTCTCTGCTGATACTCGGCTTGACTTTAGTAGTTCCTGACCACAACTTGTCTCTGCAGATTCCCAGTTTGACCTTGGCTAGTTTCTGACCATGGTGTCTCTGCTGATTCCTGGTTTGACACCAGCTAGTTCCTGACCATGGTTTGTCTTTGCCGATTTCTGATTTGACCTTGGCTAGTTCTTGATCTTTGCTTGTCTCATCTCTGCTGATTCCTGTTTTGGCCTCCGCTAGTTCTTGACCACAGCTTGTCTTTTTTTTTTCTAAATACTTTTTATTGAGTTTGGAAAAAAAGGGTTACATAATAAAGCCTCTGGGCAACATACATTGCAACAATCCTATAAGTTCTAATATATTCTGTTGAAACAACTACAACTTTAAACTACTCGTGTCATCAAGTTGGAGAGATACAGGGAAGGATAATGGATCTTATACTTCAGGTGACCACTTCAGGGAGAGATGCTGAGGTTGAGGATAACACATCGAGGTGTACTTTCAGATAACAGCAAAATTAGGTTTTCACCGCTACAAGACATTTAGTTAAAGTAAACAAAGAGATCCAGATCCTATTGTGTTGCATTTGTGATGTCTGATTCTAATTACACTTACCAAATTTTGTCTGGGCAGCATCTGGCGAGATAGGTCGCTTTGTATAATGGCACTGCTGAGTTGATCAACAATTTCCATGAATTCAAAGTGGGTACCTCTGGTTGTTTCCATTTTATGAGTAAATTTTTACTAAATATTTCTGAATATTCAGACAGGATAGGCCACCCTCTGTCCAGGGCCTTTTCAGTATAGATTTATTTATTCTGGGGGGGGGGGGGGGTAGATTTAGAAAGAAAGGAGGTTATAGTGCAGTCAATTTTTGGAAGAAGGCTTTGGGGATCCAAATTGGGGGGTGCCTCAGAGCATAAAGAAAAACTGAGAGGAATTTTATTTTGAGTATGTTTATTCTGGCTATGAGGGATAATGGCAGGTTATTCCAAGCTCAAAGTTTTAGTTTGAGTTGGGTGAGTAAGGGGTATAGATTTAATTTAGCAAAGTCAGAGACTCTATGGGTAATGTTAATGCCCAAATATCGGATAGAGGAGGTCCAGGGCAGTGAGATAGAGGGGTCTGCATGAAGTTTTGCCTGAGAGTCAATAGATAGTGCTTGAGATTTGTCCCAATGACTCTCAGCTCAGATAATTCTTAAAATTCAGAAATCATATTCAGAGCAGCACGGAGGGAGGGTCCCGGGTCATTGAGAAAAAGCCTGAGGTCATCCACATATAGAGCAAGTTTTTGAGTTATAGAGCCTACTTTGATGCCCTTTGCTGAGTCTGAGTTCCTGAGGGTCATAGCCAGGGGCTCCATGACCAGGGTGAACAAAAATGGGGAGAGGGGACACCCTTGCCTTGTACCTATCTCTATTGGGAAAGGATCAGACAGCAAGCTCCCTCATTTGATTTGTGCTATTGGGAAATTGTATAATATATCTATCCACTTGCAGAAGGAGAGACCGAATCCAAAGGTCTGAAGGACTGATTTAACCACTTTCAGACCGGACCAATTTGCTGGTCAAAGACCAGACCACTTTTTGCGATTCGGCACTGCGTTGCTTTAACTGACAATTGCGCGGTCGTGCGACGTGGCTCCCAAACAAAATTGACGTCCTTTTTTTCCCACAAATAGAGCTTTCTTTTGGTGGTATTTGATCACCCCTGCGGTTTTTATTTTTTGCGCTATAAACAAAAATAGAGCGACAATTTTGAAAACGCATTATTTTTTACTTTTTGTTATAATAAATATCCCCCAAAAATATATAAAAAAACATTTTTTTCCCTCAATTTAGGCCGATACGTATTCTTCTACATATTTTTGGTAAAAAAAATCGCAATAAGCGATTATTGATTGGTTTGCGCAAAAGTTATAGCGTTTACAAAATAGGGATAGTTTTATAGCATTTTTATTAATAATTTTTTATTATTTTTTTTTTTACTAGTAATGGCGGCGATCTGCGATTTTTATTGTGACTGCGACATTGTCGGGGACCCATCGGACATTTTTGACACGTTTTTGGGACCATTGTCATTTATACAGTAATCACTGCTATATAAATGCAGTGATTCCTGTGTAAATGACACTGGCAGTGAAAGGGTTAACCTGTGGGTGGCAGTGTAGGGGTTAAGTGTTCCTAGGGGTGTGTTGCTAACTGTGGGGGGGTTGGGCTTTCATTTAGTGTACACTGATCTCTGCTCTAATCACATGGAGCAGAGATCAGCGTCACTAGTTGCTAGGCAGAATGGGAAAATGTTGTTTATACAGCATTTCCTCCATTCGGCCGCTCCGTGAGACGATCGCGGGGATGCCCGCGGTGATCGAGTCCGCGGGTCCCGCGACCGGACTCACGGGGGTCCCGACCAGCGCGGGAGCGCGCCGCCGGCGGCGCGCTCCCGATGGCACGGCGGCAACGAATATTGGACGTACATGTACGCCAATATGCCTGCCCGTGCCATGCTGTCGACGTACATCGTCGTGCGCTGGTCGGGAAGTGGTTAATGTATTGCCATGTTACCATATCAAAGGCTTTTTCAATATCTAATGCAACCATTACAAGGGTTTGGGAATGAGAGTTTGGGAGCCTCAGATGACTGAGAACTCTTCGCAGGTTGATGTCAGTGAATTTTCCTGGCATGAACCCGGTTTGATCAGTGTCAACCAGTTCAGGCAGAACTCTGAGGACCTTGTGGCGAGGACCTTGTGGCGAGGACCTTGGCCATAATTTTTAGGTTGTAGTTTAATAAAGAAATAGGCCTGTAGGAGGCACAGTATTTTGGGTCTTTGCCCAGTTTAGGGATGAATATAATGTGGGCACCGTACATAGTGGGCGGTAAGGAGTTAACCTCTAAGCAGTGGGAGAAAAGTAGCTGAAGTTTGGGAGCTATAATCTTGGTGTATCTTTTGTACCAGTCACCTGGGAGGCCATCTGGGCCTGGGGTTTTCGGAGGGAGGGAGTGAAACGATTGCCAACTCTATCTCATGGGTTGTTATTAGGGCATACAGGTCCTCAATCTCTGCAGATGGCAGGCTGGGGAGATGTAATTTATGTAGTTCAGAGTTGATAGTCTCAGGAGCAGGGCATTGGGTTTGGTGATATAAGTTCCTAAAGAAGGCAAAACATTTGTGTAGGATAGCCTCAGGATCAGTAACACTGGTCCTGGTCTCCGACAACAATTCGGGGACTATAGTTTGAAGATGCGGGTCAGCCACCAGGCAGCCATTTTTATCACCTGATTCAAATATTTTACTGGACAACAAATGGACACCAGTTTGGGTTAGAGAGGTATAATGTAAAGCTATATTCCTCCTGACTTGGGCTAGCTGTAGATAATTGAATGGTGTGGGATGCTCAGCAAAAGAGGTAGAAGACCCTCTACTGTAGTCTTGAGGTTTCAGAAGCACAATCAGATCTGGTAGCTTTAATGGCCGAAATATAAGAGCCTCGGGTCGTAACCTTGAAGGCATCCCACAGCACCCCAAGGGAAGCTGTGCCCGTATTGTGAGACCAGTAATCTTCAAGTTGGGGAGATATGAGCTCAGCTACACTGTCATTTATAATCCATCTGGGAGCAAGCCTCCAGGTGCCTGGATCTTTCCGTCTTCCCCATACGCGAGGTATATTTCAAGCAGGGACTGGTCAGAGAGTCCGGCTTGGAGATACAAGGCCTCAGAGACGTTAGCAAGCACTTGAGCACTACTAAAAGCAAAATCTATTCTGGAGCCAGATTGATGGGCTGTGGCTAGATGTTAAAAAACTTCGGAGTCACTATGTTTCCATCTCCATAGCTCAAATAGAGTGAAGGTGTCCACCCATTGAGCGAGATCAGGGGAATCAGTGCGCTGGGGGTTAGAGGAGTCTAGGGCTGGGTCGAGGATTAAATTAAAGTCCCCAGCAAAAATGATATGTGTAGAGGGGAGGGGAGCTAGTTTCTCGTTAATGGAGAAAAGTAAAGTGGGGTCTACAGGAAGGAGCAGATAGACATTTACGAAAGCCCAGAGAACTGAGTGAAGTTCCAGTAATAAAATTTATATATCTGCCATTGGGGTCCAAAATCACTCTCTCTACATTACATGGTAGGGCTTTATTAATTAGGATTGCAACACTTCTGACGTAGGTCGAATATGTGGCATGGAAGGTCTGTCTCACCCAAGATCTACGCAGAGCCAATACCTTCCCATGAGATGGGTCTCTTGTAGAAATAAGATATGTGGCTTGTGAAACGCTAAGAATTTGAACATTAAGGAACATTTAAATTTGTCATTCAGGCCTCGTATGTTCCAGGAAACCAGTCTAACATCAAACATAGCCATCATGTGATAACTTCAGATAGTTAGTGAAGACCATCGCTTAATCTTTCAGTAATGACCCTAGAGAAAATTCTCTCAGCAAACAGTGAAGCAGAAAAGGAGATGAAATGATAAGTATGATAGTGTAATCAGACAACCGAGCAGTTTTAACCTTAGCAAATAACTCCCTACTATTTAGCCAATACCCCAACATAACCGGGCTTGTAATTTAATCCCTAAACTTTTATACCAACAAAAATCGCCTACGCGAGGCTCAAAGTTCCAGGGAAGACTCTTGATGGTGTCCAGCCTGTAACAGCAGGCGAGGGTGAAAGGACGTGTATCCCATCACATTCGGCGGGACACCAGATAGTTCAGAGATGCCCGACGCGGGGACGGTGTCATCGAGAAGGTATGTTGATTCGTCTTGCTGTAGCTCCAATTAGCTAGGATCAAATAAGATCAGGAAAGTGCGAGAGTGTGAGCCGCACCAGTCGCCCGACATGGAAAGGACTTGTGGTAAGACTCTGGGAGCAACATGAGTCAGCAAATGGAAGGCCAGCCTACCTCCCGATTCAGGGGCATGCTATCAGGGAAGTAATTTGGATCAAACTCACCATCTCCCTGCGCAAAGACGCACACAAATTCGCCATGGATCGGCGGTCCGGCGCGCGCACATTCGTGGCCCTACTGACCAGCCTATAAAAGGAGCCTTAGCACACAGACACGTTGCTGGTTTGTCTCAGCTCACCTGTGTTCCTCTGCTTCCTGTTCCTGTTTGCCACTTCCTGTTGTGACCCGGTTTGCCTGAAGACTATGCTGATTCTCTCCTGACCTGACCCCTGGCTTGTTTAACGGACTTCCTACTCTTAGCCTTGCTGCCTATGGGACTGATACCTGTGTTTGACCATCGGTCTGCCTCTGGATTAACCTTTGTCTGCTGCACTTAGCCTTGCTGGCTCTCAGACTGATACCTGTGTTTGACCCTCGGCCTGCCTCTGCACTTTTCTTACCTGTTTTACAGACTTGCTTGCTACTTACCTTCTGGTCCGGTCCATCCTGCACAAGCCCTCTTCCAGACCTTCACATAAGTCAGGTATCCCGCTGGAGGCTTGTGCCTCTTGGTGCAACCCACTCCCTGTATCACCTCCAGGGGTGGTGTGCGCTGAGTCGCAACAGCCACCGCTCTCTGCATCTTGGCCTCGGTGAGTACCTCTTTGCTGATACATGCCTTGAGGACATCCGGCTGGTCCCGCTAGGTGGTCACTAGGATGAAGAAGCATGTCAGACAGCTGGGAAGAGGAGTCCCCCTGCACGCCCCCTCTGCGGGAGAACTGTATTGCTCCACACGTTGTAATATGCTGAATTGATCAAGCAGTCGTGAAACATGAACAGATGAACCTTGGAACAAAAACAACAGCCAGGATTATAAATTGGACAGTAAGCACAAAGATTACTGCAGCGATAGTAATCAGATATCTGCCTTGTCAGGGGATTCAAAAAACTTCACCGAACCGCCATGTTGAACACACAGACAACATGGAATATTTGATATCTAATGCCCAGAACCGTCTTCTGTCATTAGTGAATGTCTTGCAACGTCTTTGTAAATCCACGGAGAAGTCAGTGTAAAGATGCACCACTGTATGCACATAGGAAAGGGTGGGATTCTTGCAGGCCTCATTAAGGATGCGGTAACGGTTTCTCTAATTGAGAAACCTCACTAGGAAGGGCCTCGGTGGAGTCCCAGAGGTGCCTCAGCCAGTTGGGACTATATGGGCCCTTTCCACCATGTAGGTCGGTGGGACCTCGGTCAGATTAAGAAGTGTCTGAAAGAAAGCCTCCACAAATTCAGCTGGGCAGTCCCCCTCTGCCCCCTCCGGAAGACCCAGAACCATGACATTATTCCTCTGGAGGGGGTTTTCCGCATTACATTACATTTAACCACCAGGGATTGGACAGTGTGCTGCAATGTGAGGAGGGCATCATCATGGCGGGCAGTGAGATCCTCTGTGGTAGAGATCTGTGCCTCAGTCTCAGAAAGTCTGCCCCTGATTTTATCCAAATCTGCCCTGATGAGGTTACATTCCTCAGCCAGGTGATCAATGTGGACCAGTAAGGAGGTTCTACTCTGTTCTATGTTCGCAAGGATAACAGTGGTGTCACTTGCCTGTGGTGGCGCCTGCGGAGGTGGAGAGGCCACCGGGTTCGCTGCCAGTTCCATGTCTGCTAACAGCGCTCTAAATGGATCAAGAATGGTACTGGGACATTGGGCAGATGCCTTTTTGGTCACTGATTTGCTCTTTGAGGGCATGAGCAGGAGTTCTGGGGATTTTCAGGCTAAAGTGCAGGATGGAGGAATTGCCCCTTTAAAGAGGAAGTAAAGGCTAAAAAAAAATAAAAATAAAAACACACCCTGCAAGGCAAAGGCATAATGAGCTAGTACGCATAGCATACTAGCTCATTATGAATAAATTACCTGAGAACGAAGCCCCCAAAGCGGTCCTCCGTCTTCATGTCCGCCGCTGCCATGGATCCCGAAGTGACTTCTGGGTCTCGCTGCTCTGGCGCTGTGATTTACCGGAGCAGCAACGACGTCACTCCCGCGCATGTGCACGGGAGCCGACACTCGCGGCATATCGCCGCGATCTGCAGCCTGCCCAGTGCACCTGCGTGCCGCTGTCTACGGCGCATGCGCCGTAGACAGCGGTGGCTGTCTTCGGGTAAATATCTCCTACACCGTGTAGGTTTAGGAGATATTTCTTGGACCTACAGGTAAGCCTTAATCTAGGCTTACCTGTAGGTCAAAGTTGGTTGTAAGGGTTTACAACCACTTTAAAGAGGAAGTAAACTCTCCCACTCTGATGCTTCTCTTCATTTAGTCCATTATAATAAGTAATTATCAAACTATAGCCACTGTAATCCAGCCCAAATCGCATATTACTTACTGTTTAAAGAAACTTTAAAAAACTTGTTTCCAGGGGTTAGGCAGCGCCATCTTAAGTATTTTTTTCTGAGTCCACAGTGGAGTGTATTTCTGCCCTTACATTGAGCACTTCCTGTACTGTTAACCAAGCCTCCTTCTCAACATTTCTATGGCAACCCTGCTTCCCTGTTCATAGCTGACTTGTTTTATTTCATAGTATTTACTTGTGCCTATGTCTAATGTTTCCCTTTGTCAGTCTTATCAGCTTCAGCTGATAAGACTGCAGTAATGGCCAAGTTTACACTGCATGTCATGTCACATGGTCACATGGTGTGTAGGAGGAAGCTCTGAATGATTCTGAAGTCTCCTGGGAGTTCAGTGTTGTGCCGTAGGAAGTCCTGATAACAGATAAGCACATAGAGAGTGTGCCGTAAATCAGGGGAGATCTGGGCATGCTCAGTGACTTCATTCTAAAGAACAAAAAGGATTACAACAATACTAAGCAAGTGTTCATGAGGGTTTTTTATGCTGATTTACATGGGACAAAGTTGTGGGGAAGGGTTTACAACCACTTTAAGAGCCTGTGTTGTGCAGAGAGGGAGACTTCCATACAGGGGTGGCAGACACCTAAGACTAGTGCAATGCTGAGCTCCCCCTCTGAGGCCTAATAGGAACCCCCAGGTGCTGCACATCCTAACAGCCCCCTCCAGGGATGTTGCTTCAGGGATGGGAGTGTGGAGCAGCTGCTCTACCCACGGATCGCAGCACCAGAGCAAGGAGGATGCAGCAGGCTTCATAGGCCTAAAGATGGAGGTGGGCCGCGCATTCGTGGAGCCGGCCATATGAGACCATCCGACAGCCCCCCAATGCTGTGCTCCCAGTCAGCCCCCTCCAGGGATGGTGCCACAGGTGTGGGAGTATGGGGCGGCCATTCTCCCCATGGATCATGGCACCAGAGCACAGAGGATGCAGGAGGCTCCGTAGGCCTCAAGATGGCGGCGGGCCGTGGATGTGTGGAGCCGGCTGTGGCCTGGATATTGACAAAGTCGGCTGGCCAGGTTCCGAAATTCAGGCTGGGGCTGAGGCAGGGGATGTCCGGGGACAAGCAGGGCAGCTGTACAGGCTCACCAGGATGCGCTGTGGGAAGGATGGCGATGGATTGCTGCAGGATTAACAAAGCTCTTCACCAAAACGTCCTCCTCGGCTCACATCCGGACAAGCTTATGCTTGACCACAGCTTGTCTTTGCTGATTCCCTGGTTGGACCTTGATTAGTTCCTGGACACAGCTTGTCTCTGAGATTTCTCGTTTGACCTAGTTTCTGACCATGGATCCTCTGCAAATTCCTGGTTTGAACTTGGCTAGTTCCTGAACAAGGCTGGTCTCTGCTGATTTCTGATTTGACCTCAGCTAGTCCATGACCACAGCTTGTCTCTGGGATTCCTGGTTTAACTTTGGCTATTTCCTGCCCAAGACTTGTCTCTGCCGTTAGCAGCAGGGACCTGATCTACCCATCAGCTAGCTGTTATTGACAGGTAGATCGAAGCGGAAGCTGTCATGGGGCCCCCTACTGGCAATGCCTGAATGGTCAGTTCACCCCTGGTGTGCGGCACTTACTATTGCGAGCTGTGTCGGCAGCTGCTGGTGTAGCACCTACCACCCAGCTCGCATACTTCAAAGTCTTGCAGGACGCGGCTGCTAACGGGAACTGAGTTCCTGTTGTGGAAAAAGTGCAGGAACTCCGTTCTCATGCGTTCCCGCAGGACTTGAGCCCTGTATATAACCCGAAGAAGGGATCTGAGTTATCCCAAACGTTTTTCATTTTATAAAACATAAAGAAGAATCTGAGTTATCCTGAAAGCTATCCAGAAAGCATACACTGTTGATATCTTTAATTAGCTAATAAATGGTGTCACTGAGCTAGAATTTTCGTTAATCTATGGCTAACATGGTATAATACTCTTATAGTGTTACTAAACCCACACCAGTAAAATCAGTCTGTATATGCAGCAAAGCATGCTTGTTATACTCACTGTGGAACCTAAGGGGTTAAAGAGGAAGTAAACCCTGATGGGTTTACTTCCTCTTTCATTCCCTGCAAAGGTAAAGCATAATGGACTACTATGCATCCATTATGTGTCACTTACCTGACACAGGAGCCAGCAAAGTCACCGCTGTCCCCTGTAGTTCCGAGCGTCCATCTTCATGGTTGGTCTCGCTGCTCCGGCGCTGTAATTCGCCGAAGCAGCGATGACGTCACTCCCGCGCATGCGCACCGGAGCCGACACTTGCGGCATATCGCCGAGATCTGCGGCTTACCCAGTGCGCCTGCACGCCGCTGTCTACGGAGCATGCGCCGTAGACAGCAGTGGCTGTCTTCAGGTAAATATCTCCTAAACCGTATAGGTTTAGGAGATATTTCTTGGACCTACAGGTAAGCCTTAATCTAGGCTTACCTGTAGGTCAAAGTGGTTTGTAAGGATTTACAACCACTTTAACCCTCTGTGTTATGTGAAAAGTCTGTTTAATCCTGTCTTCTTCCCTTCTTTTACTGTCCCCAAGTACAGAGCCTTGAGGGGAACTCTGCACATGCTCAGTTTGGTGTGTATTGCTAGAAAGTTGTTGTTTTTTCTTGGGAAGGTGCATGTAATCAGCACAGGGCGAATCAGCACTGTCCAGACAGTCAGGGGTCTTGCAGCATGCAGTCAGAGTAGAATGAAAACTCCTCCTATAAGCTTTAATGAGACACTGATAGAAGTCACAAGACTGCTATATACTGGTGATGAGAAAAGGTATTTAGCAGTTTAGATTTACTAAAACAATTGCATTTCCATGGTCTATGTACTGTGGGAGGCCAGATATAGTGAATGCAGGGTCCTGGGTTTAGTAACACTTTAAGTGATTGCTTCTTTATCTTGACAGTCACTGAGCAAGAAGACTAACTGCACCTGAATGAAAGGCATACTGGGTGATTTCAGCAGGTGTGGTGACAGGCCTGTTTGATAGTTATAGAGGAGAGTAATAATTTCCCTTTTCTGTCCGGCATGCTGGAAAATTGCTGCATGGTATTGCAGTTGTCAATATGGTTAGTGTTTGTTGTGTTTTTTTACAGCTCTACAATGCAGTTTGATCATTATTAAACATGCATACCATTGCATTGCTATAATATGCGTTACGATACTGCAAGACAATAGTGTGAAGGGGCTTAAAGGTTAAATGCACCTCAACAGATGAGACCAGTCTGAATGAGCCTTCATTTTTACTCGCGTTAAATGGGCAAGCTTGGGGTGGATGAACAGAGGACTCCTGGCTGGGCCCTCCAGTATTTGTCCTGCGGCTGAAATAGGGAACACATGGGTCAGAGGTCAGATTGACAAAAAAAATGATGACAACTGAGACAAATGAAATTTGCTTGTAGGTAATGGAGCTGCATGAAATGATGAATTTAGGGATGTTCATGTTCTGCAAAGCTTTTGAAGGACAATTGCTGTTATCGTAGCGTGGGAAAAAACTTTTTTCTATGGAAATTCCCTTTCTATTCCACTTTTCTGTCCTACAATTAGCAGATGGAAAAAGCATTGCTTGTGCTCCCCAAGATTCCAGCCTAATCTTTTCCATATGTCTGCACATGTTTTGACATTTACACAGAAAATTGCAGGATTTTGGATTAACCCTAAAACACAAACAGTATCCCGAGTCACATCTGCCTACACAGGACAGTTATGCAGTGTCACCCCAAGGGAAGCCTGCATGGGGCTTACTAACTTACCAATTGTAGATGTATGGAGTGGGCCCTGAAAACACTTCATCTAAGTGCCTTGGATGTACCCAATATGGCTGCAGCAACAGGAACAAGACCTTGTTCGTAGATACTTTGTAACATTATTATACTTATTTCAATGTATTTAGAAGAAATATTGTCACACAACATCAGTTAAAGCAACATTGCATGTGAAAAAAGGATCCCCATTTTACAACCAATTTACCAGCTTTATAATATTGACTTAAAATACACATTTTACATACAAAAAAAAAAAAGCTCCTAAAATATTCGTAAAGTGAGCATACAATGTCTGAGAGATGGATATGTTATGCCCTGCCCTGCCCTAGGTTGGATACATTTCGTTTTTTTGCTCTGCTGTACTCAGCTAAGTAGCCATCTATTTTCTAGGTCGGGTCAGGTCTCCCTAAGCCTGGTGGTTGATTGCTCCTGCCTGCTTCTGGAAAAAGCTTCCAGAAATAGAGTAGAAGGGTTAGACACTGGGTTATTAATATCTATATAACCCCAGCCAATCCCTGGAAAGAGTTGCCCAGGAGGTGGTGGGGAGAAGATAAATGATTGGTAGGGCTGTTTAGCGCTCCCCTTCTCTTGGGACTCTTGGCCTGGGAGGCATCCTGTGTTATTGAGGAGCTGTTGGTGCTAGGTATCCAGGTTTCTCTAAGGGCCTAGAGCAGTGATTCTCAACCAGGGTTCCGTGGAGCCCTAGGGTTCCTCCAGAGATTGCTAGGGGTTCCTTCAGCATTGGGCCATTTCTCCCTCTCTGATAAGTTCCCACCGACACCATTGATCTTTTTAGCTATCTATAAGGAAAGAATTCTTCCCAATAGCAACAAAGAAAAACACACTACCCAAGGGGTTTGGAGAATGCTGCTCACCCCGAACAAGCAAACAAATAGAACAAATTTCCCCACAGTGGGGTTTTTAGGCAGCAACAGCAATAAATGTATAGAAGTGTGGTATAAAAAATTCAATATTTATTAATATAGAAAAATGTAGCACATAAGTTAAAACATGAGCTCCACTGAACAAATAAAAAATATCAAGAATGAATCAAAAATAGATAATAAACAATGGATGTACACTTGCAGACACGACTATTACAAACACTGTACAGGTACGGCAACAGTGAAGATATAGTCCTGACGTGTTTCAACCCACTACAGGGGTCTTCTTCAGAGGAATGGTCTGCTATAAAACAAAAATGTCATGAGTATATATATCAATTAATACTTATCTATGATATGGGTACCTCATAACTTAATATGATGATGATGCACATCCAAAAAGATGGAAGAAGTAGTCCTAGTGGAGTTCCCTTTTAAAAGGACCGCCTCAATATCCCCCACATACAGAGAGTTCCGAAGTCCACAAAATCACCAAATGCCGAGGGAGGAAGTTAGAGTCCAGTGGTGTGGCTTACAAGAGGTCACACTTGTTCCTCACCTCCTGTTAAAACAGGAAGTGGGTGCGGGCATTGGTGGCCGGAGGGCGGGGCAGAACGCACCTGCAGCGAAATTTCCATACAAATTTAAGGTTAGTATTATCCACTTAAAAATTAAATGAGTGGATACCTACAGAGCATAATCATATCATCATGACTATCTGTGTGTGTGTGTGTGTGTGTGTGTATATACACACACCTACCTATGTATAATTATTATAGATTTAGAGGAAGGTAGCCATTGATCCTACATGCTCAAGGGTGATATCACTCACTTTTTTTTTTCCTCCCCCTCACTTTTTCACTGTCTCACATCCAGGGGCGGACTGACAACTCATGGGGCCCCCAGGCAATAGGGGATCATGGGGCCCCCTTTGTCCCCACCCAAACACAAGCCACACCCTCACAAAGCACCCCGTATATATTGCACTGGTGCATCATATGCATTGGTGACAGAATTTCTCTACTGTATGTTCAAAATAAAGGTTTAAAGAGTTAGGAAAATAAAGAAAAATAAACTCACATTAACCACGTACATTTACTGCGGGGCTGCGTCTCCTGTGAGCAGAAACACATACAGGTACTTGATTCTGCACTTGCGGGTCTGTGCGCTGTTTGATTGGACACACCGAGAGCTAATCAGCGGGCCTGGCGGGGCCCGACGATTGTTTCCAACAAAGGCAGAACGGGGGTCTTCCGATTTAAACAAGTCCCCAGAGAGCCCCCCTTTACATCAGGGTCCCCGGAGATCGCCCCCTCCATACATCAGGGTCCCCGGAGATCGCCCCCTCCATACATTAGGGTCCCCGGAGATTGCCCCCTCCATACATCAGGGTCCCACGGAGATCGCTACCTCCATACATCAGGGTCCCCGGAGATCGCCCCCTCCATACATCAGGGTCCCCGCAGATCGCCCCCTCCATACATCAGGGTCCCCGGAGATCGCCCCCTCCATACATCAGGGTCCCAAGAGATTGCCCCCTTACATCAGGGTCCCCAGAGAGATCCCCCCCTTACATCAGGGTCCCCAGAGAGATCCCCCTTACATCAGGGTCCCCAGAGAGATCCCCCCTTACATCAGGGTCCCCAGAGAGATCCCTCCTTACATCAGGGTCCCCAGAGAGATCCCCCCTTACATCAGGGTCCCCAGAGAGATCCCCCCCTTACATCAGGGTCCCCAGAGAGATCCCCCTTACATCAGGGTCCCCAGAGAGATCCCCCTTACATCAGGGTCCCCAGAGAGAGCCCCCCCTTACATCAGGGTCCACAAAGAGCCCCCCTTACATCAGGGTCCACAAAGAGCCCCCCCTTACACCAGGGTCCACAGAGAGCCCCCCTTACATCAGGGTCCACAGAGAGCCCCCCATAGATATGGGTCCCTAGAGAGCCCCCCATAGATATGGGTCCCTAGAGAGCCCCCCATAGATATGGGTCCCAGAGAGCCCCCCCCCATAGATATGGGTTCCCAGAGAGCCCCCCATACAACAGTGTCCCCAGAGAGTCTCCTCATAGATCAGGGTCCCCAGAGAGTCCCCTCATAGATCAGGGTCCCCAGAGGCCCCCCAATAGATCAGGGTCCCCAGAGGGCCCCCCATAGATCAGGGTCCCCAGAGGGCCCCCCCATACATCAGGTTCCCAGAGAGCCCCCTCCATACATCAGAGTTCCCAGAGAGCCCCCTCCATACATCAATGTCCCCAGAGAACCCCCCCATACATTAGTGTCCCCAGAGAACCCCCCCATACATCAGGGTCCCCAGAGAGCCCCTCCCCCCATACATCAGGGTCCCCAGAGAGCCCCCTCCATACCTCAGGGTCCCCAGAGAACCTCCTCCATACAGAAGGGTCCCCAGAGAGCTCCCTCCATACTTCAGGGTGCCCAGAGAGCCCCCCTCCATACTTCAGGGCCCCCAGAGAGCCCCCTCCATACTTCAGGGTCCCCAGAGAGCCCCCCTCCATACTTCAGGGTCCCCAGAGAGCCCCCTCCATACTTCAGGGTCCCCAGAGAGCCCCCTCCATACTTCAGGGCCCCCAGAGAGCCCCCTCCATACTTCAGGGCCCACAGAGCCCCCTCCATACTTCAGGGTCCCCAGAGAGCCCCCTCCATACTTCAGGGTCCACGGAGAGCCCCCTCCATACTTCAGGGTCCCCAGAGAGCCCCCTCCATACTTCAGGGCCCCCAGAGAGCCCCCTCCATACTTCAGGGTCCCCAGAGAGCCCCCTCCATACTTCAGGGCCCCCAGAGAGCCCCCTCCATACTTCAGGGTCCCCAGAGAGCCCCCCTCCATACTTCAGGGCCCCCATAGAGCCCCCCTCTATACTTCAGGGCCCCCAGAGAGCCCCCTCCATACTTCAGGGCCCCCAGAGAGCCCCCTCCATACTTCAGGGTCGCAGAGAGCCTCCCCCTTACAGCAGGGTCCCCAGAGAGCCCCCTCCATACAGCAGGGTCCCCAGAGAGCTCACTCCATACTTCAGGGTCTCCAGAGAGCCCCCTCCATACTTCAGGGTCCCCAGAGAGCCTCCCCCTTACATCAGGGTCCCCAGAGAGCCCCCTCCATACTTCAGGGTCCCCAGAGAGCCTCCCCCTTACATCAGGGTCCCCAGAGAGCCCCCTCCATACAGCAGGGTTCCCAGAGAGCTCCCTCCCTACTTCAGGGTCCCCAGAGAGCCCCCTCCTTACTTCAGGGTCCCCAGAGAGCCCCCCATACTTCAGAGTCCCCAGAGAGCCCCTTCCATACTTCAGGGTCCCCAGAGAGCTCCCTCCATACTTCAGGGTCCCCAGAGAGCCCCCTCCATACTTCAGGGTCCACAGAGCCCCCTCCATACTTCAGGGTCCCCAGAGAGCCCCCTCCATACTTCAGGGTCCACAGAGCCCCCTCCATACTTCAGGGTCCCCAGAGAGCCCCCTCCATACTTCAGGGTCCCCAGACTTAAACCCCCCCCCAGGTTCCCCTGTACCTGGCTGTGCACATCCAACCCTTAGCACGGGGAGGTGGGAGGGGTGATCGGCAGCTCTATGGTGCCTGTGGACCGCGGGATCTCCCTGGGGTTTGTATTTCTCCTTCACAGTGTATAGAGTGGAGAGGGGAGGAGCCTCTGACCCGGGCAGCAGTCGGCAACAGTGTACAAGCCGAGCAACTCACAGAAGAGTCAAACTTATAGCTACCCGGGTCAGAGGCCCCCTCCCCTCTCCACTCTATACACTGTGAAGGAGAAATACAAACCCCAGGGAGATCCCGCTGTAACGACATATTCGATCGCCGCCTCCCATCTCCCGGGCCCCTACTGAACTGAAAGCCAGAGGTGCAGGGGAGATGCTGTGTCTTGCTCTTGCCCCCCCCCCCGCAGCGGCAGAACGGCTCCACCGCAGCACTGCCAGCAGCATAGGAGCTTCTCACGGGCCCCCTACTGGCCGCGGGCCCTCGGACGGCGTCCGAATGCCCGAATGGTCAGTCCGCCCCTGCTCACGTCCCAAAACCATGGTGAGTGATATCACCCTTGAGCACGTAGGATCAATGGCTACCTTCTTCTAAATCTATAATAATATACATGGGTAGGTGTGTGTATATATACACACACACACAGATAGGCATGATGATATGATTATGCTCTGTAGGTATCCACACATTTAATTTTTAAGTGGATAATACTAACCTTAAATTTGTATGGGAATTTCGCTGCAGGTGCGATCTGCCCCGCCCTCCGGCCGCCAATGCCCGCACCCACTTCCTGTTTTAACAGGAGGTGAGGGACAAGTGTGACCTCTTGTAAGCCACACCACTGGACTCTAACTTGCTCCCTCGGCATTTGGTGATTTTGTGGACTTCGGAACTCTCTGTATGTGGGGGATATTGAGGCGGTCCTTTTAAAAGGAAACTCCACTAGGACTACTTCTTCCATCTTTTTGGATGTGCATCATCGGGTAATCATATTAAGTTATTAGGTACCCATATCATAGATAAGTATTAATTGATATATATACTCATGACATTTTCGTTTTATAGCAGGCCATTCCTTTGAAGAAGACCCCTGTAGTGGGTTGAAACGCGTCAGGACTATATCTTCACTGTTGCCGTTCATGTACAATGTTTGTAATAGTCGTGTCTGCAAGTGTACATCCATCGTTTATTATCTATTTTTGATTAATTCTTGATATTTTTTATTTGTTCAGTGGAGCTCATGTTTTAACTTATGTGCTACATTTTTCTATATTAATAAATATTGAATTTTTTATACCACACTTCTATAAATTTATTGCTGTTGCTGCCTAAAAACCCCACTGTGGGGGAATTTGTTCTAGAATTCTTCCCAATGACCACAAGTGTAAGGACCATTCTTCCCCCTGACCATCACACTAATGTATCATGAGTTGTAGATTTCTAATTTTTATCAGGGGTTCCCCGAGACGAGAACTATTTCAAGGGTTCCTTTGTGTTGAAAAGGCTGAGAAAGGCTGGCCTAGAGGATACTGGATTTAAAGACATTTGCCGGAGGATTCAACCACAGGTAGCTGCTCTGGAGAGGACCCCCTTTCATTTAAAGCAGTAGTAAAGCTTCTTAGAAAAAACTTTACCCTGCAAGGTAATATCATAATGTGCCAGCACATTATGGAATACTTACCTTTAAACAAAGCCCTCCAGTGGCACGCTGTCACTTCTGATCTTTACTCAGTCTTCCTTCCAGGTTCTCGGGCTGCGGTTGTCTAATTGGCACAGAGCCATGATGACGTCACTCCGCAGGCATGCAGGTACCCCAGGTACAGCACAGAGCTCTGAAGGAATGGCAAAGGTATGCTGTTCTTTCAGAGCACTGCTTGCTGGAATATATCTCCTATCTCCTAAGTATCTTAGTAGACTGAAATTTTACCTACATGTAAGCTTTATTATAAGCTTACCTGTAGGTAAAATAGGCAAAACAAGTTTACTACCACTTTAAGAGTATCGCAGGGAAGCTGGTTGGAGAGCTGTCTCTGGACATTGTGAATAGGACTTTGACTGCTTAGAGCTTCAGGTGTGCTTGTGCTTTGAGGATTAGATGCCAAAGGTAGATACAAGAAGTGTGACTGCTCTTACAAAGTCTCTCAAATGGATTGGTTGCCCCCTCTACTTCCAGCAATATTTAAAGGCTGCTGCTGAAGGATTTTTGCTAGAGAATCTGTCCTTCTGTGCATGCTTGCATTCTTGGAGTGTCCTGCATCCTCATGTTCTCTCCTGTTCAAGTACTGCAATAAAACTACAAAAAGACATCTTCTAGACTGAGCCTGTGTATATTGGTATGCCATGGAATTGCCACCTGGGCATGGCAGGCTCCGAACAGGTGAGGGAAACCTGATTTATTTCCAGTGGCCCCTTTAGGGGTGAGTGGTACAGATGGTACTGCTTGGTTTTGAGTGCAAGTCTTTTTTTTTTAAATAACAAACATGTCATACTTACCTCCAATGTACAGGTCGTTTTGCACCATCTTCTGGGGTCTCCTGGTGGCTCTCACTGCTCCTCCTTGCATCAGGAAAACCCCTGGGAGAATCGCTTTCCCGGGGGGTTACCTTGTGGGCACTCTCCCGAATCCAGCATTAACGTCTATAGACACAGAATGCCGGACTCGGCCTTGCCCCCCGGGCCCCTGCATCATTGGATTTGATTCACAGCAGCGGGAGCCAATGGCTGTGCTGCTATCAATCTATCCAATCAAGAGAATCCTGGGCAGAGAGATACATCACGTCTCCACTGAGGGAACGAAAGGCTCAGGTGATTAAAACGGGGGGCGGGGGGGGGGGGGGGTGAGGGCTGAAGGCTGGGGGCCTGTCAGTGTCACTAATGCATAGGATGCATTAGGGTGAAAAAACACGAGGGTTTACAACTCCTTTAAAGTGAACCTGTGGTCATGTTATGGCCATCATGTATTTACATATTCCTAACAGTCTGTAAAAGAGCTTGGTTTTAAAGCAAGCCATCAATGAGCTTTGTAGCTGAAGGCACTGTGGAGAAATTCATCCTCAAATCACAACAGAAGTAAGGAAGCCATCCAAATCTGGTCTCTTCTCTCTTCTGGCACTCATCTCTCTCCCCTTTTCCTGTGCCCCTGCTCAGTATACATTACAGATTAGAAAGCTGGCAGACTGGCCACTCACTGTTGGAAGGTGGAGCTGAATTGCTACCAAGAGAAAATAAAAGTGCTTCTTCTGTAAATTTTAAGGATGAAGTTCTTTGCATTGCCGGATTCAAAACTCAGTGGGAGCTTGTTTTAAACCTTGTTAGGAATATGGTAATATTTTGAATATCCATAGCTTGGCCACACATTTACTTTAAGGTGTCTATTGCAGAGCATGCATTCGAAAACATATGTTGACAGAGAAACTTTCAAGCTGAACTCCAGCCAAAAACTATTTTTGTCATGTGCTCTGTAAAAATAAATCCACACTAAGGAAATGCATCCCATGTGTCTAGGCTGCAGCATTATGTACAACTCCGACTTTCACTCACCCCTATAGAGTATAATCAACAAACATCCAGTGTTAAGAGTGACCGTTTTGGCTGGAGTCCTGAGGTCACAACAGGTCACAACGGGTCGCTTCCTTTCCAGCCTCGCCATTCAGTAAGCATCTTGCATTCTTATAAATGAATGGAAGGCTTTCTGTGATTGGAGGAAGAGCAATCTCCCCTCTTCCAATTACAGAACGTCTGAATGACTGTACTGTACAAAGGTGCGTGAAATTCAGAGTTGTACATAATATGCAGTCTAGACACATGGAACGCACTTCATAGTGATGATTTATTTTTACAGAGGTCTGTGGGGGCTTGTTCACCATCATTGACTCTCTCCAAGTCTATGAAGTATTAGAACACCCCAGATCCTTCAGCATCATTGACTAATAGTCTACGATCTACCAGAATACCCTGATCCTTCTCCATCATTGACTTCAGATTTATATCTACCAGAAAAACCAGATCCTTCTCCATCATTGATTCCAAGTCTATGATATACCAGTACACCCAGATCCTTCTCCATCATTGATTCCAAGTCTATGATATACCAGTACACCCAGATCCTTCTCCATCATTGACTCCAAGTCTATGATATAACAGTACACCCAGATCCTTCTCCATCATTGGCTCTAAGTCTACCAGAATTCACAGAACTTTCCACATCGTTGGCTCCAAGTCTATGATCTGCCAGAAAATCCTGACCTTTCCCCATCATTGACTCCAAGTCTATGATCTACCAGAACACCCAGAACCTTCTTCATAATTAGCTCCAAGTCTATTATCTACCAGAACACCCAGATCTTTCCACATCATTGTCTCCAAGTCTATTATCTACCAGAACATCCAGAACTTTCCACATCATTGACTCCCAAGTCTATGATCTACCAGAACATTCCACATCATTGGCTCCAAGTCTATGATCTACTAGAACACACATACTTTTCCATATCATTGACTCCAAGACTATGATTTACCAGAACACCCAGATTCTTCTCCATCATTGATTCCAAGTCTGTTATCTACAAAAACACCCAGATCTTTCCACATCATTGACTCCAAGTTTATGATCTACCAGAACACCCAGGCCCTTCTCTATCATTGGCTCCAAGACTATGATTTACCAGAACACCAAAAACTTACCACATTATTGACTCCAAATCTATGGTCTATCAGAACACCCAGATTTTTTTCCAACTTTGACTCAAAGTCTAGGTGGCAAAAAAAAAACAGGGGCTTCAGCCAGGAGTCCGAGCCAAGCTCTGGAGGTGGTGCTGTGTGTTACCTACCTGATATACACTGACCCACACTGACCATTACACTCACCTATCTGATATACACTGACCTACCTAACATACACTGACCATTACACTCACCTACCTGACATACACTCACCTACCTGACATACACTCACCTACCTGACATACACTCACCTACCTGGCATACACTGACCATTACACTCACCTACCTGACCCACACTGACCTACCTGACCCACACTGGCCTACCCGACATACACTGACCTACCTGACCCACACTGACCTACCTGACATACACTGACCCACACTGACATGATAAACTGACCTATCTAACCACCAAACTTCAGGTGACGTGACCTTCTACTGCAGTTCAGCCGTAGTGTGTGGCATGCCGTGGAGTAGACAGCAGGCACTCCAGGCAGCCAGAGCCATGTCACGGCTGGCTCAGCCCTTCCTTCTCTGAGTTGGTCGCTCAGCTGTCAGCTAATTGCCAGTTCTCATCTCTCTCCACAGTCAACCAGCTGTTGTGGATCTGCTTGTCAGTCCCGCCTACTTAACCACTTCCCACCCAGCCAATGTACAGATACAGCCGGGTGGGAGCCGCCTCCTTCTGAATGGACGTTCAGGAACGTCCTTCAGAAGGAGGGGGATCGCACGTGCGCGTGCCCGCGCATTGGCGTGATCCCGATGCGCTCGTGTCACCCAGACACGGCGCATCTCGGATCGGCAGGAGGGCTCTGTGATTGGCCCTCCTGATCACATGACGGCCGTGTCCAATCACGGCCGTCATGTGATGTAAACAAACAGCCGGTTGCTAGGCAATTGGCTCTCCTCTCCTCACACGGAAGTCGTCGCTGAGGAGAGGAGAGCAGATCGCTGCAGCCGGCTGGTGATCAGTGAGTATGAGCTGTTTTTATAGCTTTTTACTCACTGATCACTAGTCTAGTATAAACCTACAGTGTAAACACCCATGTCACCACGATACACATGTCACCACACATGTCCCCAAAACACACATGTCCCCAAATAATAAAAAGACATGTCCCCAATTAAAAAAACACATGTCCCCCACATATGTCCCACTAAAATCACATGTTCCAATGATTATCTGCACACATATGTACATGATCATTTGCGTACATATGTCCGTGATCACACAAACCAATTATTATACACTTAACGGATTTTTTTTTTTACCAAAAACATGTAGCAGAATACATTTTGGCTTAAATTTATGACAAAATTTGATTTTATTGGATTTCTTTTAACCACTTAAGGACCAGGCCTCTTTTTCAGACTTGGTGTTTACATGTTTAAAACAGTTTTTTTTGCTAGAAAATTACTTAGAACCCCCAAACATTTTATATTGGTTTTTTTTCTAACACCCTAGAGAATAAAATTCACACCGTATTTGCGCAGCGGTCTTACAAGCGCACTTTTTTGGGAAAAAATTAACTTTTTTGAATAAAAAAATAAGACAACAGTAAAATTAGCCCAATTTTTTTTATATTGTGAAAGATAATGGTACGCCGAGTAAATTGATACCCAACATGTCACGCTTCAAAATTGCGTCCACTCGTGGAATGGCTTTAAACTTTTAGCCTCAAAAATCTCCATAAGCGACATTTAAAAAATTCTACAGGTTGCACTTTTTGCGTTACAGAGGAGGTCTAGGGCTCTACCGATCGCGGCGATACCTCACATGTGTGGTTTGACCACCGTTTTCATATGCGGGCGCTACTCACGTATGCGCTAGCTTCTGTGCGCAAGCTCGTCGTGACGGGGTGTTTTTAAAAAACTTTTTTTTTTTCTTATTTATTTTAATTGATTTTATTTATTTTTACACTGTTTTTTAAAAAAAAAAAATGGATCACTTTTATTCCTATTACAAGGAATGTAAACATCCCTTGTAATAGAAAAAAGCATGACAGGTCCTCTTAAATATGAGATCTGGGGTCAAAAAGTCCTCAGATCACATATTTGGGCTAAAATGAAAAAAAAGAAAAAAGAAAAAATTACATTAAAAAAAAATATACCTTTAAGAGGTATGGGCGGAAGTGACGTTTTGACGTCGCTTCCGCCCTCCTATGGTATAGAGACGAGTGGGGGCCATCTTAGCCTCACTTGTCTCTATGCCCAGCTAGGAAGAGGACCCGATCGCCTCCGCCACTACCGACGGCTCCGGTAAGCGGCGGAAGGTGCGGGAGGGCGGCGGGAGGGGGGTGGCACCTCTCCCGCCGCCGATAGCGGTGATCTCGCGGCAAATCCACCGCGGAGACCACCGTTATCGTACAGCCGACCGCCGCCTGAAGAGATGGATATCTCGGTTGTGGCAGCAGCTGCTGCCGTTACCGAGATATCCCTCTTCAAAAATAGGACGTACATCGTCGTGCGGCGGTCGGCAAGTGGTTAAAATAGAAAAAAGAAAATATAGTTTTTTTCCAAATTTCCGCTTTTTTGGCGCTTATATCACAAAAAATAAAAAACGGAGTCGTGAATAAATACCACCAAAATAAAGCTCTATTTGTGCGAACAAAATGATAAAAATTTCATTTGGGTACAGTGTAGCATGACCACGCAATTGTCATTGAAAGTGCGAGAGCGATGAAAGCTGAAAATTGGGCTGGGAAGGAAGGGGGCGAAAGTGTCCAGTATTGTAGTGGTTAAAGATCTCCAGCTCACTTCATTCATGCTTTCGCCTTGGTCACATCACAAGAAACCATCTCCTGCGTTCCTGTTTAAAGACTGGCTTTGCTGACATCTCTTCTGGCTCCTTACCCTGCTTGCTGTTCCTTTACTTGGATACCTGACTTCTGGCCTGGCTGATTACCCGATCTGGTCACTGAACTCTGGCTTGGCTGATTACCCGACCCGGTTACTGGACTCTGGCTATGCTTTGACTACGCTTACTCTATTTACCTTTTTTATTAATAAACAAGTGTGATTTTACTGTACTTCTGTCTCGGTCTGGTTCATGGTTTCTGACAAGCCATGGCACATGACAACCACCATCAGCCCCCCCCTGCCAACTCCACTGGTCTATGATATACCAAAACACCCAGATCCTTCTCCATCACTGACTTGAGATTTTATGTGATAGACCAACACAAAGTGCCACATAATTGTGAAGTGGAAGGAAAATGATAAATGGTTTTCCAAATTTATTACAAATAAATATGTGAAAAGTTTGGCGGCGTGCATTTGTATTCAGCCCCCCTGAGTCAATATTTTGTAAGAACTACCTTTCACTGCAATTACAGCTGCAAGTCTTTTTGGAGATGTCTCTACCAGCTTTGCACCTCTAGAGAGGGACATGTTTGCCCATTCTTTGCAAAATAGCTCAAGCTCTGTGAGATTGGATGGAGAGTGTCTGTGAACAGAAAATTTCAAGCATTGCCACAGATTCTCAATTGGATTTAGGTCTGGACTTTGACTGGGTCATTCTAACACATGAATATGCTTTGATCTAAACCATTCCATTGTAGCTCTGGCTGTATGTTTCGGGTCGTTGTCTTGCTGGAAGGTGAACCTCCGCCCCAGTCTCAAGTCTTTTGCAGACTCTAACAGGTTTTCTTCTAAGATTGCCCTTTATTTGGCTCCATCCATCTTCCCATCAACTCTGACCAGCTTCCCTGTCCCTGCTGAAGAAAAGCATCCCCACGACATGATGCTGCCACCACCATGTTTCACAGTGGGGATGGTGTTTTCAGGGTGATGTTCAGTTTTAGTTTTCCACCACACATAGCGTTTTGCTTTTAGGCCAAAAAGTAAAATTTTGGTCTCATCTGACCAAAGTACCTTCTTCCACATGTTTGCTGTGTCCCCCACATGGCTTGTCGCAAACTGCCAACAGGACTCCTTATGGCTTTCTTTCAACAATGGCTTTCTTTTTTGCCACTTTATCATAAAGGCCAGGTTTGTAGCGTGCACGACTAATAGTTGTCCCGTGGACAGATTCTCCCACCTGAGCTGTGGATCTCTGCAGCTCCTCCAGAGTTACCATGGGCCTCTTGGCTGCTTCTCTGAGTAATGCTCTCCTTGCCCGGCCTGTCAATTTAAATGAACGGCCATGTCTTGGTAGGTGTGCATTTGTGCCATTTTCATTTTCGGTGGTTGATTGAACAGTGCTTTGTGAGATGTTCAAAGCTTGTGATATTTATTTATAACCTAACCTTGATTTAAACATCTCCACAACTTTATTCCTGACCTATCTGATGTGTTCTTTGGCCTTCATGATGCTGTTTGTTCACCAAGGTTCTCTAACAAACCTCTGAGGGGTTCACAGAACAGCGTTATTAATACTGAGATGAAATTATACACAGAGGGGCTCTTTACCAATTAGGTGACTTATGAAGGCATTCTATTCCACTAGATTTTAGTTAGGGGTATACAAATGAACGCCACACTTCAAAACCATTCATCATTTTCCTTCCACTTCATAATTATTTGCCACTTTGTGTTGGTCTATCACATAAAATCCCAATAAAATACATTTTTGTTTTTTGTTGTAACATGACAAAATGTGGAACATTTCAAGGATTATGAATACTTTTTCAAGGCACTGTATGATCTACCAGAATACCTAGATCCTTCTCCATCATTGGCTCCAAGTGTATGGTTTATCAGAACACCCAGATTCTTCTCCAACTTTGGCTCAAAGTCTGTGGTGTATGTACCAGAACACTCAGATCCTTCTCCATCATTGACTCCAAGTGAAGAACTATCAGAACACCCAGAACCTACTTCATCATTGATTCATACAATCTACAGTCTACAATCCACTAGAACGTTCAGATCACGCTCCATCATTGACTCCAGGTCTATGCCCCTGTACACACAGTCGGAGATTTCCACAACCAAATCCGTCGGATTTTGCCCATCGGATTTTGTCCGTCGGATCTTGTCCGAAACTGTTGCATACACACGGTCGGACAAAGTTGGTGAAAAATCCGATCTTTCAGAACGTGATGACGTAATTTCGTTACGATGGGACTACATTCAGGCTAGTAGCCAATAGCTTTGATGTAGGAATTTGATCTGAGCATGCGTGGCACTTGGTCCGATCAAAATTCTCTACACATGATCGGAGTATGTCCGATCGGCCCAGTTGGTAGGGAAATATTTCCAACATGTTGGAAAATTGGGTCCGACGGAGATTCGGATGGAATCAGTCCGATGCATACCACACACAGTCGGATTATCTGACGACACGGTCCGATAAGACGCATTCCGACGGATTCTCCGACCGCGTGTACGCAGCATAAGACCTACCAGAACACCCAGATCTTTTTCCTTCATTGACTGCAAGTATGTGATCTACCAGAACACCCAGATCTTTTTCCTTCATTGACTCCAAGTATGTGATCTACCAGAACACCCAGATCCTTCCCCATCATTGACTCCACATCTATGATCTACCAGAAAACCCAGATCCTTTCCTATCCATCACTGACTCCCTCAATTGGACTCTCCCTAGTTGTATAATACATGCAGGTTTTTATCCCCTATGTGCAGAACTGTACATTCATCAACATATGCCAGAGCTTTGATGGAAGACATCTTGTAGAGCCATTATTCCGCCACAATGCTTTGTCGAAGGTATTGCTTGATTTTGCTGTCTAAGTGGCATTTGATGCACAGTACACTAGGAGTATTCTTGTTCTGTGTTTCACAGTACCAGCTGCTGAATTGGCAATTATGTTACTAATTTGTTGTGTTTAAAAAAATAAATAAAATAAAAACGATTAAATTACATGTAAGGCCGCGTACACACGCGCGGACTGTTCGCCCAACTTTGTCCGCTGAACAGTGTTTGGACGGACAGTCCGCTCGTGTGTGGGCTTTCAGCGGACAGTTTCAGCGGACAGTTTGACGAACAAGGTTTTACGGAATTTCCGAAAAACTGTCCGCTGAAACCTTGTTTCAGCGAACAGTCCGCTCGTGTGTAGGCTTGTTCGTCAAACTAAGTTCCGCGCATGCTCAGAAAGGATTTACACGCCGAAAGTTATAATGCAGTGTATAGGACGTCGTATTTTTCGTCCCGTCGTACGTGCCGTTCACGTCATCGCGCACGGTTTCAGCAAACTGTTCGTCTGTCGTGTGTGGCCATGTCCGTCCATGCTAATTTTGAGCGGACTGTTTGCCGAAACTGTTTGACGGACAAAGTTGGGCAAACAGTCCGCGCGTGTGTACGCGGCCTAACAAGTTAAACAAAACTCAGCATGCAGCAATGTTGGCAAAACTTTCCTTGGCACAAATATAGATCCTTAGAGCTAGAATCAGTTTGTCTCACTTAAAGGGACGCTGTCTCACAATCTCTCTTGCTTTGAGCAACTATGGCCTGTACAAAGGATCTCTGTTATTTATATATAGATTTCTCATGGAAGGCCAAAGCCAAATTCTTCTCTTTTGTCCATTCTGGGAGAGGGGTCTCGGCCACTCACCCTCAACAAAGGGAAAATGTTTTTCTTTTTGGCTCTTTGGTTTCTATTAATAATGGACTCCAGCAGTTTAGATACGATTTCCCCTCTAGCTGGAATTTCATTCTTTCTTACCTAAAATATTCTTCAAAATTAACTACTCCAGTAGCTGGAGAGGGCTCCTTATTGCCCAAACTTAAAACAATAATGGATCTTCCTTTCCCGCAATTATAGAAATGTATATTAGAACATTCCTAATCTAGTTTATGTATCGTCTTGTCCAAAATCCTATACCTGACCTCACAAATAGGTACAAATTCCCACAGACACCTTCCAAAATTTTGTGGAAAGTCTTCTCAAAACAATAAAGGCTGCCATGGCCACAACAAATTTGACCAGTTAGATGTGGAGGAATTAGAGTGTCCTGCACAGAGCCCTGACCTCAACCTTTCCAAAAACCTTTGGGATGAATTTGAACACCAATTTATTTGAACTCTTTTCCAAAAAAACAAACTCAAAGGACACCAAATATAAGGTAAAATATAAGTGCTGGTCCCTACCGGGGGCGGACTGACCATTGGACCACTCGGGCACTGCCCGAGGGCCTGTGCCACTGGGTTGCCAGCCTCAGTAAAACCAGGGACAGTATGTAAAAATCTGTGTTTTTTTTACATCTGTCTCTGAAATGTCCCTTACCAACGGCCATGTGAATGAAGCCTTATAGTAAAAGCTTGTAGCATGAACCAGTGGGCTGGCTCTTGGGGGGAGTTATTTAAATAATAAAACTTATTGATGAAGGCATCACTCGCTGACTCCCATCACCTGCTGACTCCCATTATCCACTAACTCCCATTAACCACTTACTTAAAATGCCTTGATGGAGGAATGGAAGTTCCTAGGCAGGATGTATTTGGATGCAAACTATCCTAGGTAACACCCAATTGTGAAGCCGATCCTATGATTGTAATGCCGCGTACAAACGACCAGACTTTCCGGCAGACTAGGTCAGACAGTCTTCCTGACGGACTTTCGGCGGAGTTCCGATGGACTTTCTGAATGAACGGACTTGGCCACACACAATCACACCAAAGTCCGAAGGATTCGAACGTGATGACGTATGACCAGACTAGAATAAGGAAATTCATAGCCAGTAGCCTATAGCTGCCCTAGCATTGGTTTTCGTCTGTCGGACTAGCATACAGACGAGCGGATTTCTCCATAGGAACTGGGTCCGGCGGAGTTCCAGTGGAAGAATTTGAAACATGTTCTATTTCTAGAGTCAGTCAGATTTTTGGACAGCAAAGGTCCGATGGAGCCCACACACGATAGAATTGTCCAACGGACTCCTTCCGTCGGACCTTTGCTGTCAAAGTCCAGTCGTGTGTACGTGGCATTAGGCCTAAAATTCAATAAATGAAAGGGGTGGGCCAGGGTAAGTCAGGCTGGGGAGGAAAGGGTTAGATGCAGTGGAGGTGCGTCTATTAAGGGCGCACGGGCGCCACCCCCTCTCTCCAGCCACCCCCTCTGTGTAGTATGGATAGATTTATGCATTGCATGAATCTATCCACGGGCACTGTAGCGACCCCCTATTTAGGTGTCTGGCCCCTTATCAGAAGCCGGCACCTGAATTCCAGCGGCGGGGGGTGTTTTTGAAGCACCTGATTTAGAGCCATAGGCTCTAATAGCCTTCAGAAATGTGAACTGTGAGCGCAATCCATTGTGCTCGCAGTCCACCCAGGTGTGTTAACAAAGCAAATGAATATTTGCTTTGCTAACACAGAACTGCCTTTCAGCCAATCAGGAGATGCGGACGTAATACTGGTCACCTGATTGGCTGAAGGCCAAGGTGATCCCATTGGCCACCTCGCAGAACAGGAAGAAGATGTGCACGGAGGGCACAGGAGCCATCGCCGCGCTACCAGTCCCACAGCTCACCGCCTGTCCTGCTGCCTGATCTGCCACCATGATGGGGTAAGTGCCAGGCAGACAACGGACAGGTGAGCCAGCTGGGGGGCACAGTGGCTGCATATTATTGGCACAGAGGCTGCAATTTATGGGACACAGTTGGCTGCATTTGCTGGGCATAGTGACTGCATATTATGGGCACCGAAGCTGCAATTGATGGGGCCCAGTTGGCTGCATTTGCTGGGCATAGTGACTCCATATTATGGGCACTGAGGTTGCAATTGATGGGCACAGTTGGCTGCATTTGCTGGGCACAGTGGCTGCATATTATGGGCACAGTTGACTGCATATGATGGTCACAGTTGGCTGCATATGATGGTCACAGTTGTCTGCATATGATGAGCACAGTTGGCTGCATATGATGGGCACAGTTGGCTGCATATGATGGGCAAAGTTGGCTGCATATGATGGGCACAGTGGCTGAATATGATGGGCACAGTGGCTGCATATGATGGGCACAGTTGGCTGCATATGATGGGCAACGTGGCTGCATATGATGGGCACAGTGGCTGCATTTGCCGGGGCACAGTTGGCTGCATATGATAGGCACAGTGGATGCTTATGATGGGCACAGTTGGCTGCATATGATGGGCACGGTTGGCTGCATTTTCTGGACACAGTGGCTGCATATGATGGGCACAGTTGGCTGCATTTTCTGGGCACAGTGGCTGCATATGATGGGCACAGTGGCTGTATATGATGGGCACAGTTGGCTGTATATGATGGGCACCGTGGCTGCATATGATTGGCACAGTGGCTGCATTTGCAGGGCACAGTTGGCTGCATATGATAGGCACAATTGGCTACATTTTCTGGGCACAGTGGCTGCATATGATGGGCACAGTGGCTGCATATGTTGGGCACAGTTGGTTGCATATGATGGGCACAGTGGCTGCATATGATGGACACAGTGGCTGCATTTGTCGGGGCACAGTTGGCTGCATATGATGGGCACAGTGGCTGCATTTGATAGCACAGTTGGCTGTAATTGATGTTTTTGTTTCAGTATTTCTCAGAATTTTTCAGTTTGTTTGCGCCCCCCCAAATTTTTGAGCACCAGCTGCCACTAGTTAGATGATATTGGATGTCCTCCAGCAAGGAAATGAGACGGGCTGTATCTGACTTGCTTCTAATGCACATTGTGAGAAGCTCACAGTGTGTAGTGAAATCAGAGTAAGCAAATTCAGTAGAGGAGAGGAGCCGGTACAACTGTACAAGACTGAAAGGAAGGCTGCAGTTTGGCTGATGTTTAGACTGATATTTTATTCATTGAAGTTGTATTTACTTTAACATAATTAGATGTATTTAAACTCACACATGTCTCGCATACATCTTACCCGTACATAGACACGAAGATATCCCATCAAGTCTATCAATAATATTTGTAGCCAAAATATTTGTAAATGTCGGGACTTTCCAGTAAACATTTGGAGAGGCCAGAGGGATGCATTCAGGCAGAATCCATCTTCTCCTAACTGACTATTTACTTATTATTATGTTATTAAATAATGAGACAGAAATATAACATTTTAAGTTATATAATTCTTCTAGGCTGCAATAAAAGTAACATTTGAATTTATAGACTTCATGAATACATCAGATCAATTTATTGATGACCTTTTTTTCTCCAGCCAACTTCCGCACCTTTACCATTTATCACAAATACAGAAAATCCAAATAAACTGTCCAATTGCATGTTATTCACCCAAACAGGAAGACACTATTTTAATAGTTTTGTTGTTTTTTTTATAGTTACATTTCTCTAGAAAATCACCAAAAAAACCCCCCAAAAAAACTTCCCTTCATTTGTTGTTCAATACATCCCCAAATTCTGTTAAAGACAATTCAGTCCGAATAAAGAGAACATCATGTATATATCTTGTCCGGTATACCCAAGACCCGACAATAAACTCTTCCTCCCATGTGGCCACAAACAGATTCTGCTGCAGCACTGGCTGCACATTATTGCTTTGGAATAATTGTTTGGAAATCAGTTAAGGGTTCCATATTATGGGTTGGGGAGCCAGTTGGAAGGGGACCTTTAAGTTGCACAGTCATGGACAATTGATGGGGTTTGGATGTTTTTGCCAAAACTCATTTGTTTTCAACCAGTTGTTGTCATTAAAGCAGAGCTCTACCCAAAAAAGGGTAGTTCCACTTTAAGGCCTAAGCTCGCCCCCCCCCACCCCACCTTCCGCAAATGGCTTTTTTTTTGGACACGTCCCAAAAGTCTGCGGGACCATTTACAATGTGCAGCGTGGCTTGCACATGTGCAGTGCGCACTTGACTGTGATGCCGCAAGCTGTCGCAGCCGGGTGCCCACAGTTGAGATGCTGGTGCCGGGGACAGAAAATAAAAGGAAGGGATGGCTTGGGTTAGCATAGTGGTGTAGCATTGGGGGTTAGCTGGAGCGGTGACCCTGGGCACAATATCTAGAGGGGCGCAGAAAAGTTCCAACTCCCAAGTGCGCCACTGTGTCTCCACTCTTCATGATCCGTGCTAGCGCTGCAGCCTCTCCGGGTGTCCGGGCTCAGAAATGGGTGCCCTCTGTGATTGGCTGAACTTGGTCATGTGCGGGTGCAGCAGCTGGCGGGTGATCGCGGCTGGTGCAGCCGCTTGCTCCTGCCTAGCTGTCCGGGTCTCACTGCTGGCTGGCTGGCCCTAAAGCCTGGTACACACTACTATTTTTTTTTTCTGTTTAACCCAGCGATTTGAATGAAAAAAACTGTCAGCTCTGGTTGAGCCGTTGTACTAACTATGCAAAGTTAGTATAGCAATCTCCCCCACTAAACCATTGTGTCCTGACAGGGGGACAACCCCCTGCCAGAACACTCCGATCAGCACTCTCTGCCATTGGCTGAGAGCACTGATCGGGAGTCAAACGGCTGCTGGTTTTCATGCATGCACGTCCGACAGAAGCCGGCCAAGCGGCTGGTTCCTGTCAAACAAACCAGCATACACACGGGCCGAATGTTGCCCGTTTTTTTTAAACCAGCCAATGTCTCCCGACATTCGGCCCTTGTATACCAGACTTTGGGCTCCGTATCTCCACCACACTCTGCATGGGTAACAAGAAGCGCGACAAGGTGAATGATGTTGGTGCACTGCCATGCCACAGCCAGGCTGGCTGGAGACTAGCAGGCTCAGCAGGGACTGGGACATGGAATCTTAGGGGGGAGAAACATTGGACACTCTTACTTCAGTGTCTTCTGGCTGGTCACTGGTCCTCCCCCTATTTCTGCAGTTCTGCAGACTGCTTGTTTACAAGATCCCTGTGGCTCGTATGGACTCAGGAATCTAATAAACAACAAGCAGTCAGCAGAATTTATCATCATCAGCTTTCCATGTCATGATGTCAGGGCTGTTGACAAAGGACAAGCACAAGGCATTCATGCCCAACCCTTAGTTTCCCTTTGGTGAAGGAATAAACGGAGGACTAGCGACCAGTCACTGCAGTAAGAATAGGGTGGGCTTCCAATTGTCCATCAGAACATACCTCTTCTCTGCTAGGGGACACTGGGAAGTGGCTGCTCCTAGACAGGGATGAGCCGAACACCCCCCGGTTCGGTTCGCACCAGAACTTTCGACCTTTAGAACCCCAGTGAAGTCTATGGGACTCGAACGTTTGAAATAAAAAGTGCTAATTTTAATGGCTAATATGCAAGATATTGTCCTAAAAAGGGTTTGGGGACCAGGCTCCTTCCCCAGGGGACATGGGTCAATGCCTAAAATGTTTTTAAAAACTGCAGTTTTTCGGGAGCACTGATTTTAATGACGATTAAAGTGAAAAAAAGGTGAAATATTCCTTTAAATATCATGCCTGGGGGGTGTCTATAGTATGCCTGTGAAGTGCCATGTGTTTCCCGTGTTTAGAACAGTCCCTGCACAAAATTACATTTAACAGAAAAAAAGTCATTTAAAACTGCTTGCGGTTTTAATGTCATGTCTGGTTCCGGCAATACGGATGAAAATCATTGAGAAAAAAATGCCATGGGTAGCCCCCCCTGCCCATTACCAGCCCCTTTGGGTCTTGTACGGATATTAAAGGGAAACTCGTACCCAAATTAAAAAAAAAGGAAAGGCACAGGTGGTGCAAACAAGAGAGGGACTGTGTAGGTTTATTTGTGTTAAGTAGAATCTGTTTGTAATTTTGAACTGGCACATTTTTAAAGTGTAGCTCCAGTCAAAAAATCTATTTTTAAGCTTTTTGGAAAACATAGGGAAGGGTTATCACCCCTGTATAATTTTTTTGCCGTCCGTCATCTTTTCATCGCACTTCCTGTTGTCCCCTTCCATTTGCAAGTAGGAGACATTTGTAAGTTGGATGTTTGAAAGTAGGGGCCTGCCCTATATGCTCTGCAGAAATGGGGGCCTAAGGTGTTGATGTTGCCACAACACTCTAAGCCCTCAAAGTGACTCTTGGTAAGCGCTGGAGTGCCCTGCTGTG
Source organism: Lithobates pipiens (assembly GCF_037356315.1). Lineage (NCBI taxonomy): Eukaryota > Metazoa > Chordata > Amphibia > Anura > Ranidae > Lithobates > Lithobates pipiens. The sequence goes on from NW_027507686.1 coordinate 33,706,710, forward strand.
AACGGTTATATCGAGAATTGTAATTACATGCCATTGTTGAACAGTGGTAGAAAAATTGGGCCTTTGGTGGTTGTGGTGGTGGTGCTGGTGCCACAACACTATAGGTCCTCACAGTTAATCTCGGTGAGTGCAAGAACGGGCCCTGCTGTGAAATATTATATCAAGAATTGCAATTACATGCCCCTGTTAAACAGGGGCTGAAAAATTGGGCTTTAGGCACTGCTTGCTGGTGCCACGACACTTCAACCTCTCCCAGATACTCTAGTTGGAGTGCAGGAATGAGCCCTGCTGCAAAGCATTGCATCAAAAATTGTATTACATGCCCCTGTTAAACAGGGATTGAAAATTGGGCTGGTGGCATCATAAGTGTCCATAACAGGACAGTCACTCAGCATCAGCATAGGCAGTCTTGAAGGGATGTGACATTTAAAAAAAAAATGATTTGGTTACATCAGCTTCAGGTGCTTGGTAGCTGGTGGTGATCCAAGACTGATTCATCTTTATGAAGGTCAGTCGATCAACCGAGTCGGTGGACAGGCTCACCCTGTGATCGGTAACAAAGCCACCAGCAGCACTGAAGGTGCGTTCTGAAAGAACGCTGGATGCAGGACAGGCCAGTAGCTGAATTGCATACTGTGCAAGCTCTGGCCAGTGATCCATCCTCAAGACACAGTAAGCCAGAGGATTTTCGATGGGAAAGGTGTCCAAGTCTGACCTTGCTCCTAGGTATTCCTGCACCATGTAAATCAGACGCTGGTGATGGTTGCTGGAACCGATCATACCTTGGGGCTGCGGACTAAAAAATTGTCTGAACGCATCGGTCAGACGGCCACCTTCTCCACTGCTCCTTCTGTGACTGACCGAAGCCTCAGCAACACGTTGTCCAGGACCAGGATTTTGTAACCTCCCAGTCTCTGGGAACGTGTTGCAAAAACCTTTCTGCAAGGCCTCCCGGAGATGTCTCATCCTCTGCGACGGCAAGATAAGGTCTGCAACCTTACCCTTGTACCGTGGATCAAGGAGAGTGACCAGCCAGTAATGGTCCCTCTCCTTGATTTGAAGAATACGAGGATCCTTCCTCAGGCTTTGCAGGATCAAGGAGGCCATGCAGCGTAGGTTAGCTGAGGCTTTCGGTCCGGAGTCCTCTGGGTCACTAAGGACAACATGATCCGCAGCCACCTCCTCCCAGCCACATAGAAGTCCACGGGTTTCTTGGGACTGTAAATCATCCCTACAAGACTGCTGCTGCTGCTGAGTGCCAGGCTCCACCTCCATGCTGACACAATCCTCCTCCTCCTCCTCCTCATCCTCTTCCTGTGTGATGGGTGGCACAGCAGGAACACTGTCTGGATAAAGGGGGCCTTGAGAGGCAAGGAAGTCCTCCTCTTCCTGCCTCTGTTCTGCCTCAAGTGCCCTGTCCATTATTCCACGCAGCGTATGCTCCAAGAGGTGGACAAGAGGTACAGTGTCACTGATGCATGCACTGTCACTGCTCACCATCCTTGTGGCCTCGTCAAATGGTGACAGGACAGTGCATGCATCCCTGATCATGCTCCACTGGCGTGGTAAGAAAAACCAAGCTCCCCTGACCCTGTCCTGGTGCCGTAGTCACACAGGTACTCATTGATGGCCCTCTGCTGCGTGTGCAGCCGCTGCAGCATGGCCAACGTTGAGTTCCACCTGGTGGGCATGTCGCATATAAGGCGGTTTTTGGGCAGGTTAAACTCCTTTTGGAGCTCAGCCAGCCGAGCACTGGCATTAAATGATCGGCAGAAATGCACACAGACTTTCCTGGCCTGCCTCAGGACATCCTGCAAGCCCGTGTACCTGCCCAAGAACCGCTGCACCACCAGGTTAAGGACGTGAGCCACACAGGGCACATGGGTCAGTTGTCCCTGTCAGAGGGCGGAGAGGAGGTTGGTGCCATTGTTGCAAACCACCATTCCTGGCTTAAGCTGGCGTGGCGTCAACCACCTCTCGGCCTGCCCCTGCAGAGCTGACAAAATATCTGCCCCAGTGTGGCTCCCGTCCCCCAAACAAACCAGCGCAAGCACGGCATGGCATCTTTTTGTCTGCGTACTTGCGTAGCCCCTTGAATGCCTACGGAGCACCGCTGGTTCCGAGGACAGAGCACTGGAAGAGGCCATGGAGGAAGAAGGAGGGGGTGGAGGAGAGAGGTGTGTCACAACTAGGGATGAGCTTCGTGTTCGAGTCGAACGTACGTTCGACTCGAACATCGGCTGTTCGCCTGTTCGGCGAAGTCTGAACGTTTTGGTCCGTTCGCGCCAAATTCGTGTGGCGCTCACGGCTCACAATGCACAATGGCGCAGTGCATTGCTGGCTCATGATTGGCCAAGCATGCACTGTGACCCCGCATGCTTGGTTAATCACAGCGCCAGCAGCGAGGAGAGCTATGATTGGCCACAGGCAGGATGCCTGTGGCCAATCATAGCTCAGGCTGTGTAGTGCACGCCCCACACTATATAAGGCCGAGGTGTGTCACAACTAGGGATGAGCTTCGTGTTCGAGTCGAACATACGTTCGACTCGAACATCGGCTGTTCACCCGTTCGGCGAAGTCTCAATGTTTTGGTCTGTTCGCGCCAAATTCGTGTGGCGCTCACGGCCCACAATGCACAATGGCGCAGTGCATTGCTGGCTCATGATTGGCCAAGCATGCACTGTGACCCCGCATGCTTGACCAATCGCAGCGCCAGCAGCGAGGAGAGCCATGATTGGCCACAGGCAGGATGCCTGTGGCCAATCATAGCTCAGGCTGTGTAGTACACGCCCCACACTATATAAGGCCGCCAGCGCGGCGGCCTTGTGTAGTGTGTTGGCGTCTGAAGCAGTTAGTGGGTGTTCTGTGTACCTTTAACACAGTACACACCGATCGTTTTCGGACGATTTTCGATCTTGCTGTTGTGTAGTGGTTGTTGTCTGCGTGCCCTGACCGCAGTATACACCGCTATATTCACCTCACCTATATAGCTAGTGATCTATCTTTTATAGTAGAGCTTGCAGTCAGTAGTTTTAGGAGCTTGTGCGTGCTGTCTGCGTGCTCTGTACCCAGTACATACCGCTATATCCACCTACATAGCTCTTCTCTATTTGAGCCCACTTGCCATCTGCAGGAGTTATTGGAAGTTGTGTGTGCCTCCAGCACAGCACAGTATACATCTGTATATACCGCTTTATCTCTGGTGTTCTATAATAAAGGCATCTGCAGGAGTTAGTGGGTGTTTTGTGCCTCCAGCACAATATACACCTGTATCTACCATTTATTGCTGTTCTCTAATAGAGCCATCTGCAGGGCTTAGTGTGTTGTGTGACTTCCATTACAGTATACCCCTTTATCTCTGGTGTTCTATAATAAAGGCATCTGCAGGAGTTAGTGGGTGTTGTGTGCCTCCAGCACAATATACACTACCCAACTGCCTTTTTACCCAACTCCCTTTAGGCCATTACCATGTCTGGAAGGCCAGCAAGGGGAGGCAGACAGGCGCGAGCCGATAAAAGAGGGCAAGCAAGCTCTGTGTCTAGAGACAACAGTGCTGGCTGTGGATGCGGTGCATTGTCATCAGCACGTGGCCATGGGACACGCTTGTCCTTCTTTTCGGCAGCTGGACATGTTGAACCGCAACATGCCAACGACTTGGTAGAGTGGATGACCAAGCCCTCTTCATCCTCCTCATCCTCTCTCACCCAGTCTCAGGGTACTAGCAAAGCAGCTGCCAATGCATCGTCTTCCCTTGTCTCAATGTCATCATCAGTGACTCCTTCCCTAGACCCACCACGTCCTCCTGAGGAGTCTCCTGAACTCTTTGAGCACAGTGTTGGGTACATGCTCCAGGAGGATGCCCAGTGTTTTGTAGGCTCTGATGATGACACTCAGCTAGAGGAAGGCAGTAGCGTGAGCGCAGAGAGAGGGGATGCTCAAGAAGGACAGCAATCTGGCAGTCATGTTCCACAAGCTGCAGCATACTGCCAGGTTTGCTACAGCGATGAAGAGGGAGGGGATGATGAGGGCACTGACTCCACATGGGTGCCTGGTAGGAGAGAGGAGGAGGAGGAGGAGGAGGAGGAGGCACATGTCCAACGAGGCAGGATGCCCTCCGGGGGCCAGCTTAGGGGCAGCACACCGACTGAATCACATCGCAGAGCTCCGCCTGTGCAGGGCGCTGCCTCTGCGCGTTATTCTAAAAGTTCTTTGGTGTGGGCCTTTTTTGAGACGAGTGCATCAGATCGCACCGCTGCTATTTGCAACATATGTCTCAAGCGTATCTCGCGTGGCCAAAACATCAGCCGCTTGGGCACCACATGCTTGACCAGACATATGTTGACCTGCCATGCAGCTCGTTGGCAAGCGTACCTCAAAGACCCACACCAAAGAACAAAGCGGACCTCTCCTTGCTCCTCATCAGCTGGCATCTCCAACCCCACTAGACCTTCAGTCCTCTCTGAAACCTGCTCTGAGAGGAATGAAGGTGTAGAATTAGGTGTGTCACAGCCAAGTGCTTCCAGGCACTCTGCTAGCAGTACACCCACGTCCGATTATAGCAGGCAAATGTCCCTGCCCCAGCTGCTGGACCGGCGAAAGAAGTTCACTCCCAGCCATCCACATGCCCAGCGGTTGAATGCTAGCTCGGCTAAATTGCTAGCACTTCAACTGCTGCCTTTTCAGTTGGTAGACTCGGCCCCCTTCCGTGAGTTTGTACAATGTGCGGTTCCTCAGTGGCAGGTCCCCAAACGCCACTTTTTCTCACGGAAGGCGATTCCGGCTCTCTACCGGCATGTGGAAGGCAATGTCCTTGCCTCGCTGGACAGGGCGGTCAGCGGAAAGGTGCATATTACCGCTGACGTTACCTGTCTTTCACGGCCCATTGGGTCACTCTTCTGGCAGCTGGGAAGGATGCAGGACAAGTTGCAGTAGTGTTGGAGGTTGTTACTACTATTGGTTGTGACACACCTCTCTCCTCCACCCCCTCCTCTTCTTCTTCCTCCATGGCCTCTTCCAGTGCTCTGTCCTCAGAACCAGCGGTGCTTCGTAGGCGTTCCAGTGGCTACGCAAGTACGCAGGAAAAACGATGCCATGCCGTGCTTGCGCTGGTTTGTTTGGGGGACAGGAGCCACACTAGGGCGGATGTTTTGTCAGCTCTGCAGGGGCAGGCCGAGAGGTGGTTGACGCCACGCCAGCTTAAGCCAGGAATGGTGGTTTGCGACAATGGCACCAACCTCCTCTCCGCCCTCCGACAGGGACAACTGACCCATGTGCCCTGTGTAGCTCACGTCCTTAACCTGGTGGTGCAGCGGTTCTTGGGCAGGTACCCCGGCTTACAGGATGTCCTGAGGCAGGCCAGGAAAGTCTGTGTGCATTTCCGCCGATCATTTAATGCCTGTGCTCGGCTGGCTGAGCTCCAAAAGGAGTTGAACCTGCCCAAGAACCGCCTTATATGTGACATGCCCACCAGGTGGAACTCAACGTTGGCCATGCTGCAGCGGCTGCACACGCAGCAGAGGGCCATCAATGAGTACCTGTGCGACTACGGCACCAGGACAGGGTCAGGGGAGCTCGGTTTTTTCTCACCACGCCAGTGGGGCATGATCAGGGATGCATGCACTGTCCTGTCACCGTTTGAGGAGGCCACAAGAATGGTGAGCAGTGACAGTGCATGCATCAGTGACACTGTACCTCTTGTCCACCTCTTGGAGCATACGCTGCGTGGAATAATGGACAGGGCACTTGAGGCAGAACAGAGGCAGGAAGAGGAGGACTTCCTTGCCTCTCAAGGCCCACTTTATCCAGACAGTGTTCCTGCTGTGCCACCCATCACACAGGAAGAGGATGAGGAGGAGGAAGAGGAGGAGGATGATTGTGTCAGCATGGAGGTGGAGGCTGGCACTCAGCATCAGCAGCAGCAGTCTTGTAGGGATGATTTACAGTCCCAAGAAACACGTGGACGTGGCTGGGAGGAGGTAGCTGCGGATCATGTTGTCCTTAGTGACCCAGAGGACTCCGGACCGAATGCCTCAGCTAACCTACGCTGCATGGCCTTCCTGATCCTGCAAAGCCTGCGGAAGGATCCTCGTATTCTTCAGATCAAGGAGAGGGACCATTACTGGCTGGCCACTCTCCTTGATCCATGGTACAAGGGTAAGGTTGCCGACCTTATCTTGCCATCGCAGAGGGAGCAGAGGATGAGACATCTCCGGGAGGCCTTGCAGAAAGGTCTGTGCAACGCGTTCCCAGAGACTGGGAGGTTACAAACTCCTGGTCCTGGACAAAGTGTTGCTGAGGCATCGGTCAGAAGGAGCGGTGGAGAAGGTGGCCGTCTGACTGATGCTTTCAGACAATTTTTTAGTCCGCAGCCCCAAGGTATGATCGGTTCCAGCAACCATCGCCAGCGTCTGATTTACATGGTGCAGGAATACCTAGGGGCAAAGTCAGACTTGGACACCTTATCCCACCGAAAATCCTCTGGCTTACTGGGTCTTGAGGATGGATCACTGGCCAGAGCTTGCACAGTATGCAATTGAGCTACTGGCCTGTCCTGCATCCAGCATTCTTTCGGAACGCACCTTCAGTGCTGCTGGTGGCTTTGTTACCGATCACAGGGTGCGGCTGTCTACCGAATCAGTTGATCGACTGACCTTCATCAAGATGAATCAGTCTTGGATCACCCACAGCTACCAAGCACCTGAAGCTGATGTAACCGAATAATTTTTTTTGAAATATCACATCCCTTCAAGACTGCCTATGCTGATGCTGAGTGACTGTCCTGTTATGTTGATTGTCTATCCTCTTCCTCCTCCGATGATATGTTGGAAGAACATTTCTGGTTCTGGGTGATGCCATCAGCCCAATTTTTCTGCCCCTGTTTAACAGGGGCATTTAAGTACAATTTTTGATGCAATGCTTTGCAGCAGGGCTAATTCCTGCAATAAAACAAGAGTATATGGGAGAGGTTGCAGTGTCGTGGCACCAGCACCAGTGCCTAAGGCCCAATTTTTCTGCCCCTGTTTAACAGGGGCATTTAAGTACAATTTTTGATGCAATGCTTTGCAGCAGGGCTAATTCCTGCAATAAAACAAGAGTATTTGGGAGAGGTTGCAGTGTGGTGGCACCAGCACCAGTGCATAAGGCCCAATTTTTCTGCCCCTGTTTAACAGGGGCGTTTAATTACAATTTTTGATGCAATGCTTTGCAGCAGGGCTAATTCCTGCAATAAAACTAGAGTATATGGGAGAGGTTGCAGTGTCGTGGCACCAGCACCAGTGCCTAAGGCCCAATTTTTCTGCCCCTGTTTAACAGGGACATGTAATTACAATTCTTGATATAATATTTCACAGGAGGGCCCGTTCCTGTGCCCACCCAGAGTAACTGTGAGGACTTATAGTGTTGTGGCACCAACACCACAACCACCAAAGGTCAATTTTTCTACCACTGTTCAACAATGGCATGTAATTACAATTCTTGATATAATCGTTCACAGCAGGGCGCTCCAGCGCCCACCAAGAGTCACTTTGAGGGCTTACAATGTTGTGGCAAAACCAACACCTTGTTCCGCCATTTCTGCAGAGCATATACTGTAGGGCAGGCCCCTACTTTCAAACATCCAACTTACAAACATCTCCTACTTGCAAACGGAAGGAGACAACAGCAAGTGAGATGAAAAAAGATGGACGACAAAACAAATTATACAGGGGTGATAACCCTTCCCTATGTTTTCCAAAAAGCTTAAAAATATTTTTTTTGACTGGAGCTACACTTTAAAAATGTACCAGTTGAAAATTACAAACAGATTCAACTTAACACAACAAACCTACACAGTCCCTGTCTTGTTTGCACTGCCTGTATACTGCTGTTCTGAGTATATAGGGCCTGGGGGCCACACGCATTTCCTTTTTTTAATATGGGTACGGGGTTACCCTTAATATGCGTAAAAGACCCAAAGGGGCTGGTAATGGGCAGGGAGGGCTACCCATGCCATTTTTCTCAATGATTTTCAACCATATTGCAGGAACCAGATATAACATTAAAACCGCAAGCAGCTTTAAATGACGTTATTTCCGTTAAATGTCATTTTGTGCAGGGACTGTTCTAAACACGGGAAACACGTGGCACTTCACAGGCATACTACAGACACCCCCCAGGCACCATATTTAAAGGAATATTTCACTTTTTTTTTCCCACTTTAATCTTCATTAAAATCAGTGCTCCCGCCAAAACGGCTGTTTTTAAAACTTTTTTTTGCATTGACCCATGTCCCCTGGGGCAGGAGCCAGGTCCCGAAACCCTTTTTAGGACAGTATCTTGCATATTAGCCGTTAAAATTAGCACTTTTAATTTCGAACGTTCGAGTCCCATAGACTTCAATGGGGTTCTAACGTTCGTACGCATTTGGGGTCCGTTCGAAAGTTCTGGTGCGAACCGAACCGGGGGGTGTTCGGCTCATCCCTAGTCACAACCAGTAGTAGCATTTTGGAGGCGTGGTGGCGGAACAGCCTCCAACACTACTGCACCTCGTCCTGCATCCTTCCCAGCTGCCAGAAGAGTGACCCAATGGGCCGTGAAAGATAGGTAACTTCCCTGTCCATGCCTGCTGGACCATGAGTCAACGGTAATATGCACCTTACCGCTGACCGCCCTGTCCAGCGAGGCAAGGACATTGCCTTCCACATGCTGGTAGAGAGCTGGAATCGCCTTCCGTGAGAAAAAGTGTCGTTTGGGGACCTGCCACTGAGGAACCGCACATTGCACAAACTCACGAAAGGGGGCCGAGTCTACCAACTGAAAAGGTGGCAGTTGAAGTGCTAGCAATTTAGCCAAGCTAGCATTCAACCGCTGGGCATGTGGATGGCTGGGAGTGAACTTCTTTCAACGGTCCAGCAGCGGGGGCAGGGAAATTTGCCTGCTACAATCGGACGTGGGTGTACTTCTAGCAGAGTGCCTGCAAGTACTTGGCTGTGACACACCTAATTCTACACCTTCATTCCTCTCAGTGCAGGTTTCAGAGAGGACTGAAGGTCTAATAGGGTTGGAGATGCCAGCTGATGAGGAGCAAGAAGAGGTGCGCTTTGTTCTTTGGTGTGGGTCTTTAAGGTATGCTTGCGAGCTGCATGGCAGGTCAACATATGTCTGGTCAAGCATGTGGTGCCGAAGCCGCTGATGTTTTGGCCACGCGAGATACGCTTGAGACATACTGTATGTTGCGAATAGCAGCGGTGCGATCTGATGCACTTGTCTCAAAAAAGGCCCACACCAAAGAACTTTTGGAATAATGCGCAGAAGCAACGCCCTGCACAGGCGGAGCTCTGCGGTGTGATTCAGTCGGTGTGCTGCCCCTAAGCTGGCCCACCGAGGGCATCCTGCCTCCTTGGCGATGTTCCTCCTCCTCCTCCTCCTCTCTCCTATCAGGCACCCAGGTGAATTCAGTGACCTCATCACCCCCTCCCTCTTCATCATTGGAGAAAACCTGACAGTATGCTGCAGCTGGTGGAACATGACTGCCAGATTGCTGTCCTTCTTGAGCATCCCCTCTCTCTGCTCTCACGCTACTGCCTTCCTCTAGCTGGAGTATGTACCCAACACTGTGCTCAAACAGTTCAGGGGACTCCTCAGGAGGACATGGTGGGTCTAGGGAAGGAGTGACTGATGATGACATTGAGACGAGGGAAGAGGACGCCTTGGCAGCTGCTTTGCTAGTACCCTAAGCCTGGGTGAGAGGATGAGGAGGATGAAGAGGGCTTGGCCATCCACTCTACCAAGTCTTCGGCATGATGCGGCTCAACGCGTTCCGGCACTGGGGAGCTACATTTCATTGAGGAGACCACGAATGCCAACATGTACTGTGATATACTGAAGCAAAGCACGATCCCCTCCCTTCGGAGACTGGGCCACAGGGCAGTATTCCAACATGATAACGACCCCAAACACACCTCAAAGATGACCACTGCCTTGCTAAAGAAGCTGAGGGAAAAGGTGATGACTGGCCAAGCATGTCTCCAGACCTAAACCCTATTTAGCATCTGTGGGGCATCCTCAAACGGAAGGTGAAGGAGTGAAAGGTCTTTAACGTCCACCAGCTCCATGATGTCATCATGGAGGAGCGGAAGAGGACTCCACTGGCAACCTGTGAAGCTCTGATGAACGTCATGCCCAAGAGGGTTAAGGCAGTGCTGGAAAATAATGGTGACTACACAAAATATTGACACTTTGGGCCCAATTTGGTCATTTTCACTAAGTGGTGTACTCACTTTTGTTGCCAGCGGGTTTAGACATTAATGTGTTAATGTGTTGAGTTATTTTGAGGGCACAGCAAATTGACACTGTTATACAAGCTGTACACTCACTACTTTACATTGTAGAAAAGTGTCATTTCTTCAGTGTTGTAACATGAAAAGATATAATAAAATATTTATAAAAATGTAAGAGGTGTACTCACTTTTGTGAGATACGGTATATACTCTGCATCCAGTGTAGCCTATATCTACAGTACATTCCGTGGTGTACGGTTTCTACTATACTTCTAGTGGTGTACACAGCACACAATACAGTGTAGCCATAGTGCAGTTGCTACTAGTTTTCATGTGGTGTACACAGTACACAATACAGTGCAGCCGTAGTGCAGTTGCTACTACACTTCTGGTAGTGTACACAGTACAAAAAACAATGCAGCCGTAATGCAGTTGCTACTACTTTTCTGGTGGTGTACACAGTATCTAATACAGTGTAGTGTGGTGTTGCAAAACAAAATATACATCATGTCCGGAAGGCCACCAAGGAGAGGCAGGCTCTCACAGGCCACTAAAAGAGGTCAAACAGGCTCTGCGTCTACAGTCAACAGTGCTGGTCGTGGACATAGTGCATCCTCTGCAGGTGGCCGTGGGGCACACTTGTCCTTTTTTTCTGCTCCTGGCCGTGTTATTGAGCCAGAACATGCAGAAGAGTTGGTGTGGATAACAAAGCAGTCCTTGTCCTCTGTCACCTAGGCTCAGAGTAGTTTGCCTTCCAATGCAGCTGCCAAAGCGGCCTATTCCACAGGCTCCACAGTCACTCCTACAGTAGCCCCACCATCATGCATGGAGAAGTCCCCCGAACTATTCTACCACAGTGACGGGTACATGCTGCAGTGACTTGAATGCACCGATGTTGGTTCCCAGGTTGAGGAAGGGTGTAATGTGAGCCTAGAGAGAGGAGGTGCCCAAGAAGGACAAGAAACTGGCAGTCATGTTCCCCCAGCTACAGCATACTGCCAAGTTTGACAAGGAGGGAGGGGATGATGAGGTCACTGACTCTACTTGGGTGCCTGATAGAAGAGAGGAGGAGGAGGCAAAACTCCAACAAGGCAGGATGTCCTCTAGGGGCAGCTTAAGGGCAGCTACCCTATTGCATCACACCGCAGAGCTCCGCAGGTGCAGAGCTCTGCTGACTCCCCGCGGATTTTGAAAAGTTCCTTGATGCGGGCCTTTTTCGACACGTGTGCAGCAGATTGCACCATTGCTGTTTGCAATCTATGTCTGAAGCAAATCAAGCGTGGCCAGAACAGCAGTCACTTGGGCACCACATGCTTGACCAGACATATGACGACCTCCCATGCAGTCCGCTGGCAACAGCACCTGAAAGACACACATTAAAGAAAAAGGCAGACGTCTCTTTGCTCCTCATCTGGGATCTCCAACCACACTAAACCTCTAGTCCTCTCAAAAGCTGCACTAAGAGGAATGAAGGTATAGCAATAGGTGTCCGAAGTACTTGCAGTCAATCTGCTAGCAGTACACCACCATCTGATTTTAGCAGGCAAATTTCCCTACCCCAGTTTCTAGACCATCAAAAGAAATTCGGTCCCAGCCATCCACATTCTCAGTGTCTGCATGCTAGCTTGGCCAAATTGCTAGCACTGCAACTGCTGCCTTTTCAGCTGGTAGACTCTGCCCCCTTTCATGAATTTGTGGAATGTGCTGTACCTCAGTGGCAGATTGCAAAATGCCATTTCTTTTCACGGAAGGCCATTCCGGCTCTCTACCGGCATGTGGAAGGCAATGTTTTGGCCTCATTGGACAGGGTAGTCAGCAGTGAGGTGCATATTAACGCTGACTCATGGTCCAGCAGGCATGGGCAGGGATGTTACCTTCTGTAATAGTTCTGTATTGTTGGAGCTTGTTTCGCTACCACGCCTCCAAAATGCTAGTGGTGATTCTGCCACAGCTCTCTCCTCCACCCCCTCCTCTTCTTCTTCCTCTATGGCCTCTTCTGCAGATTTGTCCTCTGAACCAATGGTGCTCTGTAAGCTTTTAAGAGGCTACGCAAGCACTCAGGCAAAAACATGCCATGTGGTGCTTGAGTTGGTCTGCTTAGGGAATAGGAGCCACACTGCAGCAGAGATTCTGTCAGGCTCAGAGGTGGTTGAAGCCACACCAAATTCAGCCAGGGATGGTTGAATGAGACAATGGTACCAACCTTCTCTCCGCCCTCCGACAGGGACACTTGACCCATGTTCCATGTTTGGCACACATCCTGAATTTGGTGGTGCAGCGGTTCATGAGCAGGCACCCAGGCTTACAGGATCTCCTGAGGCAGGCTAGAAAAGTCTGTGGTCATTCCCGCCGGTCATACAATGCCAGTGCTTGGCTGGCTGACATTCAAAGGCAATGTGACATACCCACCAGGTGGAACTCAACGTTGGCAATGCTGCGGCGGCTGCACATGCAGCAGAGTGCCATCAATGAGTACCTTTGTGAGTATGGCACCAGGACAGGGTCAGGGGAGCTTGGCTTCTTTTCACCACGCCAGTGGCCACTGATCATGGATGCATGCACTGTCCTGTCACCATTTGTGGAGGCCACAAGGATGGTGAGCAGCGACAATGCATGCTACAGTGATACTGTCCCTCTTGTCTTCCTGTTGAAGCACACGCTTCGTGGAATAATGAACAGGGCACTTGAGGCAGACCACGGGAGGAAGAAGACGACTTCCTGACCTCTCAAGGCCCCCTTTATCCAGATAGTTTTCCTGTGGGCCCACCAAACACACAGGAAAAAGAGGATGAGGAGAATTGTGTCAGCATGGATGTGGAGGATAACACTCAGCAGCAGTCTTCAAGGGATGGTTTTCAGTCCCCAGAAACCCAAGGAGCTGTACGTGGCTGGGAGGAGGTTGTTACGGATCATGTGATCCTTAGTGACATAGAGGACTCAGAATTGAATGCCTCTGCAAACTTATGCTGCATGGCCTCCCTGATTCTACAAAACCTGCAAAAGGACCCTAGGATTTGTGGTATCAAGGAGAGGGATCATTACTGGCTGTCAACCCTTCATGATCCACATTACAAGGGCAAGGTTGCATAACTCATCCTACCTTCGCAGAGGGAGCAGAGGATGAAACATCTTCAGGAGGCCTTGAAGAAAGGTTTGTGCAATGTATTTCCAGACCCGTGTTGCTGAGGCTTCATTCAGAGGAAGAAGGGTGAAGAACGTGGCCGGATGACCGATGCCTTTAGACAATTTTTCAGTCCTCAGCACCAAGGTCTGATCAGTTCAAGCAACCATCCCCAACGTACGCATTATATGGTGCAGGAATATTTAGGGGCAAGAGCAGACTTGGAGACCTTTCAAACAGAGCATCCACTGGGTCTTGAGGATGGACCACTGGCCAGAACTTGCTCAATATGCAATTGAGCTACTGGCCTGTCCTGCATCCAGCATTTTTTATGAACACACATTTAGTGCTGCTGGAGGGTTTGTAACAAATCATAGAGTGCACCTGTCCCCAGACTCTGTTGATAGTCTCACATTCATAAAAATGAATCAGTCTTCGATCAGCTGCTATCAAGCACCTGATGCTGATGTAACTGATTGCATTTCCTATGGATTCGGGATCCTTTGAAGACTGCCTATGCTGAGAGACTAACCTATTCCTCCTCAATCTTGATGATGCTAGCTTCCAACAATATTTTTGGTTTAGGGCACCAACACTGCCTAAGGCCCAATTTTTCTGCCCCTGTATAATAGGGGCATGTAATCACAATTTTTGATCTAATATTTCACAGCAGGGCCCGTTCCTGCACCTAACAAGAGTATCTGTGAGGGGTTACAGTGTTTTGACACCACCACCACCAGCCCAGTTTTTCTGCCCCTGTTCAACAGGGGCATGTAATTACAATTTTTGATCTAATATTTCAAAGCAGGACCCATTCCTGCGCCCACCAAGAGTAACTGTGAGGACTTACAGTGTTGTGGCACTACCACCACCATAACCACCAAAGGCCCAATTTTTCTGCCCCTGTTTAACAGGGGCATGTAATTACAATTTTTGATCTAATATTTAACAGCAGGGCCCGTTCCTGTGCCCACCAAGAGTAACTGTGAGGGCTTACAGTGTTGTAGCACCACCACCACCAAAGGCCCAATTTTTTTGCCAGTTTAACAGGGGCATGTAATTACAATTTTTGATATTATATTTCACAGCAGGGCCCATTCTGGCGCTCACCAAGAGTAACTGTGAGGGCTTACAGTGTTCTGGTACCACCAACACCTAAGGATCAATTTTCTGCATAGTATATAGGGCAGGCTGTATAGTATATATACTGCTGTTTAGAGTATATAGTGCCTGGGGGCCTAGGGGACCCCCACACCATTTAAAAAAAAATCTGGGTGCAGGGTTCCCCTTAATATCCATACCAGACCCAAAGGACCTGGTAATGGACTGGGTGGGGGGGAACCCATGCCATTTTACTCAATGATTTTCCTTCTATATTGCCAGGACCCGACAATGCATTACAGCTGCAAGCAATTTTAAATGACTTTTTTTCTTTTAGAAGTGTCATTTTGCTGTGGTATTGTTATAAACATGGGGAAAACTGCGCCACTTTACAGGCATAGTATAGACACCCCCCAGGCACGATATTTAAAGGAATATTTTATTTTTATTGTTTCACTTTAAGTATTTTTAAAATAACTGCACTACATGGCTGTTTTTAAAACTTTTATTTGCATTGATGCATGTCCCCTGGGGCAAGACCCGGGTCCCCAAACCCTTTTTATGGCAATATTTTTTTCGGCGTAGGGGTTCCCCTTTAAATCCATACCAGGCGAAGGGGGTTACGAGGTGTCAATCTCGCCGATGGAGGTAGCGACATTCACTTCCTTCGCTAGTCTATAGAATATTTTAAAAAAAGTCACAGTTACTTTACTGAGTAACTAAATACTTTTCCAATGTAGTAACCACGTTACTAACGCAATTACTTTTTGGGAGAAGTAATTTGTAACTTAACTAATTACTTTTTTAAAGTAAGATGACCAACACTGATGCTGACTCCCATTACCCGCTGACTCCCATTACCCGCTGACTCCCATTACCCACTGACTCCCATTATTCACTGACTCCCATTACTCGCCGACTCCCATTGCCCGCTGACTCCCATTACCCGCTCACTTCTACTACTCACTGACTCCTATTACTCGCTGACTCCCATCACCCACTGACTCCCATTACTCACTGATTCCCATTACTCGTTCACTTGCATTACTCACTGACTTCCATTACCCGTTTACTTCCATTACTCACTGACTCTCATTACCCACTGACTCACATTGCCCGCTGACTTACATTACTCACTGACTCCCATTACTCGCTGTCGCTGACTCCATTCACCGGCTGACTCCCATCACCGGCTGTCTCCCATCACCCGCTGACTTCCATTACCCGGTGATTCCCATCACCCTCTGACTCCCATTACCCGCTGATTCCCATTAAGTGCTGAATCCCATTACCCGCTGAATCCCATTACTCACTAACTCCCATTACCCGCTCACTTTTATTACTCACTGACTCCTATTACTCGCTTACTCCTATTACCTACTGACTCCCATCACCCGTTGACTCCCATCATCTGCTAACTCCCATTACTCACTGACTCCCATTACCCGTTCACTTCCATCACTCACTGACTTCCATCACCTTCTGACTTCCATTACCCATTCACTTCCATTATTCGCTGACTCCCATTACTTGCTGACTCCTATTACCCGCTGACTCCTATTACTTGCTGATTTCCATTACTCACTGACTCCCATCACCTGTTGACTTCCATCACCCGCTGACTACCATTAACCTCTGACTCCCATCACCCACTGACTCCTATTACCCACTGACTTCCATTATTTACATACTGGGTCAGTGTCTGCAGTCAGCCCTCCACAGGCCATGTTTGAAGAGGGGGGCCACTGGCATGCATAAAGGGAGGTGCCACCTCCTGGCACATACTGTGAGTTTGAGCTTGATCAGGAGGAAGAGGTGGTTAATGATGAAGTGCTTGGCACAGGCTGAAGGCATAGACCAGTAGAGTGATGGACAGGGGTAGAACAAGGAATTTACACAGCAACTGGTCACAGAACCTCTGCCCCATGGCATACTTTAATAACTTGGTTTCTGACAAAATCATGGCCATATGAAACATCTGTGCTTAGCACTTTAAAACAGGCAGGAATGTTAACCCCCTGGCTCCTCCCAGCCCTTTAAGGGGTTTTAGATGCCGGGAGGCAGGGTGGGGCTTATGATTATGTGACCGCCATGATTGGCTGTCACAGCAATCACATGACACATAACTGTGTCGGGAGTCCACAGGGCACGCTCTCGGCACAGCTGTGTTTACATTCTGGTACACAAATATGCGATATCTCAACATCAAGGCTCACACACAGAGAGGCCACATATTTGCACCAAGGAATATCTACCACCCAGCTCAATAGAGGGCCCAATTACTTGAGTGGACTCCGCTTCCTCTCCAACCACTGTAGCTGTATCTTGCTCTTCTACCTACCTTCCTGTTCTTACCAGGGCCGTCTTTAAGGCAGGGCAAAGGGGGCAGCTTCCCTGGGCCCTGTCCTTGTTGTGGGGCCCAAAGCAGCTGCCTCATACTTGCCAACTATCCCAGTGTAAATTTCCTTGTCCCTTGAAGTTTTAGCCCTGTTGTTGTGTACAGATGACTCACCTGCAGACCCTGTGTTTACATGTAAATAACTGGCACTATATGTAAATAGCAGTGGCATTACTAAGCAAAGAGCTGTGGCCATCTGCATTGATATGTAAATAAAGGTGGCATTCATATGTATATCATGCTTCCATGCAGGGAGAAGATGATGTGCTGTAACCTCTAGCAATCAGTGAGCAATATTACTGTACAGTAATCTCTAGCAACTAATTAACAAGCAGAAATCATTTGCTGTAACCTCTAGCAACTAATCAGTGAGCCGTAATGTGTGCTGTAACTTCTAGCAACCAGTCAGTAAGCAGTAATGATATGCTGTAACCTCTGGCAACCAATCACAATTGCTGCCTGATCTGATACAGTAAACTGATTTTAAGTCCAGCTTCTATTTATTGTATGTCTCAGAGCAGGTGGAGAGTGAAATTGCCCGGGGTCCAATCAATATTAAAGAGGGCCCTGGTTCCTGCCACACAAATAACTTTGCTGCATCTACTTAGAGATAGGCAACTTTGTCCAGGGGGTTTAGGGAGATCTTAGCCTTCTCTAACTCCAGCAGTAATAAATGGCAGTAGCAGAACCAGGAGTGGAAAGCAACGGCTGGAAATGGAGCCATCACCCTCCCCATCACCTTATTACACTTCAAAATCTCCTGTATTGGTATTCCCTGCCAGCCTTTCCCTAACCACTTCTGTGCACTACACTCAATAAAGCGTTTGAAAATAAATTTGAGTATACTAGTATTACTTTAATTACATCAGTACTTTCTTAAACACTCAAATGAAGGTACCTGTATGTCGGTACTTTTGACGTTAAATACCGGGGTTATGGCAGCAGCTAGCTGCCATAACCACGGTATTTTCAGGTAAAAGTGGTCTCAGAGGTGGCTTACCCACAAGATCACTTTTATCGGTGGCGGGAGAGGGCCCCCCCCCCCCTTCCTCCGTGCTCCGGTCATCTCTGCCACTTATCGATCGTGTCCACTCCCCTTACTACCTGGATGCAGAGTGAGGGAAAGATAACCCCCGGTCCGCTCCATATCATTGGAGGGTGGAAGCGATGTCAAATGTCACTTCTGCCCAATGCTCTTAAAGGGGACATTTTTATTTTTATTTTTTTATTGCATTTTAGTGTAGTCTTTTTGACCCAAGATCTTTAAGAGGTATACATTCCTTGTAATAGGAATAAAAGTGACCCAATTATTATTATTTTTTTAAAAGGACAGTGTAAAAATAAAACATAAAAGATAAAATAAATAAGAAAAAAATACAAATACATTTTAAAGCGCCCCGTCCTGCTAAGTTCGCTTTACTGTTGTCTTATTTTTTAAGTCAAAAAAGTGTATTTTTTCCCCAAAAAAATGCGATTGTAAGATCACAGAGCAAATCCGGTGTGACATAAAATATTGCAATGACCGCCATTTTATTCTCCAGGGTGTTAGTTTTTTTTTATAATGTTTGGGGGCTCTAAGTAATTTTCTATGTAAAAAAAAATGGTTTTAACTTGTAAATGACAAATCTCAAAAAGAGGCTTGGGGCTGAAGTGGTTAAAACACAATACATGCTTAGGTAAGGGATCTAATACTGTACTAGTGAAATAGACTCAGGGAGTGCTAAAATTCTACAGGTTAGGGGGCGCAAATTACTTGCTTTGCCCCAGGCGCTGACCACCCATGCTAAACCACTGGGTGAGCACATTGATGGATCCTGGGAAAGGTGAGTGTCTGTTTATTAAAAGTCAGCAGCTACAGTTTTTAGCAAACACAAAAATGGCTGGAGCTCCTCTTTTTTTTTCACAGTGAATCCTCCAGCAGACCCAGGTTTTGTATAATTTGGGTTCCTATAGCCATGAGGTCATAGTGCCAAGACAAGGTCCTTCAAACCCATTCAAATCCAAATCCATAATCGACCCTCCACCCCCCCCCCTGCCCTCCCCATAGAACTACTTCAGCAGTATAGGTTGCAGATTCTGCTCTTTTTGCTCCTCCTCTTGCTGAGGTGCTCAAGGCAGCCATTTATTGTACCTACCCCTCAGCCCAGAACTTCTTACTCAAATTTTTCAAACCTCTGTTGAAGGTTGGCCATGTTGGGGATTTTCAATGTTTGGGAATGAGTGTTTTGGTGAAGTTCAGGAGGGATATATCAGTGAGGTTCTGTACATTTTGTGCTGAACTTGTGTCTCATGGAAGGAATAATACCAAGGGTTACAAAGAACTTTTTTTTGCTTAAAGTAGAGGGCCACCCTAAAAAAAAAAAAAAAAAGATCATTAATATTCTTAAAAAAAATGTAAAAAAAACATTTGAAAAAAAAAAAATGTACCTTGTCAGAAATCCCTGTTGCTAGGCAGTCTTCCTAATCTGCCTTCCTCCTGCTCCACGGTGAGCTTCGTCTTCTCTCCTCGTCGCGTTGTCTTCTCGGTAATTGGGCGCGTTGTGTTCAGGGAACTGTGTGTTCCCTAACACAGAGCGTCCCATTCACAAAGCGCCGCGTGACTCGCGCATGCGCAGTAGGAAACGGGCAGTGAAACTGCAAGGCTCCACTGCCTGGTTCCCTTAGTGAGGATGGCAGCGCTGGGACCCGAGAGCCGAGGGACATGTCTGCCTCGGCGGCTGACATCGTGGGCGCCCTGGAAAGGTAAGTCTCCTTATTAAAAGTCAGCAGCTACTTTTTTTTTAGCTGCTGACTTTTAAAAACAATTTATTTTCAGCTGAAACACCGCTTTAAGCATGTATTTGCAAATGTGTGCATACTAAATCCCTGTTTTTAAGGCGTACTGTTATTAGACAGGATAATTTAGTTGGTTGCTGGCTGGTCGGTAGGTAGAGCTGGGAATTTCTTGGGTTTTGTTTTGCATGCTTTGCCCTTCCATGTGCTCCTTGCTGCAAAGGCCAGTTATAGGTGAGGGCAGTGGCCATTTGTTTGCACTTTTTTTTCTGTCTCCATTGGGATTTAGCATTAGTTTCTGTCCCAGAGACACAACAAAGTTTGAGGATTTTTCCTTTCAGTTGTTTCCAGAACAGGTGTCCCCATTGAAGGATTTCAACCCAAGCTTTTAGATTTCCCATCACTTTCAGTCCCTGAAACAATGGTCACCAGGACCGATAAAGAGGGAAAACTCCTCCAATGAGGCACAGAAGCATTAAAAACTAGACAGGGGCTATAACCCGTCCTCACTCCACCCAAAACTGGGTTTAGATAGAGTTTAACACTACTTTGTATACATATTTTTTCAGCTTTCCAATGACCATCGGACTTACACGAGTGATGGCAATAAATGTGTTACTGTCTCAAAATGTCAATACTATCATGTATTCTGTGAGTGTTTATGGATTGTTTTTGTAAAGGTCTCAAAGTTCTCTCCAAAAGGCTTCCCAGGGGCCTGCAAGGAGCTGATTGACCCCCGCCAAACTGGAAATGCTTGTTAAGTGCTATATTAGCATTATGGGGGGGGGGGGGGGGTCATTAAGCATTGGTAATCAAAGAATCAACAGGAAATTGTGCAAGGGACATTTATCTTTTCTGTCACAGATACACGCGATCTTTAACAGGCGCGCAGCCTCACTGGCGTCTGAATTTGTCACTACTTTGCTTCATAAATGGCCCCCATTGTTTGTGATGTAAAGTGGATGCCCACTATGTACTCCAATATGTGATTCATTCTCCTTATTGATAAAGATGGAAAATGTTTGTTTACTGGTTAGAGCCAATACACTCGTCCATTGTCCACCCATCCGAGGATCACACAGATCTTTTGATTGGCTGCTCAAAACAGTTTCTGACAGGTACTGTGCTGCAAAATTTTAATCAGGGAAGTATTTTATTTTTCACATACATGTCAAAATCTGCAATTTTTTTTTCTAGAAAATTACATAGACACCCCCTCCCCCCCAAACATTTTATATTTTCTGAAAGCACAGGCCCTGGGGAATAAAATACTGTCTGTTGCATTTTTTATGTCACGCAATATTTACGCAGCTGTTTATCAAACACAATTTTTTTTTAGGTAAAATATGAAAGATGATGTTGCATCAAGTAAATAGATACCAAACATGTCAAGATCTAAAATTGAGTATGCCTGTCATATGGCATCAAACTACGTTGCCTAAAATTGTCCAAAGCTTCAAAAGCCTTTACAGGTTATCAGTTTAGAGTTAGCCATGATGGCCCAAGAATTTTTGCTTTACCTCCAAAGTTCACAGACTTCATATGTGTGGTGCAATCACCGCTTACATATGCGTGTCTGACATATTTGTGCATTTGCATTTGCGTGTGAGCACAGGGGGGGTGGGGGGTGCTTTTAATTTTTTTTTATTATTATTTTATTTAATTTTTTTTTACACTCTTTGTCTCATTTAACTTTATTGATATGACAAGTAGTAAACAAGCCCCCTTTTGATATATTTGGGCAATGACAGTATTCTTTATGGAGACATCAGATATCTATAAGCCCTTGTACACACGGTCGGAGATTCCGACAACCAAATCTGTCGGATTTTGTCCGACGGATTTTGTCCGAAACTGTTGTATACACACGGCCGGATGAAGTTGTGGGAAAATCCGATCGTTCAGAACGTGATGACGTTATTTTGTTACGACGGGACTACGTTCAGGCTAGTAGCCAATAGCTTTGATGTAGGAATTTGATCTGAGCATGCGTGGCATTTTGTCCGATGGGAATTCTCTACACATGATCGGAGTATGTCCGTTGGAAAATTTGGTCCGATGGATATTCCGACGGAAACAGTCCGATGCAGACCACACACAGTCGGAATATCCGACAAAACGCTCCGATCGGACACATTCCGTCGGAATCTCCGATCGTGTGTACAAGGGCTTAGAGTCTCTCCTGCCCTCCAAAGCAGCTGATCAAACACAGATTGTGCTTGGTTAGCTGCTTCCCTGGCTGTTACATCCAGGGAATGACAGCTCTGAAACTGGAAGTGAGGAAATCCTCCTTGCTTCCAGGTTCATTATTTACAGAGGAGATGGGGGAACTGATGTTGCTCCATCTCCTCTGCGGGCAGTCAATCTGACTGCTTACACAGTGGGATGAAGGCTGCACAGTGCTGTAAAAGTGATCAGCTGCCTGTGTCACTTTTAAAGGAAAGCAGATCACTGAGATACACAGGAGCTGGGTACAGGCTGAACGGACACTGGGAACACAAAGGTTACAGATACGGCACAGGGAATCACTGGAGAATACACTTAATAACATAGGGCACAGGTGTCAAACACAAGGCCTGAATCCGGCCCTCCAGGCCACTTCATGTGGCCCTCACACCTCTCCTGCAGCTGCAGGAGAGCTCCAGCCCTCCTCTGGTCTTCCTTCAGACCCCTACTTTCTGCTTTCAAGCAATGCATCCAGCTTCTTCCCATCAGCAGCATAAGGAAAGGGGGTGCACTGTGATGTTAGGGAGAGTAGGGGACTCAACTTCTGATGGTGGGGTGGGTCTTGACATCTAATGTAAGGGGAGGGGATGCGCTGGATATCTAATCTTACAGATACAACCAGCCCTTTTGAGGACAATCATAATGCTGATGCGGCCCACAATGAAATTTAGTTTGACACCCCTGAAATAGGGGGTCCGGCTGCTAGCATGTAGATGTGTTCCTCAAACACTGAGCAACCCATATGCGTGCCCTTTAAGGCAGCTAGTATTTTAGCAACTTTATATAAAGACCTTGTTAAAACAGAAAGGTGGGCAGCTATATGGCAGATGAAGTTCAATGTTCAAAGTAATGCACTTGGGAATTTAAAATATGAATGCAAGATACATGCAAGAGGGCGAGCCTCTGAGGAAGTCAAGGATGCAAAAGGATCTGGGGGTTCTAGTAGATGACAGGCTGAGTAGCAGCATGCAATGTCAAGCTGCAGCAAGCAAGACCAGGAGACTATTATCATGCATTAACATGGAAATTTACTCAAGTGATAAATCTATAATTCTACCACCTCAATTACAAGGGATGGAGGAAATCAGTTATGGGGTCTGAAGAGCCTCAGTTATGGGGGATGGAGGATCTTAGTTATTGGGATGGAGGATCTCAATTTTGTGGAATAGAGGACCTCAGTTGTGGGAGCCGGAGGACCAAAGTTATGTGGAATGGTGAACCTCAGTTATAAGGAAGGACTACAAACATTAAACTTGTTCTTCCTGGAGAAAAGGAAGTTAAAGCGGAGATTCACACAAAAATTGAACCTCCGCTTTTCGGGAACCCTACCTCCCCCGGTGTCACATTTGGCACCTTTCAGAGGGAGGGAGGTGCAGATACCTGTCTAAGACAGGTATTTGCACCCACTTCCGATCATAGACTCCCCTGGGAGTTTACGCCTCTTCCCATCCCATTGCGCTGTCTGCTGGGACACAAACAGGTCCCAGAGACAGCAGGGACCATTCTGATTGCGCAGCGCGACTCGCGCATGCGCAGTAGGGGACTGGGAAATTAAGCCACAAGGCTTTATTTCCTGATTCCCTTACCGAAGATGGTGACGGCAGCATCCGAGGACCGAGGGACCAGCCTCGGGTGTCGAAATTGCGGGTGCCTGGACAGGTAAAGCCGCGTGCACACGGGCGGACTGTCTGGCCTACTTAGTCCGCCGAAACACATTTCAGCGGACAGTCCGCTCGTGTGTGGGCTTCAGCGGACTTTTTCAGCGTGCAGTCTGGCGGACTAAGTATTTCGGAATTTCCGTAATACTGTCCGTCGGACTCGCATTTCGGTGGACAATCCGCCCGTGTGTGTGCCAGTCCGCCGTACTTTTGAAATGAGTGGACTTTTCCCGCCCGGAGAAAAGTCCGCTCATTTCGAGCGGGTATCCAGGTAGGCGGGGCCCGCGAAGGAGACGTCGCTGGCCCCGCCGCCTGGTATGGACTTAAAGGGGAACCCCAACGCCGAAAAAAATCGGCGTGGGGGTTCCCCCCAAGTCCACAACAGACCCTTGTCCGAGCACGCTACCCGGCCGGCCAGGAAAGGGGGGTGAGCGAGCGCCCCCCCTCCTGAGCCGTACCAGGCCGCGTGCCCTCAACATGGGGGGGTGCCTTGGGGAAGGGGGGGCGCACAGCCCCCCCACCCCAAAGCACCTTGTCCCCATGTTGATGAGGACAAGGGCCTCTTCCCGACAACCCTGGCCGTTGGTTGTCGGGGTCTGCGGGCGGGGGGCTTATCGGAATCCGGGAGCCCCCTTTAATAAGGGGGCCCCCGGATACCGGCCCCCCACCCTATGTGAATGAGTATGGGGTACAATGTACCCCTACCCATTCACCTGTAAAATAAAAGTACAAAAAAAAACACAACACACGAGATAAAATACTTTATTGCACAGCTCCGGGGGTCTTCCGTCTTCGGGGGTCTTCTCGCCGGACTCCTCCGCTATCTTCTTGTAGCTCTTTTGCTAGCGGAGGAGTCCGGCTTTCTTCCTCGCCGCCGGCCTCTTCTCCCAACTTTGGGGGTCTTGTCCCCCTCTTCGGTTCTTCTGCCGGGCCACCGCGCCTTCTTATAGCTCTTTTACAGGCGGTGGCCCGGTCTTCTGTCGCCGCCGTCGCCACCGTCGCCGTCGCCACCGCCTTCCGTTCTTCTTCTTCTTCTTCTTCTCCAGGAGATGTTGCCTCAACGATCTCTCCGGCCGGAATGCCAGGGACGCACTGCGCGGCCACTTATATAGGGACAATGGGGCGGTGTCACATGGCTTTATGTCACATGGGTTGGTCACATGGGTTGATGTCACATGGGGACTATGACATCGTAAGGGGGCGGGGTCACCATGTGACACCAACCCATGTGACATAAAGCCATGTGACACCGCCCCATTGTCCCTATATAAGTGGCCGCGCAGTGCGTCCCTGGCATTCCGGCCTGAGAGATCGTCGAGGCAACATCTCCTGGAGAAGAAGAAGAAGAAGAAGAACGGAAGGCGGCGGCGACGGCGGCGACAGAAGACCGGGCCAACGCCTGTAAAAGAGCTATAAGAAGGCGCGGTGGCCCGGCAGAAGAACCGAAGAGGGGGACAAGACCCCCGAAGTCGGGAGAAGAGGCCGGCGGCGAGGAAGAAAGCCGGACTCCTCCGCTAGCAAAAGAGCTACAAGAAGATAGTGGAGGAGTCCGGCGAGAAGACCCCCGAAGACGGAAGACCCCCGGAGCTGTGCAATAAAGTATTTTATCTCGTGTGTTGTGTTTTTTTTTGTACTTTTATTTTACAGGTGAATGGGTAGGGGTACATTGTACCCCATACTCATTCACATAGGGTGGGGGGCCGGTATCCGGGAGCCCCCTTATTAAAGGGGGCTCCCAGATTCCGATAAGCCCCCCGCCCGCAGACCCCGACAACCAACGGCCAGGGTTGTCTGGAAGAGGCCCTTGTCCTCATCAACTGCGGGACAAAGTGCTTTGGGGTGGGGGGGCCGACCGCCCCCCCTCCCCCAAGGCACCCCCCCATGTTGAGGGCACGCGGCCTGGTACGGCTCAGGAGGGGGGGCGCTCGCTCGCCCCCCTTTCCTGGCCGGCCGGGTAGCGTGCTCGGACAAGGGTCTGTTGTGGACTTGGGGGGGGGCCCCACGCCGTTTTCTTTCGGCGTTGGGGTTCCCCTTTAAGTCCATACCAGGCGGCGGGGCCAGCGACGTCTCCTTCGCGGGCCCCGCCTACCTGGAGACGCGCTCGAAATGAGCGGACTTTCCTCCTCGTGTGTGGGCGAGTCCGTTCATTTCAAAAGTAGGGCGGATAGTATGGCGGACTTAGTACGCCGTATTAGTCCGCTCAAAAAGTGGTGTGTGTGGTCAAGTCCGTTCATTCGAAAGTATGACGGACTGTCCGTCGGATTGTCTGACGGACTAAGTTGGCCAGACAGTCCGCCCCGTGTGTACGCGGCCTCAGTGTCCTTATTTTAAAAGTCAGCACCTATAGTATTTGTAACTGCTGAATTAAAAAAAAAAGAATTTGCGGGCCTTCCGCTTTAAGAGGAAATATGACAGCGATATGCAAATCTTTAAATGGCCACTCTAGCATTGGGAGGAAACTTTTTAATCTTAGGTCTCTAAAGAGGACACATGCCCACACAATGAAGTTGGATAAGCTTACAATCTAAGTTCCCCATCTCCCATACACGGGCCATTTTAGAAAAGAGCCCATTGGCCTATCAGAGTCTCTATGGAGTATGGGAGATAACCAGAGTACCCAGAGGAAACCCACGTAAGCACAGGGAGAACATGCAAACTCCATGCAGATAGTGTCCTGGCCAGGATTCACCAATGTCCTGCTCATGGGGTCTACATATACAGTGGACCCCATGCTGTATTTAATTGCCCCTTCTAGATGTGTAATACCAGGCCACAATGTGCAGAGTTTTTTTTTCAAAGGAGCAACTTCATTCAGAGGTGCCTAGAGCAGCACAATGTCTAAATACTGCCCTGCATGAAGGCCTTAAGCCAAATATACTGCTGACCCAAGATTGTCATGTCTGGATGTTCATCTGCTGTCCATATCAGGTGCTCGGTGACAGCTCCGGGACGTCCAGCCTGTTATCACCAATCAGTCTGCTGGGAGAATCTCAAGTGTACTACAAGCCTGAACAACACCCGACTCCCATGGAAGGATAGATACATTACCTGGGGGAATGGCGGGGAACTCAGCTCAGCACTCCTCCAGCCACGGTGCACCATTAACAGGAGTTTGTCACAACAACGATTTGTGTGAGCAGTCTTAGATGAAAGCTGACCATTTTAGCCTGTTGGACTATGCTCTAGATCCCTGAGAGAGAAGCTGAAAAGGATCCCATGCAGGTGCCCTACTACCTGACAGGTCCTCTTTAGGAAAGGTTTGATGTCAGATAATGCTCTCTATCCCAAACCTGACTGTCCCCTCTATGGAGTAGATAATTGATCATGGTTATCGGGGCCCAGAAACCGCCTTTTCGGTGGAGCCCAGTAGCCCATTGGAGATATACATATAATAGGTTCCTCGGAAAGTGATTTTGCGCCTGGAAATGCGACTTTTATGTGAATTGTAAGGCTACATTCACAAAGCTCACCAACCTGGCATAAAAATACCTATTATTAAATAAATGACAGTTATATTCAGCCGATTCTTTGAGAATAGAAAGTGTAATGTTACCGTACATCACTGCTGCATCTGGGAGAGAAAGCCCTTGTACACACGGTCGGACATTCCGACAACAAAATCTGTCGGATTTTGTCCTAAACTGGTGTTGCATGCACACGGTCGGACAAAGTTGTCGGAAAATCCGATCATTCGTAACGTGATGACGTTATTTGGTTACGACGGGACTACATTCAGGCTAGTAGCCAATAGCTCTGGTCTAGGAATTTGATCTGAGCATGTGTGGCACTTTGTCCGATCGGAATTCTCTACAAATGATCGGACAAATTTTTATATCCAGCTCTCAAACTTTGTTGGTCGGACATTCCGACGGAAAAAGTCCGATGGAGCCCACACGCAGTCGGATTATCCGACAACACGTTCCGATTGGACATTTTCTATCAGAATGTCCGACCGTGTGTACAAGGGCTAAGGTGCTTGAAATCCCCTGAGAATGCATTTTTTTTAAAATTATTTTATTTTTATTAAAATCGGTATTTGTAACAAATGTGTACTTTTTTTTATAGCAGTGGCGGGGGGCTGGTGGACATTTAAGGTGACCGTCTTTTTCATGCAAAGTCCACTTTATCCTTCTGCAAGGGCTTTGTGAATGGAGCCTATAGGAGGTCTGCGTCATTGTGAGCTTCTCAGAAATCAAAGAGCAGCATGTCTCCAATAAACCACAAACATGAGGGCCGGGAACATGTCCTGACTTCACCCTCCCGGGGCTTCATGTTTATGTTTATTGTCACCTCCTATAAATGTCAGTTCTGTCTGTGAAATACCCAGCAACCAATCACACGGCTGTCTCCAGTCACTGACCTGTAAATTAAAATGTGTCCACAGACATGTTATCCCAAAGGAAATGTATAATGTTTTTTTAATATTATTTCTTTCTTTATTTCTAATGGTCAGGGCAAAAATCTTATTTTTTGGTAATTAATTTAATTATTTAATTTTAGGTTTTTTCATTTTTTTTCCCTTTAAATGCAATGTTGCATATATTGCATATTAAACTGTATATACAGTATTTTATCACAGTTATAGGAAGCAACCAAAAACAGCACACACAGATACCATTATCAAATGATCCCATAGATGGGACCCCCTCGGATATTACCAAGATTTGAGTACTTTATACCATTTACGGTGGAATTGTCACCTAATCAGACTATCCAATGGGGTAGAAAGGGCTGGCCGTTGTATCTTACCTAATATGCATAGGTAGGTTTTTGGTTAAGAAAATCTGCAAACACTCATAACTGTGTCAAGTACAGAAAGATGAATCTGAAATTAAGAATAATGGTCTCGGCTGTTGTTCTGCTCTGCCTGGACCATACATGGGTGCAAACAAGCTTTTGCAGAAAGTTTTATAATTGTGCACGTCCCAGCGCAGGATGGGAGTTATATATTATTACATTTTCCTGAAACTTCATAGAATGTCCAGGTTAGAACATTACGCCCATACTGCAATAATTTGAATTTAGATGCATAGACCAGGGAGAAAACATTTTCACTGTGAATGTCTGTGAATTAAACATTTGGCCTCTCTTCGACACTGTACTGTTAGAATGGTATTTATATTTGTTTATTACAGGTACGTATATAGCAATGACAATTTACACAGCACTTTACATATGCAGTATAATGTACATTCACATCAATCCCTGCCCTTAAAGTGGAGGGCCACCCTGAAAAACAAAAGTACATTAAAAATTAGCAAAAAAAAAGAAAAAAAAATGAAAATTGTTTTTTTTTACTTACCAAAAATGCCTGTTGCTAGTCATATCACCCTAATCTGCCTCTTCCTCCTCCGCGGTGAATTTCTGTCTTCTCTCCTCTGTGCGGCGTCTTCTGGGGAATGGGGCGCTGTGTGTTCTGGGAACTGTGTGTCCCAGAACACAGCGCGCCCCATTCACATAGCGCTGCGCGACTCGCGCATGCGCAGTAGGAAACGGGCAGTGAAGCCGCAAGGCTCCACTGCCTGTTTCCCTTAGTTGAAATGGCGGCGCCAGGACCCGAGAGCCAAGGGACGGGTCAGCCTCGGGCTGCCAACATCACCGGCGCCCTGGACAGGTAAGTCTGCTTATGAAAAGTCAGCAGCTACAGTGTTTGCAGCTGCTGACTTTTTTTTTTTAAAGCTGGCCCTCCTCTTTAAGAATCTTACAGATCTATGGTCCCTAATTCACATTCATACACACGTAGCAGCCTCTAGCTTAGTGTTCTAGGTGTAGATTGTTTTTTTGTAAGCTGTAGAGTAGGTACACTTGGCATGGCTGGCAGCCAAGCCTGGGTTGAATCTGGGTCAGGGATGAGTGACTCAGGGAGGCTGGATGACTCATCAAGCAGCACCTCTAGTAACTCCCCCGTTCTCTGAAACCTTGGAGAAGTTTCCAGAAGTAGAGGGTGGAGTCTAGCAGAAGCTGCTTGGAGTACTGAGGAGGGCTCCAGCCAATCCTCAGCAGGTGGGCTAGCAGGGGGTGGGCACCTCTTAAATATTCTTGGGTCATGCCAGCAGGGGCAGTCAGGTGGAAAATTGAGGAGTGCTGAGGAGGCTTCGGTGGCCCTTGAGCATGCCCCTAGTCTGGGAAGGGTGACCTCAGGCCTGGGGCTTGGTTTCTGAAAGGGATCATCTAGCAACACATGAAGGAATCCTGCCCTGGATGCATGGGAGCAAGGAGAGGGCAGCGGGAGAGAGTAGCACATGCAGGAATTATACAGGAGAAGACAGCCGGATGGGCTGGTGAGCGTGCAGTCTGGGAGGACTGTGGGGTCAGTCTGGGAGGACTGTGGGAAGTAGCTAGAAGGGCTAGTGAAAGAGGCAGCTGCAGCCAGGCAGGCTGGCAGTACCTGAAGAGGTGGTGCTGGGGGGGGGGCGTGGCCTGAGGTTCATGAGAGCAGCAGCTTAGATCCAGAACTCCGGCTCTAACTATGCATCCTGGGTCCAATCTCCTCAGAAGTGGCACCAAAATACACACAAAGACGGCGGGCATCCGTTCCAGGCATGATGGTAAATAAATACATGCCACCCTCGCCCCAAACCGCGGCGGAGCAAATGGCCTGGTTTGGAAAGCAAGATGGCGCTGACCCTTCAGCCATGCACAAGGACATGCTGCTGACAGCTCCATCCTCATCACAGGTCTCTGCACAAGGGGTGAGTGACTCTATTTCTGCAGCCCACCTCCTCCAATCCCTCCATAGATGAACCTGCACTGGCAGAAATCATGCTGGCCATGAAAGATTGCAAGGCTTCACTCACTGTACAAATGGAGAGCGTTCATATTGATTTCTCCCTACTGAAGCAAGACGTGCAGAACCTGAGGGATGGGACAGGGGAGGTGGAGGCACATGTCAGCTCTCTGGAAGATACTGTGCATCCTTTGAATGTGAGCTAGTGACCCTCAGAGATAAATTGGACGATTTGGAAAATCGTTCCCGAAGGAACAATCTCAGATTTGTCGGGTTCCCCGAACGATCGGAGGGTTTCCGCCCTGAAAGATTCCTTCATAAGTGATATTTTTGGGTTAGTGGAGCTCTCCCATGCATTTGATAGAGCGTGCACATTGCACCCCCGGCACTGCCCACAACCAGGCCCCCCCCCCCCCCCCGGGATCTCTGATTGTGAAAATCCTCAACTTCCGTGACAAAGTCCATATACTGCATCTTGCCAGAGAAAAAGGCCCACTTAAGTTTAACGGAAACACCATGTCCCGGATTTTTCAGCAGAAGTGCAATGCCAGTGCATGTCATATGCAGCGGTAAAAGACCGACTCCGCTATGAAGGCCTCCCCTATGCGATGCTATTCCCTGCTAAATTGCGCATCATCCATGAAGTCAAATCTCACTTTTGCTCCTGCCCTAAGGAAGCTATGGCCTGGCTGGATACCCACTTTGGAAAGCAACTGATGTCATTGGCCTCAGGCTCTGTGGGGGTTTTTTGTGCCTATGCGATTATCCTGTTTGATGACTGCTGACATGGATATCTGAGAATTCTATCCTGTGCTCACTCTCTTTTGCCATGCAGCCAGGATTCCTCAAGTTTGGATATCTGCATTGCCCCTTTTCTTTGAACTTCCTTACATCCTAACCGGGTCTGATGATCATTTCAAATAGCAATATATCCCCTGATATGATTGCAGATTGCACCTGTTGTGCCTAACACACCGTTACTGTTATCGTATGTGCCTTAAAGGGATTGTAAAGCTTTGTTTTTTATTTTCTAAATAGGTTCCTTTAAGCTAGTGCATTGTTGGTTCACTTACCTTTTCCTTTGATTTCCCTTCTAAATGTGTTTTTTCTTTGTCTGAATTTCTCACTTCCGGTTTCTCCTCAGTAAACTTCACACCATCATCCGAGCGGTGTTTAGTCAGCCAGAACAGCTTACTAAACAGCTTACTGAGAAGGAACAGAAAGTGAGAAATTCAGACAAAGAAAACAAAGGAAAAAACATTTAGAAGGGAAATTGAAGGAAAAGGTAAGTGAACCAACAATGCACTAGCTTAAAGGAACCTATTTAGAAAATAAAAAATGAACCTTTACAACCCCTTTAAGTTACAGAACTATCCTATATTCTGCAAGATGGACCCCTGCACCTTACTTGAGAGCCTTCATGAAACTGCTACCTCCCCCATACCAGTAGGTGGCGAGGCCACAGGTTTTACTAAGCTCTCTCATGACTGTTGCTGAGAGGGATTATTTTTTTGTTCTGGGAACCAATGCTCACTGTGTTTGGGTTAGTAGATCGGGGTGGGAAGAGTGGGGGATGTTCGGCACACCAGTCTTATCTCAAGTTAGGGATAATAAGAGTGTCTGGTCTCTCAGGTTTTTTGTTGTTTTATATGCTCCTATGATCACCTTTTTTCTACTGCTATTGCATCCCTACTATGAGCAATACTGTATCCTATGTTATATGTGGCATGCTGCAATGTTTGATTACCCTCCTAATGATATTATGTTAGATAAAACTATATATGGCTGATGCGCTAAAATTAATTTCTTGGAATGTCAGGGGTCTGAACTCACCTCACAAGCGGTCCCTAGTGTTTTCCCATTTAAAAAAAATATAAGCCTCATATCTTTTGCCTGCTGGAGACCCACCTTACTGATATTACATCACTGACTCTTAGCCCTTATACACACGGTCGGAGATTCCGACGGAATGTGTCCTATCGGACCGTTTTGTCGGATATTCCAACTGTGTGTGGTCTCCATCGGACTGTTTCCGTCAGAATATCCGATGGACCAACTTTTCCAACTTGCCAGTAAAATTTTCCGTCAAAATGCTCCGATCGGACATACTCCGATCATGTGTAGCCTACTCCGACAGACAAAGTGCCATGCATGCTCAGATCAAATTCCTAGACCAAAGCTATTGGCTACTCGCTTGAACGTAGTCCCGTCATAACGAAATAACGTCATCACGTTATGTACAATGGGATTTTCCGACAACTTTGTCCGACCGTGTGTATGCAACAGTTTCGGACAAAATCCGTCGGACAAAATCCGTCGGACACAATCCAACGGATTTGGTTGCCCGAATGTCCGACCGTGTGTACAAGGGCTGAAACGTCCCTGGCTAGCTACCAAATATCATGCCACCTACACCAACTACTCTCGAGTGGTTTCAATCTTAATAGCGAAGTCCCTCCCAGCAAAAATTATATTAGCAAAAACAGACCCCGCAGGACGTTTTATTACAATTACCCTTCGTATAGTCTGCCTAGTTTTTACACTGGGGAATGTATATGTTCCCTCCCCCGTTCTCTCCAGAAATTCTCTCCCACATATCTCTCTTACTATTGTCCAGATCCCCTTGTCCCCTACTGTTTATAGGCGACTTTAACGCTGTACTTGATCCTACTGTAGACCGCTTGCGGGTAAGGGGCAGACTCTACCCCTCATTTGTTGACTGGACTCAGGTATATGATCTCACCGAGCTATGAGGATGGAAGCACCCAGATGATTACGCAAAAAAGGTCATCTTGCTGATCTGGAAGGTTACTGCGACCCCTACTAGGGGTCTCTGGTTAAAACTGGTTAACTAATCCCTACCACTGTATAAGCTCACCTTTGATATCCGAAGGAGGAAAAAAACATTTCACAAGATCCGGGACAGATGGCTGGCTAGCCCACTAACCCCCTCACCTACACTGCCATAATTGGGTATTATTTAAGGTATTTTGTCTGATACAGTAAATTACTTTTGCCATGATAGTACTATCAATGACAATGATATTTGTCTATACAGAGTCTAATGTCGAGTTAGAAGTTATCCACTCTGAATAACATAGTAAATGCATGATGCACGATTTCCATCTGTTCTAGAATGACATAGGAGCATTTTGTATTTTATGTTTGGATTTGGTTTTATTTTCTATTTGTATGTCTGTCTGTATGTATAAAAAAAATGCAATAAAAATATCTTTAACCACTACAATACAGGGCACTTTGGCACCCTTCCTTCCCAGCCCAATTTTCAGCTTTCATCACTCTCGCACTTTCAATGACAATTGCGCGGTCATGCTACACTGTACCCAAATGAAATTTTTATCATTTTGTTCGCATAAATTGAGCTTTATTTTGGTGGTATTCATTCACGACTCAGTTTTTTATTTTTTTGCGATATAAGCGCAAAAAAAGTGGAAATTTGGAAAAAAAACAATATTTTCTTCTTTCTATTTTAAAAGAAATCCAATAAAATCAAATTTTGTCATAAATTTAAGCCAAAATGTATTCTGCTACATGTTTTGGTAAAAAAAATTCCGTTAAGTGTATAATAATTCGTTTGTGTGATCACAGATGTACGCAAATGATCATGTACAGAAGTGTGCAGGTGATCACGTACATATGTGTGCAGATAATCATTGGGACATGTGATTTTAGTGGGACATATGTGGGGGACAGGTGTTTTTATTATTTGGGGACATGTCTTTTTATTATTTGGGGACATGTGTGTTTTGGGGACATGTGTGTTTTATACTAGACTGGTGATCAGTGAGTAAAAAGCTGTAAAAGCAGCTCATACTCACTGATCACCAGCCGGCTGCAGCAATCTGCTCTCCTCTCCTCAGCGACGACTTCCGTGTGAGGAGAGGAGAGCCGATTGCCTAGCAACCAGCTGTTTGTTTACATCACATGATGGCTGTGATTGGACACGGCCGTCATGTGATCAGGAGGGCCAATCACAGAGCCCTCCTGCCGATCCGAGATGCGCCGTGTCTGGGCGACACAAGAGCATCGGGATTGCGCCGCTACGTGGGCACGCGTGCGTGCGATCCTCCTCCTTCTGAAGGACGTTCCTGAACGTCCAGTCAGAAGGAGGAGGCTCCCACCCGGCCGTATATATGCATTGGCCAGGTGGGAAGTAGTTAAAAAAAAAAAAAAGAAGAGGTGGTGATGGGATCAGTAGTCAAAGAAATGTAAAACTGACATTGACATTGCTACACATGTAAAGCGGTTGTATGCCCTGAGAAAAAAAATAAAAAGCTGTAAGGCAAAAGCATAATGAGCTAGTAGGCACCACAAACTAGCACATTATGAAGTACTTACCTTAGAACTAAGTGTTCACACCGCCTCCTGGTCACCACTGAGGGAGCTGACATGTTCCCTCTGCGTTTCATCTGGGTTCGCGGCTCAGACGCTGTGAGTAGCCGGAGTCGCGATGATGTCGCTCCAGTGCATGCACGGTAGTCCTCCTTTTCGGCAAGGAGCTTTGAATTTCCGTCACGATCAGCCTGGCCTTTAGAGCTCATGCGCAGCTAACGTCAGCGGCTGCATGCAGGGTGAATACCTCCTAAACAGTGCAGGTTTAGGAGATATTCACCAAGTGGAGGATACAACCTCTTTAAATGGGCCTCGGGTTCCTGCCTATAACAGGTTGTTGCTTCAAGATCTGACTGTGTGCTGTGTCAGTATAATTTTTGTCACGTGCAGGGCAGGACTTACCATTGGGCTTGACTGGGCTCAAGCCCATGGGCCCGCCCAATAGGGGGCCCCGCCGAGATACATAGCTGAGTGTACTCTGCTCAGCTCCGCTCACAGTCACACCCAGTCTCGACCTATGATGGACATAACACAGGGACTGGGAGCGACTGTGAGCCGAGCCGAGTACACTACTTTCGGCTCCTCTCGGGACTGTGAGAGGACCCGAGAGCCGCTGAGAGGACCCGAGAGCTGACGAGAGGACCCGAGACCCGTCGAGATACACATGACTCTGTATCTCGGCGGCGCCATTTTTAAACTTCAAGACTGCAATGACAAGGCTGCAAATGACACTGGGGCAAGGCTGTAAATGACAAGGCTACACTGACAAGGCTGAAAATGACACTGCCAGGCTGCATTGATGGGCATTTAAATGTAAGTTTTTTTCCTTAAAACTCCCTCCTAAACTTGGGGTGCGTGTTATATACCGGCGCAAGTTATAAATACGATAATGTATAGAAGGTAGGGCCCGAAAGTGACTCAAGCCCAGGGGCCCCCACCACCCTAAGTCCTGCCCTGGGTGCGTGTTATATACCGGTGCGAGTTATATGTCGATAAATACGATAATGTATAGAAGGTAGGGCCCGAAAGTGACTCAAGCCCAGGGGCCCCCACCACCCTAAGTCCTGCCCTGGTCACGTGCGTAAGTGAAGCTCTGCAAGCAAGTGTGCTGGAGGAAGCAGAGGAGTGTACATAGACTGTATGTAGGAAAGTTGTTCCTGAAGTTGTTCTAAAGTCAAGTGGGCATCCCATAATACCCCTGCTCCCTATACAACTTTTATGCCCTCAATAAAAAATAAAAACAAGCACTGGACTGTTTCTTGACTATGGGAGCATGTGAAAATGTGATGTGCCTGGCTGTACAGGGTGTGGAATCCAAGTTCACGTGTGGTTCCTACAAGGGGTGCACCTAACGCACACACTAGGGCCAATTTAGACAGGAGCCAAGTAACCTATCAGCATATCTTTGGAGTGTGGGGGGAAACCGGACCTCCCAGAGGAAACCCACACAGGAACAGCGAGAACATGCAAACTCCAGACAGGTAGGGCCATGGTTGGGATTCAAACTGACTACCCTAGTGATACTAGCCGGAGGTGCGAACCACTTAGCCACTGTGCCAAATATCGCCTGATTGGAGTGTGATGGACCTGTACTGTGATTTTAAAAATGTTTCTAAACATATGATCCAGACCTACTCACACTTGGCTGGATTACTAGATGACTTCACATGAAATGACTGCAGCAGATGAAATCTCAAGAAACTGCTTCCAGTCTGGTGAGACTTCCTACACAATTTGAGGCCAGGAGCTCCGGGCGGTTCCTGGAAGTGATGTCAACGGTAGAGCAGGAAGAAGTGGCGTTGGTTCTAATCTAGGATGGAGGATGGATATTGCTGGAACTGACAGACAGTGGTAGACAAGCTGTATGAGCACCAAAGTATTACACAAGCACAGTATTAAGGAAGAGTCTGCAGAGAGTCAGTAACCCTTACCCCAAATTTATTTCAGTTTTGGATGGAGTTGTAAAGGTTTAACACGCTGTTGGATTTTTTTTTCTATTGGGAAATGTTACTTTTAACGGCATCATGCACACTGGATGTTAAAATAACATAAAAACGTCAGTAGCTTTGCAGTGAGTTTTTCAATGTTTTTACAATAGCGGTTTTTAGTGGTTATTAGCATTTTTAGCATTAGCGTTTTTTTTCAACGGATCAAAAATATAAAAAAATGCTGGTGAGCCATGGTTTCGAGCATTTATAGGCGTCTTTTGACGTTAGAAGATTTTTACAGCTGAAGAACTCCTCTCAGAACCCACTAGTTTTTTTTTACAGCCCAAAAACTTCACAGCCAAAAACAGTTGATAACCTATGTGTGAATGGACACGTAGGATAACATGATGGGGAGTTTATTGACTGCAGAAAAAAACGTCTGAAGCCAAAAACAGCAGCTGTAAAAAAGTCCAAAAACGTCCAGTGTGCATGACACCTTATGCCGCACACACACAATCGGAATTTTGGTCGGGAAAAGCTCTGATGGTTTTCCCAACGGAATTCCGACAGGATTTCGCTCAAGCTGTCTTGCCTACACACGGTCACACCAAATTATGACCGTCAAGAACGTGGTGACATACAGCACATACGAAAGGACTAGAAAAAGGAAGTTCAATAGCCAGTAGCCAATAGCTTCCGTCTCGTAGTTGAATCCGAGCATGCGTGAGTTTTTGCGTGTCAGAATTGCATACACACGATCGGAATTTCGGAACTTTTTCCGTCTGAAAAATTGAGAACCTGCTCTCAATCTTTTGCTGGCAGAAATTTGGCCAGCAAAATTCCAATGGAGCATTTTCCGACGAAAAGCTCTCATCTGTTTTTTGCTGGCCGAAATTTCCGACCGTGTGTATGTGGCATTAGAGTCAAGTAAGTCACATGGCTAAAATAAAGATAAGACAATATTGCAACCCAGCCCATATAAACCCTCCTACTTCCAGCATGCCTCAGTTTTATGCTAGTGTCCAAAGAAGAATTGATGTATTTTATTCAGCTCTGCTGAGAAATATCGAACCATATTCCAAACCTTTTTTTTTCTTTAATTTTGATCTCTGTAGTCTTCTTTCATCCCCTTCAGTCAAGATTTTTCACCACATTGCTGCTTAAGCTAGTCCCTATATAGCAGCTACTATATCCAGATCGGCCTTTTTTTAATGTAGAAGTTTACCTTAACCATAGCTCCCAACTGTCCCTGATTTGGAGGGACTGTCCCCGATTTGGAACAATGTCCCTCTGTCCCTCTTTCCCCCTCATTTGTCCCTCATTTTGGTCTGATCTATATAGTTATATATACAATGCACTTTTTATCTTTCAAAAAGTGTTTCCCAGTGCTAAACCTTTCATCCAATTTCCAAATTGCTGCATTTGTAAATTTTAAAATCCAATATAAAGGAATAGTAGTGCTAAAAAAAAGTCCCTTGTGGATTGAATTAACCTTTTTTTTGGTTAATTCTCCTTTAAGGGGGTGTGGAAGGGGGCGTGTCCTATGCCTACATACATTTGCTAGTAGGTGCCCCTCATTCCCATCTCAAAATGTTGGGAGTTATGTTAATACTATCACTCCATGTCCACTTGCAGTGAGTTCTGGGCACAGCCTCCAAAGTCAGGCTTAAAGTGGAACATCACCCTAATGCCGCGTACACGCGACCAGACTTTTCGACAGCAAAGGTCTGAAGGAATTAATCCGTCTGACAATTCGATCGTGTGTGGGCTCCATCGGACCTTTGCTGTCCAAAAATCTGACGGACTTTAGAAATAGAACATGTTTAAAAATTGTCGCCCGGAACTCCGCCGGATCCAGTTCCTAACGCGAAATCCAATCATGTGTATGCTAGTGCGACGGACAAAAACCGACGCTAGGGTAGCTATTGGCTAATGGCTATGAACTTCCTTATTCTAGTCCGGTCGTACGGCATCACGTTCGAATCTGTCGGACTTTGTTGTGATTGTGAGTGGCCAATTCCGTTCATTCAGAAAGTCCATCAGAACTCCGCTGAAAGTCCATCGGGAAGACCGTTGGACCTAGGCCGCGGCATAATACTAAAATCTATACATCTACATCTACATATATATATATATATATATATATATATATATATATATATATACATATCTGCATTGAGCGGCTCTTTTAGGGAGCTTTGCAGGTGCTATTGTTAGCACTTTAGCGCCTGCAAAGCACCTCAGTGTTAAAGCAGCCTTAATGTTCTCCTAGAAAAAAAACAGCATTTAACCCTGGAAGTGCGGGGGAACTCCGATATAAGTGGAAGTCTTTTCCTTGCAGTTTTGTTGTACATTTTTTTTGTACAGTGACGATAATAGACTTTTTTCAGCTTTAAAGCTTCACCATTTTATCCCTGTGTATTCCCATGTGTGTCCAGCTGTTTGCAGCAGCGATAGGAAAGACGTTATATAGAAAAAATGTAAAGTTCAAAGGAACCTCGCTCTTATTTCCAGGGACTTGTCTGGGTCTAGCAGTGTCAGGTCAGCTGACTGCGTCCTAATCTGACGGAACCTTCCGAACAAGACATGAGAGGAATTCTCATGAAATGATTGCTGCAGATGAAATCCCAAGAAACCGTATTTCCGAAATTTGAGGCCGGGAGCTCATGGCTCCTGTTTCTGGAAGTGTTGTCACTGGCAGAGGAGGAAGAAGCGACGTCAGTTCTGGTCCCAGATGACGGATGGCTATTGCTGGAAACTAGCTTTATGTGTCATTCAGTGTTACAGAAGAGTTACACAAGCACAGGATAGAGGACGAATCAGCATATCAGCTAACCCCTACCCCTTTTTTGATGATTTGATAACCCTGTCAGGTTTTTATTACTTTTGGGAGCTGTCACCTTACTTCCTGTGTATGTGAAAATTTGTAGCAGCAGGACAAGAAATCATACAAAATTCTTCCTCCAAGCGAAAGACACTGGAGACAGAAAAGGATTTTAGATGAGCCACAAAGAAGACATATATCAAAAAGTCAATAAAGTATCCAAAACTTTATACAGTTTCAAATATCATTAAAACACTCAAAATAATTGCCAGAAATTATTGTATGTAGTTAACAAATATATATATATCATTACAGTATGGTGTATTGCATTTAGCATGACTAATTGATGCATTTCACTATAGTCTTGCTTCTTCGGGATCCACGCCCTTATATATATATATATATATATATATATATATATATATATATATATATATATATATATATATATATATATATATATATATATATATATGTAGCACCCTCTACCAATACAGGTGCTAGTATTAGATTTTTGCTAGTTAAGACTGTCAGCATGGGCAAATTTAGGCAGGCCTATGCTGCAAGCTAGGCCCGTCTGTTTTGACTAGGGGACTGGGAGTGGTCAGAATAGCAGTGGGTGTGGCCACCCATGCTCTAGTTCTGAGATGCCTCCCCTGCTTCCAGGGAGATTGTTCTGGAAGAGGGACTGGGACTAGAATGCCCAACTGGTATTGCAGGGGGTGGGCCTCCTATATAAGCTGAGGTAACATGCCACAGGGGGGAGTTGTCAGCTAAGTGAAGTGGAGGATGGAATACTAGACAGCAGCAGGAGGGCGCCCCCGTGTGGGGGGAGGGGGTGCACTGATTGCAGGAGGGTCCCAGTGGTGTAGTGGTTAGCACTCTCACCCAGCAGTAAGAAGGGTCACTGGCTCGAATCCCATACCACAACACTACTTGCCTGGAGTTTGCATGTTCTCCCCGTGCCTGCATGGGTTTCCTCCGGGTACTCCGGTTTTCTCCCACACTCCAAAGACATGCAGGTAGGTTAATTGGCTTCTGTCCAAAATTGGCCCTAGTATATGAACCTTGGATTGTGGGCTACTTGAGGGTAGCGACCGATGTGAGTGTGCAATGTACAGGGACAATTGTAGACACTCACTCAGGTTGTAAACAGAAAAACAAATCAGCGCAATAAATACAAATTACTAACAGCAGCTGAACATTAAGGGTCAATATTCAAATCCCAATATTAAAACATAAAAACAAATAAATGCAGCGCTAAAAAATAATAATATACATAAAAATGAATGTAAACAGTCTCTGGTTCAAACAAAGAGAAAGTGATCCCAGGTGTCTTGAGTGAAAAACGAATCGCATGCATGTGACTTTGTGGGTTGAGCACACCTCCACCACTGGTCTGATTAGCCGCTCACCTCACTTGGTGGACCCTTTAATTACAGAGGGTCTACAGCGCCTTCCCCCCTCATCAACGGGGTCACCTCTGGGATCAATTGCAACGCCCCAATATGCACCAGAAAGATATACCAGCTCCAATTCAATGTCATATGTCACCGTGCTTTTGAGGTTAATAACAGAGAGTGGTAATCCTGATACCTTAATTATTTGATTCACAGTCTTTCGTAAGGTTGTTAAAAATTTTAAAACACTGTGATACTTCCAGGTCACCAGCAGACAGCGGGCTTCTCAATACTCCAGTCAGGTGATTCACAGTCTATCGTAACTTTACTGAAATTTTTAAAACGCCTTGCTTCCAGGTCACCAACATACAGTGACAATCTCCATACTCCAGTCAGGCAAGTCACAATCTTTTGTAAGGGTATTAAAATTTTCAGGAAATCATCTCCTCCGCCTGGCTGGCTCCATGCACCTCCCCAGGGTCAGTTGTCGCTCAGGTTGAACTGGATGGACTGGTGTCTTTATTCAACCTTACTAACTATGAAACTATGAGAGCTGTGAAGGAACTTTGCCTTTACGCGGTCATTGGCAATGTCTTTATCATCACACGGTCATTGATAAAGAACTCCTGGAGCAGAGGGGCAGGTGAAGCTGTCGGAACGTATGATCCAGGCAAGTTCTCCATCAAGAAAGGTCGGTGAGTGTACCAAAGTGGAGGGCTGGATGTGCCAGGAAGTCTGTGAGGGAACTTTGCTTCTACACGGTCATTAGCAAAGTCTTCATCATTACACAGTCAATGATGAGGAGTCCTGGAACAGAGGAGAGACTGAGGGGAGAAGCGTCAAATCGATGTGGCCTGAGGGCACAGAATTTGCAAGCTGGGCTAACTGGGAACAGTAGTCCATCGCCTAACATGTGCTTTTAAACTACTAGGCCTCAGGGGAGAGGTACTGCAGGACTCTGGCCTAGTAGTAGCAAGCAACCAGATCCATAGCCAGACAGAGGAATTATTCAGAGCGGGTCCTTCTAGCATACAGAATAAGGTGTGACATATTATTTCACTAATAATTTCATAAGTTTGTGCAGGAGGAGGAAAGGATCTCTAGGAACATCACCCTTACATGGTCAAGAGGAGGAGCAGAGGAGGAGCAATAATCTGCATGGTGATGCAGGAGGAAGATCATAGCTACCATATATGCATATAATTTCTTCAGGCTCAAAAATGAATTAACCATTCTTTGGGCATCCCATATACCCCTTTCCCTCAAACAAGTTGTATCCCCTAATAAACAAAAATAAAACTAGCAAAAGACTGGTCATTGTCTCTGCAAGTGATATATGGGAGCCAGGTGAATTGGTGAATTGTTTGTTACTAGTGGCAAACCCATTCCACCCATAATACAATTGGTATGAGGACAAGAAACTTCTGCTCAGTGTAAGGTACAAGTCTGTAGCTTACATGGGCCATGGACTTACCATGATTGGCCCAGGGCTGTCACATGGGGTAAGTCACATGCTCTTCCATACTTGGAAGTACAGGGTAGATCCCAGCGCTTGATGGAGGTAAGTGTATTCTGCTGAGCTTATATGACAGAACAAAGCTGCCTGGAATGCACGAAGGCCAACTTTCCTATATAGCATTGGAGAGCGTCGGTACTACCTTCCAGGTTTAGTGTTGGTGATGAGAGGCCTGCCACAATTGGACTGACTTGGTTCCTAAGAGAGCAAACTTGGTTGGATGGCAAATCCCTGTAGTCATTATATTGCTCACTACTACCATGCCTGAATCCAGGGGAGTACTGGGGTGGGCTGTGTCCCCCCAAATTTTAGTTGTGCCCCCCCTCTGATTGGGATGCCTGATGTAAGGGGTACTCTGATGGAGACCCTGATGTAAGGGATAATCTGATGGGACATTGATGTAAGGGGTACTCTGATGGGGACATTGATGTAAGGTGTACTCTGATGGGGACAGATGATGTAAGGTGTACTCTGATGGGGACAGATGATGTAAGGTGTACTCTGATGGGGACAGATGATGTAAGGGGTACTCTGATGGGGACAGATGATGTAAGGTGTACTCTGATGGGGACAGGTGATATAAGGGGTACTCTGATGGGGACATTGATGTAAGGTGTACTCTGATGGGGACAGATGATGTAAGGGGCACTCTGTTGGGGACAGATGATGTAAGGTGTACTCTGATGGGGACATTTGATGTAAGGGGTACTCTGATGGGGACATTGATGTAAGGTGTACTCTGATGGGGACAGATGATGTAAGGTGTACTCTGATGGGGACCCTGATGTAAGGTGTACTCTGATGGGGACCCTGATGTAAGGGGTACTCTGATGGGGACAGATGATGTAAGGGGCACTCTGATGGGGACAGATGATGTAAGGGGTACTCTGATGGGGACAGATGATGTAAGGGGTACTCTGATGGGGACAGATGATGTAAGGTGTACTCTGATGGGGACAGATGATGTAAGGTGTACTCTGATGGGCACAGATGATGTAAGGGGCACTCTGATGGGGACAGATGATGTAAGGGGTACTCTGATGGGGACAGATGATGTAAGGGGTACTCTGATGGGGACAGAAGATGTAAGGGGTACTCTGATGGGGACAGATGATGTAAGGGGTATACAGGACAACAACATTATTCCATCAGCTGACCCCCATCCCTGAACTCAAACAGAAGGAAATAGGGGAAATATAAACCTTTTTATTAGTATTAAAGTCTCAATTAGTATTAAAGTCTCAACCTATGACAGGTCCTCTTTATATCAGAAACAATGTAACACATCACAGATAATAAACCGTCATGTGTTCCAGTGAATCTGTCTGCTATTTTAAAGATGAAAGTTCTGCCTGAGAGCAGACACAATTAGAACAGTTATTTACTGGGAGCCTCTCTGAATAGATTACTTGTATTCAGAGTTAGATCCTCCAACTACCATTCTGTACAATAAGAGTGTCGGAAATGGCTGCTAAAGTGGACTAATTGGGCAGGGGATGTCGGCTGGGGGGGATTAGCCCCGATTTCAGAGAAGTCAGCTGTCTAGTAAGAAAGTGAAACTAATCCCATAAAGGTGTACGGAGGAGGCAGTCCCGCTCAGTAACAGTCTACACCTTGTTCTTACTAGAAAGTACTTTTATTTTTAAGGACCAGTTCACACCAGATGCAGTTCTATGCAGTTTTTTCTGCACCAATACAGTCAGTTTCCGGTCAGTTTCCGCACCAGAAACTGACTGCATGGTGTGAACTAGAGCCATTGGAATACATGGAAAACACTGTGCATGCATTTTTAGTGCAGAAAAAGAGCACACGGAACTACCGGGCACTTATACACCTTCCTGCCCAGGCCATTTTTCAGCTTTCAGCGCTGTCGCAAATTGAATGACAATTTCACAGTCATGCTACACTGTACTCAAACACATTTTTGCTAATTTTGTTATCACAAATAGAGCTTTATTTTGGTGGTATTTGATCACCTCTGCGTTTTTTATTATTTGCGCAACAAACAAAAAAAGACCACCAATTTTGAAAAAAAAAAACGTTTTCTTTGTTTCTGTTAAAATTTTTCAATGACAGGCACTGATATGGCTGTACTGAAGGGCGCTGAAAATGCGGGACTGATGGGCACTGATGAGGTGGCACTGAGGAGGTGGCACTGATGTGCACAGATAGTTGGCACT
Organism: Lithobates pipiens; assembly: GCF_037356315.1. Taxonomy (NCBI): domain Eukaryota; kingdom Metazoa; phylum Chordata; class Amphibia; order Anura; family Ranidae; genus Lithobates; species Lithobates pipiens. The sequence goes on from NW_027507686.1 coordinate 33,751,170, forward strand.
GGTGGGCACTGATTGGTGGCACTGATATGCAGCATTGATGGGCACTCATAGGCGGCACTGATGGGCACTCATAGGTGGCACTGATGGACACTGATTGATGGGCAATGATAGGTGGCACTGATGGACACCGATGGGTGGCACTGATGACACTGATGGGTGGCATTGCTGGGCATCACTGTTTTTTATTGTGCCACAGAGGTTCCAGTCAGTACCCATTTGTGGGCACTGATTGGCATATGTTTGGCATCAATTTTCACATGTGGATGGCCATGGGGGGTGTACCTGCCCATCCACATGCTGGAGGCTTAGCTGGTGGCCCTGGCGGCTTCCCTGGTGGTTCAGTGTGGGCATCCGAGGAGGGGCTGTGCTGATAAACAATCAGCGCAGACCCCCCTGTCAGGGGAGCCGCCGTTCGGCTCTTCTCTACTCACGTCTGTCAGACGCGAGTGAGGAAAAGCCAATCACCGGCTCTTCTTGTTTACATCGTGATCAGCCGTGATTGGACACGGCTGATCATGTGGTAAAGAGACTTCGCCAGAGGCTCTTTACTGAGATTGGTGTAGTGTTGTGTCAGACTGACACACCACTAGTGATGGACGAACGTTTCGCCCGGCGGTCGTTTCGCGGCGAATTTCCGACTTTCGCCGTCCGCGGGTTCGAACGCCTTTTTCCGTCGTTCGCCCCGGCGGACTTACGTGTTTAATGTATACAAGAACTTTAACCTTTCGTGACACGTTTATCATGTGTTACAGGACAACCAATTGAGACATGACAGCTCATGGACACTTGGACATTCCCCCTAACCTATAAATACACCCGATCCGGTGGCCATTTTACATTCTTTCTTCTGTCACTGTAGGGAAAGGATCCTGTGTGGAGTAGGGACAGAGAAAACGCTAGCTATTTGGTACACAAAAGTTCTTTTCAGGACTGGTATAGGTGTTAGGTCAGCAGCCTGAGTTTCTTTTGTCAGTTTAGATAAAGGGACAGAGCGCTGTATGCTGCTATTTTAGGGACAGCTCAGCCAGATTAGTCTTTCTTCATCATCATCATCATCATCATCATTAGCTGTTACTATCAGGTCCACAAAAGAGCTATTCCAGCTAATCGTTCCAGCCTACTCTTTTTTGCCAATTTGTATAGGGACAGGCAGGAAGCAGTGTGTCAGGCAGTGAGGATAATTTTAAAGACTTGCTGTTACTATTAGTTCCACAAAGGTTCTTTTCAGGACTGGTATCAGTGGTACGGTAATAGGCTTGTACACGTATAATATTCTTTCTTCCAAATATAGAAAGAATATTATACTTGACTGCTGCCCTTCTGCTGCAGTCTGCTAAACATTCACAACTCACTTGTTCCACAAAGCTCTTTATCAGGACTGGTAACTTGGTCTGTCTAGGGTGCTACGGTACATAGGCTTGGGTGCGGTACAGTCTGCTGTTCTGTAAGGACCGCTATCGGTCCACAATACATAGGGTTGCCGTGCACTACTGCTGACCGCTGCCCTATACTGCAGCAGTCCTTCAGCGGTATAGGGACTGACGCACAGTCTGCTAAACACTAATACACAACCTGCTTGGTCCACAAAAGTTCTTATAAGGACTGGTAACTTGGTATAGGGTGCTACGGTACATAGGCCTGAGTGCGTTACAGTCTGCTGTTCTGTAAGGACCGCTATCGGTCCACAATACATAGGGTTGACGTGCACTACTGCTGACCGCTGCCCTATACTGCAGCAGTCCTTCAGCGGTATAGGGACTGACGCACAGTCTGCTAAACACTAACACACAACCTGCTTGGTCCACAAAAGTTTTTATAAGGACTGGTAACTTGGTATAGGGTGCTACGGTACATAGGCCTGAGTGCAGTACAGTCTGCTGTTCTGTAAGGACTGCTATCGGTCCACAATACATAGGGTTGCCGTGCACTACTGCTGACCGCTGCCCTATACTGCAGCAGTCCTTCAGCGGTATAGGGACTGACGCACAGTCTGCTAAACACTAATACACAACCTGCTTGGTCCACAAAAGTTCTTATAAGGACTGGTAACTTGGTATAGGGTGCTACGGTACATAGGCCTGAGTGCAGTACAGTCTGCTGTTCTGTAAGGACCGCTATCGGTCCACAATACATAGGGTTGCCGTGCACTACTGCTGACCGCTGCCCTATACTGCAGCAGTCCTTCATTGGTATAGGGACTGACGTACAGTCTGCTAATCACTAACACACAACCTGCTTGGTCCACAAAAGTTCTTATAAGGACTGGTAACTTGGTATAGGGTGCTACGGTACATAGGCCTGAGTGCGTTACAGTCTGCTGTTCTGTAAGGACCGCTATCGGTCCACAATACATAGGGTTGCCGTGCACTACTGCTGACCGCTGCCCTATACTGCAGCAGTCCTTCAGCGGTATAGGGACTGACGCACAGTCTGCTAAACACTAACACACAACCTGCTTGGTCCACAAAAGTTTTTATAAGGACTGGTAACTTGGTATAGGGTGCTACGGTACATAGGCCTGAGTGCAGTACAGTCTGCTGTTCTGTAAGGACCGCTATCGGTCCACAATACATAGGGTTGACGTGCACTACTGCTGACCGCTGCCCTATACTGCAGCAGTCCTTCAGCGGTATAGGGACTAAGAGTTTTGTCACAGGGTGATTTAAAAAATGACAGGCAGAGGAAGAGGCAGGCCCTTCCGCAGGGGTGGTAGGGGTAGGGCAGGAGCAACAGCCTTGAGCCAAAGTGGGAAGTTGCAGAAGGTGCGTTCAATTACTTTAAAGGACGCACCAGACTTGGTTGAGTGGCTCACTCAGCCTTATTCTTCTGCACCCTCCTCATCCTCTCGATCTGCACCCTCTTCTTCACTCTCTGCTATGTGCACCCCCAAAGACACTACCACCAACAACACCACCACCACCACATACCTTCCGCTTGAGTGCAAATGGGGGCCTTCATGCTCCAGTGTTTTAATAGGGACCCCCGTATAAAAAGCATGAGGGTCAAGGACCAGTACTGGGTGGCAACGTACTTAGATCCCCGGTACAAACACAAAATGGCGGAAATGTTACCGCCGTCGCAGAGGGCTGTCAGAATGCAGCACTTCCAGGCCTTGCTTCGAGAAATGCTGCATTCTGCTTTTGCGTGCGCTGGCAGAGGAGCAATTCCCACTCCCAGAGAAGGATTTGCGGGTACCAATCCAACAGCGCCTGCAAGAAGAGGCCGGTTTGAAGATGTGTTGGTGACTTCGGATATGAGGTCATTCTTTCAGCCGACCCATCGACAGGTGTCATCCGGATCCAGCATCAGGGAACGCCTAGACCGTCAGGTGTCCGACTACATTGGGTTAACGGCCGATGTGGACGCTCTGAGGAGTGATGAACCCCTAGACTACTGGGTGGGCAGGCTTGACCTCTGGCCAGAGCTTGCCCAATTTGCAATCGAACTGTTGGCTTGCCCCTCATCCAGTGTCCTGTCCGAAAGGACGTTCAGCGCAGCAGGGGGGATTGTGACCGATAAGCGTACTCGCCTAGCTCACGACAGTGTTAACTACCTCACATTTCTAAAAATGAATGAGGCATGGATCTCGGAGGAATTCAACACATGTGATCAGTAGACCATGTATATGTCTATAAACAATTTTTGGAATCAAGCACACAGACCTTCTTAATTCATTTGGCTCACTTCCCTGACCCAAAAAAGCACACCGTACTATATGCCCCTACCCTCCTCTTTGAAGAGGTTGAGCGGTGTCATATTTCTACTGGGGCTGCTTATTATGAGGGGTTCCCACCATCCCTGTGCTGTGCTGACTTCCTCCTGGGTGTTCTTATTATGAGGGGCTCCCACCATCCCTGTGCTGTGCTGACTTCCTCCTGGGGGTTCTTATTATGAGGGGATCACACCATCCCTGTGCTGTGCTGACTTCCTCCTGGGGCTGCTTACGGTGCTGCTGTCAGCGCTGTATGTCACGGAGCTGCTGTCAGCGCTGTATGTCACGGAGCTGCTGTCAGCGCTGTATGTCACGGAGCTGCTGTCAGCGCTGTATGTCACGGAGCTGCTGTCAGCGCTGTATGTCACGGAGCTGCTGTCAGCGCTGTATGTCACGGAGCTGCTGTCAGCGCTGTATGTCACGGTGCTGCTGTCAGCGCTGTATGTCACGGAGCTGCTGTCAGCGCTGTATGTCACGGAGCTGCTGTCAGTGCTGTATGTCACGGAGCTGCTGTCAGCGCTGTATGTCACGGAGCTGCTGTCAGCGCTGTATGTCACGGAGCTGCTGTCAGCGCTGTATGTCACGGTGCTGCTGTCAGCGCTGTATGTCACGGAGCTGCTGTCAGCGCTGTATGTCACGGAGCTGCTGTCAGCGCTGTATGTCACGGAGCTGCTGTCAGCGCTGTATGTCACGGAGCTGCTGTCAGCGCTGTATGTCACGGAGCTGCTGTCAGCGCTGTATGTCACGGTGCTGATGTCAGTGCTCTGTATTACGGTGCTGCTGTCAGTGCTCTGTATCTCCTGCACCCTCTTGTTTGCCTACCCTGGTCCCTGACCTTCCCTCTCCTCCATTGCCTTCATTAGCTCCATAGTCCTGAATTGTCAGAACAATTTCCCAAATAAAAAAAAAATGCTTGTAGTTATCGATCCCAAATTCACCTCATACATGTATTATGCTATTGTCCAGGTGGTGGGACTACGTGCTACCCCCTAATAATTACCCCGTGGCCGCAAATTCGACCTAAAGGTTTGCGAAATTCGCCTCCCATTGAAGTCAATGGAGCCCGCGGCGAACGGTCGTTTTCGCGAACGTTTGTGTCCGTTCGCGTTTCGCGTTCGCGAAACGTCCCGTCGGAAGTTCGTCCATCACTACACACCACACCACCGATCGCCGCAATGCGCGCCTCCAAGGGCGCGTGGCGGCTGTTATCCTGCAGGACGTCATATGACGCCCAGTCAGGATAACTGAACCACTGCCCAGCCATCATTCTGCTATAGGCCGGGCGGAAAGTGGTTAAAGTGAACGTAAAGGCTCATTTTTTTTTTTTTAAATAACAAACATTTCATACTTACCTCCACTGCGCAACTCATTTTGCACAGAGTGGCCCCAAATCTTGTCTTCTGGGGTCCCTCGGTGGCTCCTGCGGCTCCTCCCCACATCAGATAACCCCCTAGGAGAAGCGCTCTCCCGAATGTATGACTATAGCCCCGGCGCCTGCGTCATTGGATTTGATTGACAGCAGCAGGAGCCAATGGCTGTGCTGCTATCAATTTATCCAATGAAGAGCCGAGAACCTTGGGCAGAGGGACAGCATGTCCCCGCCTGATGAAGTTCCAGGGCTCAGGTAAGTAAAACGGTGAAAAAACGCAAAGGTTTAGAACCCCTTTAAGGACCGAGCCTATTTCTGACACTTGTTGTTTACAAGTTAAAATCTGTTTTTATTTTGCTAGAAGATTACTTAGCAGACTTATTATTTAGCAGACACCCTAGAGAATAAAATGGAGATCATTGTAATACTTTATGTCACACCGTATTCACGCAGCGGTCTTACAAACACAATATCTGGGCAAAAAAATACACTTTTTTAAATTAAAAATAAGAAAACAGTAAAGTTAGCCCAATTTTGTTTCTATAATGGGAAAGATAATGTTACGCCGAGTAAATTGATACCTGACATGTCATGCTTCAAAATTGCACCCGCTCATGGAATAGTGACAAACTTTGGCATTTAAAAAATCTCCACAGGCGAGGTTTGACATTTTCTACAGGTTACGAGTTTTGAGTTACAGGTCAGGTCTTGGGCTAGAATTATTGCTCTCACTCAATGATTGCAGTAATATGTCACATGTGTGGTTTGAACACCATTTGAACACCATTTACATATGTGGGTGTGACTTGCAGTTCACTTCTGTATGCAAGCTCAGAGGGACGGGACGCTTTAAAAAAAAAAATCTTATTTATTTTACTTTTTATTTTATTTTATTTTTATTTTTTTTACACTGCCCTTAAAAAAAAAAATTTGGATCACTTTTATTCCTATTAAAAGGAATGTAAACATCCCTTGTAATAGGAAAAAAGCATGGCAGGTCCTCTTTAATGTAAGATCTTGGGTCAAAAAGAGCTCAGATCTCACATTTATACTTCAAAGCAATAAAAAAATAAAAAATGTCCCTTTAACGCCGGAGGGCGGAAGTGATGTTTGATGTCGCTCTGGTCCTCCAAGGGCATAGAGTCAAGTGGAGGCCATCTTGCCCTCACTCGACTTCCTGCCCATCCATTCTGGGGATTGGATCTTTTCTGCCGCTGCCAGCTACAGTGGGTGCCGCCGATATTGTGTCAATCTCGCCACTGTTAGCGGTGAGATTGACACCCACGAGCCTTGTCACAGGAGCCATCGCCGAGCTATGTCGCTCCTCCCGCGAGCCGCTCCCAATACATTCCTATGGATGCGTGGCATCTCGTGGGGGTGCGGTGATGGGATCGCGCTGGAAACACAATATCGGCGACACTTACTGTATCTGCTGCCATAACAATATTAACATCAAAGTAGCGATGTAAACCCACAGTGGGCGGTCTGGTAGACCCAACCACTAAAATCTCATATTCATGACATTTAAAAGTAATTTTTCATTTTTAAATTTACAGATTTTTATAAAATAACCCCTGACATGAAGGTCCTTGTTCAGCTACAGTGCCTTAAAAAAGTATTCATAACTCTTGAAATTTTCCACATTTTGTCATATTACAACCAAAAACGTAAATGTATTTTATTCGGATTTTATGTGATAAACCAACACAAAGTGGCACATAATTGTGAAGTGGAAGGAAATGATAAATGGTTTTCAAATTTTTTTACAAATAAATATGTGAAACGTGTGGTGTGCATTTGTATTCAGCCCGCTTTACGCTGATACCCCTAACTAAAATCTAGTGGAACCAATTGCCTTCAGAAGTCACCTAATTAGCAAATAGAGTCCCACCTGTGTGTAAATGAATCTCAGTATAAATACAGCTGTTCTGAGAACCTTAGTGAACAAACAGCATCATGAAGGCCAAGGAACACATCAGACAGGTCAGGGATAAACTTGTGGAGAATTTTAAAGCAGGGTTAGGTTATAAAAAAAATATCCCAAGCTTTGAACATCTTACAGAGAGCACTGTTCAATCCATCATCCAAAAATGGAAAGAATATGGCACAACAGCAAACCTACCAAGACATGAACATCCACCTAAACTGACAGGCCGGGCAAGGAGAGCATTAACCACAGAAGCAGCCAAGAGGCCCATGGTAACTCTGGAGGGGCTGCAGAGATCCACAGCTCAGGTGGGAGAATCTGTCCACAGAACAACTATTAGTTGTGCTCTCCACAAATCTGGCCTTTATGGAAGAGTGGCAAGAAGAAAGCCATTGTTGAAAAAAAGCCATAAGAAGTCCGGTTTGCATTTTGTGAGAAACCATGTTGGGGACACAGCAAACATGTGGAAGAAGGTGCTCTGATCAGATGAGACCAACATTTTACCTTCTGGCCTAAAAGCAAAGCTCTATGTGTGGCAGAAAACTAAAACTGCACATCACTCTGAACACACCCACCCCACTGTGAAACATGGTGGTGGCAGCATTATGTTTTCTTCCACAGGCATAGGGAAGCTGGTCAGAGTTGATGGGAAGATGGATGGAGCCAAATACAGGACAATCTTAAAAAACAAATCTGTTAAGCCCCATACACACCATCAGTTTTTCTACTGAGTTTTTCCTTCAGGTTTACCAAAACCATGTAGTGCGGGGGCCTGCCTGATTGCATACAAATTGAAACTCCTAAGGTTTGACCTCACATCATATGGTTTTGGAAAATCTGAAGGAAAAACTCAGCAGAAAAACTGATAGTGTGTATGCTTTAGAGTCTGCAAAACACTTGAGACTGCGGCAGAGGTTCACCTTCCAGCAGGACAACGACCCTAAACATACAACCAGAGCTACAATGGAATGGTTTAGAATTTTAGATCAAAGCATATTCATGTGTTAGAATGGCCCAGTCAAAGTCCAGACCTAAATCCAATTGAGAATCTGTGGCAAAACGTGAAAATTGCTGTTCACAGACGCTATCCATCCAATCTGACCGAGCCTGAGCTATTTTGCAAAGAAGAATGGACAAAAATGTCCCTCTCTAGATGTGCAAAGCTGGTAGAGACATCCCCAAAAAGACTTGCAGCTGTAATTGCAGTGAAAAGGGGATCTACAAAGTATTGACTCCAGGGGGCTGAATACAAATGCACGTCACACTTTTCACATATTTATTTGTAAAAAATTTCTAAAACCATTTATCATCTTTCCTTCCACTTCACAATTATATGCCACTTTGTGTTGGTCTATCAAATAAAATCCCAATAAAATACATTTACGTTTTTGGTTGTAACATGACAAAATTTGGGAAATTTCAAGGGTTATGAATACTTTTTCAAGGCACTGGACTTCCTGTTCTAGGGTGACAACGTTCTGTTCCTCTTTCTGAATTGTGCTCCTGCTTTGTCATCTGGTCACACAGGCAATGGGATGAGTTTAAAGCCCCAATTAGACAAAAATTCAAAACTACTAGTGTGACCAAACCTACACAGTTAATAGGGTATCTGTGGACTATCTCTGTACTTATTAACACAGATAAATCAGAAATAAATTAAAAAAGAATGTTTAATAATACTCAAAAGAAAAATTATACAAAAACAATTACAATCAAACAAAACATTATAAAAACATCCACCATAACTATACAATAAATATCGGGTTTCCCCGTGAAGTTTATGCTGAAGAGTGGTGTCAAAATATTCCTCTACCGGTTTCGCAGTCAAGAACCGCTTCTTCTTCAGGAGGGAGATCTACAAAATAGGCAAATAGAAAGGTAGAAAAACAGCAATACATATAAAAGGTAAACAGCATAGTTTAACATGAATCAAAATTAGGAGATCGGCTCACCAATACCACCAGTAGCAACAGGTCAACAGGGCCCGCCAATTTCAATAACACAGTACAGTAAAAAAAAGGGAATATGATCCGATCGATCCAAAGTATATATGTACCCACCTGTGCAATCGCCCATACGAACGCCCAGCGTCACGGTCCCAAGTTGCTCAACAGAGGACTGACAGGCAGCCTCTATAAAGGCTCCCCAACCCACGTGGGGTACTCTGACGCCGCCAGAAGGTGGCGTCTGACGTCACGGGGTCAGGCGCCCACACAAATGCAGACGAATGTACACACGCAACTGCGCGTGCATGAACGTCACAGGCATTCGTTGATGGAGGCCCCACAGGGCCAAGCGGACAGTGCGAACGCGGCACGCAAAAGAGAGCGCCGGGCACGCATGCGCGCTGACCAACTGGGTCACAGAGGGCATCCACCAACAATAGACACGTGCAGACTAGTCCGCCCGGGTCAAAGTAACCGCTGCGCAAGTGCGCACAGGCCATATAAGCCCAAGGGGCAGTAGCCCAGGCTAAGGCCTATGCAAGCAAGGACCGCACCCAAAAGCGCGAGGTCCTACCAGGACGGGCACACATCCGCCACCAGGGAACCCACTTAAGGGTGAGGCCCCAAAGGTTAGACCTGACACGCCCGCTGAGCCAATACAGAGTGATGATATTCAGACACGACTGCAGCGAGAAATGGCTGAAAGCGTCCAAAGAATGTGTGTACCCCGCTCAGGTGAGAACTTAATAGCAGCTCAATGCGAGTGCCCGTCCCGGCTCGCCACCGCAAACCTCTAGGATAAAAATAAAACTGGGCACACACCACCGCCGAGCTGATGCAAAATAATTATTTTATTGTCTTTACAGTCAGAGAAGCAAAACAGGAGAAACTTTTGACGCGTTTCACACTCAAATCACATGCTTAACCACTTCAGCTCAGGAAGATTTACCCCCTCTTCAGCTCTGAAACATTGCACTATCCTTGTGTTGTGATCATGCAATGGATGCTATTTGTATCATTCCATGGTGTGCTGCCAAATATCTTCACCATCTTCACTATGGGCACGCGGCTGTCGCAGCTTGTGGCTTCACAGCCAGGTGCCCACTGTGCAGGTGTGAGCGGCGCTGCCCACTGTGACTGGTCTGAAAGGCTTCTAGGACCTGCCATGTGTACCAGAAGACTTCAGGAAGGAGGGGGGGGGGGAGCCTAACGCAACCGGAAACAGAAGTGGGAGTGGGTACCTGTCAAAATCGGGTACCTACTGCTCCCCTCATCCCACCCCTTTTGGGTGGAACTCCGTTTTAACCTACACACCTGCAGCGATTCGCATGAATGAGGTGCAATTTGAATGCCGTGCGGGATACACGCAGAATTCGTTGCGAAGTGTGAACCAGCATTAAGGTTGATTTCTGCAGTGTTTTTGCTGTGCGTTTTGCATTTTTTTTGCACACTCGATTTTACCACGATTTTCATTTTTTTTTTTTGCCAATTTGTTGTTGGGCAGAGTAAACACAAAAAGCAAATTGCTGTAAAATCGGGGCAAAACCGCACTACCTGCTCTTCTGCTGCTCCTCCATTGAAGTCTATTGAAGCAAAAAAGCACCTTTTGAGTTTAAAAAAAGTCCCTGACCCTTTCCAAAAACGCAGCGGTTGAAAAAAAGCATAGATGTGAATGTGTCTCATAGGAAATCATGTTAAATGGACTGTAGTTGGGTTTCTGCAAAAAGCACCAAGAAACGCATAGGTGTGAACCAAGCCTAAAGGAGGTCTGAGCTTCCTCCAGGTAAGCCTGCTATAAATGTATTCATTGCTGGTACTCACAGAGATTGGAATACTGCACTTTTGTCCTCCCCATATATCTGTAGGGTTTTTTATAATGTTCTCTCCAAATGTTATATATTTGTATTTTGGAACGGACACATTGAATAGCGGAGACTTCTGCGTTGATTGCAACATTCTCTCCAGATGGTACTCATTTTCTATGGCACCAACACAGTGCACAGCAGACACTTTCTCTCCACTGGCTGGTAGAGTTCCCTGTCAGTACATAGTCATGGTCTAGGACGGCGACACACTTGGCTGCGGAAGAATGTCTCACTCCTTTCGCTGCGATGACTCTGCACTGAGTCTTTCAATAATGAAAGTGATCTGTCCATGTGCTCCTGGCTGTTGCCCAGAAGGGAGGGATGTCCTCAGCTCTCTCTCTCTCTGACTACTCTTCTCTTCTTCTGTCTCCCAGCTCCTCCCTCTGCCTTGACCCCAAATCTCACCCTCCAGGCAGCCACAAAGATCCAGACAGGGGCGGCGTACACAGCATACTTCTCCGGGCAGTCTGCACACCATCTCCATGGAGGAGATCAGGCTCCAGGGATGAAGGGGATGGCTGGATAGATGAAAGCGGATTGTGGAGCGACTGACGGTGAGTCCCCAATTTCTGTGCCCCTGTGTGTGCCCCTCTGTATATAGAGGAATGTCACTGAGCGCCAGGGTGCCCGCTGCCTCCTTTAGTTCTGGTCTGAATGGTGACTGTGCAGAGCCGGCATCACTAGGCTGCAAAGCCCCCTCATTGAGGTGCCCCCTATATATCCTACATACATCTCCCTCTCCCCCCCACGGTAGGGGTGCCCACCTATTACACACATAGTCACATTCTGGGGGTCAGTGTCTGAGGACCCTCTGTGCATAGTGAAGTGTTCAGTAGGTTGCAGTGCCCCCCAAAATAAGTGACGCTCCCCTATATATCTTACATACATCATTTGCCCCATGATAGTGTTACCCACTCATTACACACAATAGTCACATTCTGGGGTCGGTGTCTGAGGCCCCTCTGTGCATAGTGTAGATTGCAGTAGGTTGCAATGCCCCCCAAAATAATTGATGTCCCCCCTAAATATCCTACATATATCATTTAACCCATGGTAAAGGTGCCCATCTATTACACACATAGTCATATTCTGGGGACAGTGTCTGAGGTCCCTCTGTGCACAGTGAATATATTTAAAGTAGGTTGCAATGCCCCCCAAAATAAGTGATACCCCCTATAGATTCTACATATATCATTTTGCCCATGATAGGAGTGCCCACCCATTACACACATAGTCACCCTCTGGGGTCAGTGTCTGGGGCCCCTCTGTGCATAGTGTAGATTGCAGTAGGTTACAATGCCCCCCAAAATAATAGATGTCCCCCCTATATATCCTACATATATCATTTCCCCCATGGTAGGGGTGCCCACCTATTACACATAAAATCATCCTCTGGGGTCAGTGTCTGAGGTCCCTCTGTGCACAGTGAAGATTTCAGTAGGTTGCAATGCCCCCCCCCAAAATAGGTGATGCCCCCTATATATTCTATATATACCAGTCCTTCCATGGTAGGGATACCCACCCATTAAACACATAGTCGCCCTCTGTGGTCAATGTCTGAGGTCCCTCTCTGCATAGTGAAGCGTATAGTGGGCTGTAATGCTCCCCCCTCCCCAAAATGATTTAAGTGCCCCCCTATATATTCTGCATATAGCATGTCTTCCATGGTAGGGGCTCCCTCAGTACACACATAGTTGTCCGCAGGGGTCAGCATCTGATGCCAGCTGCACACACAGGGAAGTGCTCATAGCATCGCAATCATCAGTATTATCTAGCCGGCATTTGTGAAGTGTACCTGTCATTTGTGAAGTGCTTGGAAAGTGTTAAATCCTGAGCGGAGGGTCCCAGCGTGTACTCTGTGTAGAGGGGAGACGTCCACCCATCCATTAATGCTCACTATCCTCCTTTATACTGGAGTATACCAGTAGGAACCAGTACCAATGTTTCATTTAGACCAAGGCTTCATTCACATGGCTGCAGAAATGTTACTGATGTTGCTACGCATGCTTTTGCTAGCAGAAAATTTCCTGCATAATGATCAGTAAGTTTCTGAGTAATGAACAGTAAGTTCCTGCATAGTGATCAGTAAGTGTCTGCTTAATGATCAGTAAGTTCCAGCGTAATGATCAGTAAGTTCCTGAGTAACGATCATTAAATTCCTGCGTAATGATCAGTAAGTTTCTGCATAGTGATCAATAAGTTCCTGCGTAATGATCAGTAAGTTCCTGCGTAATGATCAGTAAGTTTCTGCGTAATGATCAGTACGTTTCTGCGTAATGATCAGTAAGTTTCTGCGTAATGATCAGTACGTTTCTGCGTAATGATCAGTAAGTTCATGCGTAATGATCAGTAACTTCCTGCGTAATGATCAGTAACTTCCTGCGTAATGATCAGTAAGTTTCTGCGTAATGATCAGTAAGTTTCTGCGTAATGATCAGTAAGTTTCTGCGTAATGATCAGTACGTTTCTGCGTAATGATCAGTAAGTTCATGCGTAATGATCAGTAACTTCCTGCGTAATGATCAGTAACTTCCTGCGTAATGATCAGTAACTTCCTGCGTAATGATCAGTAACTTCCTGCGTAATGATCAGTAAGTTTCTGCGTAATGATCAGTAAGTTTCTGCGTAATGATCAGTAAGTTCCTGCGTAATGATCAATAAGTTTCTGCGTAATGATCAGTAAGGTACTTGTGTATAAATCGTAATGATGCGTAAGAGTATAAATGCGTAATTTCTTCCCCCTTGTTTGGCCCCTTTCACACATGCGGATGGTATGTCTGTATTTCATCCATCCGTTTGCGGATGAAATATGGACATACATTCATCCCTATGGGATAGGGGGTGTCTGCAGATGAGCATCCGCAGACACCCGATTTCGTCTGCCTTCGCAACAGTCCGATTCTGCAGACGGAGGAAAATCCTATTTTTCTATCCGTCTGCAGAGCGGATCGGATGAACACGGACACACGGTCCGTGCTCGTCCGATCCCCATAGAGGAGAGCGGAGATCTGACAGGGCGGTCCCTGCACAGTGTGCGGAGACCGCCCTGTCCGCAGCTGGGTCAGCGGGGACAACGGAGCGATCCCCGCTGAGCGAGCGGATCTTCGCGGGGCGGATCATTACTGATCCGCCCCGTGTGAAAGAGGCCTTAGGATGTTATTTACTTCTTTATACATGTACATGTGTATAAATGTGTAAATGCATTTTATCGCATGCACTCAGACGCAGAGTTTTTGGCTCTGTGTTATGAATGTGAAGGCAGCTCATGCTTACACACCTGTGTGAATGACTCCATTGAAAACAAGGCAGCTGCCTTTACATCCGTAATTAAAAAATACATGTATATGAATGAAGTCTTGGTTCAATTCAAATAGACAGATGGAGATAGCTGTCTACAGTCATGTGGCCGTCATCAGCTGAAAATAACTGCCACTTATCTGTAATAAGGATCCTTATCCTGGCGTGTTATCCCTGTCAGTTATCTAATGCGAAGCGAACCAGATAATTGATCTGTGATGATGAGTGAAGGATGTGGAGTCCTTAGGAAGGGTAAACCTATGTAGGGTATAGGAAAATGAACCTTATGGGTACTTGAGTAACACTGACACAATGTCGGCAGATATTTCTAACATAGTAAGGAGTTATAGAACTCAGATATAATGGATGAAGGATGCAGAATTCAAGATCCAGTCAGTCCATTCCAGGAGCCTCGGGTAGTAAGCGATTATTAATTCTTCTATGACTGTCACTCTTCCTGCCTTCAGACCCCGGCTAGGGCTATGCTGTTATTGGTCGGATTAGCAAATTAATATTTTCATTTGTGTTTTTAACTTTTGTATGTTTTTTCTTTCCTGTAAAAATAAAAACGTTTTGATATAATATATGTGGTTTCCGACCCAGTGCCTTTAAAGTCCATAAGCCCCCTCCTCTTTTCTCTCTTCTCATAGGGCTATGGTACGTTCCTTGTATATAGATAGCTCTATGGAAAGTATTTTATGTATTTATATAGGGCTATAGTAAGTCTCTTATATATAGATAGCACTATGGTGCATTTCGTATGTAAATATATATAGGACTATGGTAAGTCTCCCATACATATGTAGCGGTACCCCCTGAAGGGGTAGGTGGGTTGGTGATGATGAGGGTGCAGTCTAGGGGAATGTCTTTTTTTGTGATTTATTGCTACAAGCTTTAACAATGGGGGAGGATGCAGGGTGTGGGATTCTCCGGGCTATAAGATACAATAAGAGGACGCCTCCATGTGTTACAGGGACCTTCCTCTATATATTTAGCACCCTGGTGTTTAGGTAGGGTTGCTCCTAAATGTACCTGTTACCTAACCTATTGTTAGGGATCAATTGATTTCACTCTAAGTCTAGAATTGCTGCACTTCTCTCTTTTGCCGCTAGGTGGCCGAGTACCTGGTGGCATTAGATATGAGAAGGGTAATGCAAGGTCAGGTTATGGGTATATGGGGTATCCCAGCCAATGGGCAGAGGTTTTCTTAAATCCCTTGATCGGTTGGGAGAATCTATATATTTGGGTGGAGTCGGGTAATCTGCGTTCTGTGCCACCTGGACGGCTGTCTTGCCTGGGCTGCTAGGCAGGAGGTTGGGCCTATCCCAGGCACATCTGGCTGATAGGCTGTCTGAGGGCCTATCCAGAAGCAAGAGAGCAGCGCAGGGTTGGGATTGCAGCTTGTATTCCAACCAGACTGCCAGTTCTGCCGGTCGTGGTCGAAAGTAGAGGGGAAGCTGTAGCCAGAAAGGGACCATGCTCCTTATTACCAGGGACCACAGTGAGTAACTGAAGCAAGTACCGGAGCAGCGTTCTCACCAACCAGGGACGGTGAAGAATCGGGAGACTTCAGTGGGTATCAAGCCAGGGACCCAACCTGTGGAGGTGACGTTTGAAGAGCAGCCTTGTGTGTCAAGCCAGGGACCGAGAAGGCCAGTGGGGTGAAACTTGAGAAGCATCTTGAGTGCCAAGCTAGGGACCCAGCAGAGAGCCTGGGGTGATGCTTGAGGAAGATACCACCGTGAAGATTGGAAAAGCTCAAAGGATTCATTGGCAGTGAATCATCTAGACTAGTGAGAGAGACTGGGAGCTCAGTGGGCTGAAGAACTACAAGAAGCGATTGTAGTGGTAGTGAAGGAACTGTTACACTTTGTGTTAGGAACTGTTAAAGCCTGTTGCCAAAGGATACAGAATTCCTACACATGCAGATGTGGCATTTTGCTGGATGCCTTTGCCTGCATGGCTGTCTTCCTGTTGAAGTTTCAGTCTGCCAATTGGTCTTGCAGCTACCTAAGGGTGTCCTGGCCTTAACCCTCTCTCCCAAAGTTACGTTAAGAGAAATAAAATCTCTTTTGTATTCAAGAAGTGTCTGGTGCCCAATAAATCCACCTTGCATTACACCCACTATGCCATGCACCCCATACTGACGACCCCAAACACACCTCCAAGATGACCACTGCCATGCTAAAGAAGCTGAGGGTAAAGGTGATGGACTGGCCAAGCATGTCTCCAGAGCTAAACCCTATTGAGCATCTGTGGGGCATTCTCAAATGGAAGGTGGAGGAGCGCAAGGTCTCCAACATCCACCAGCTCTATGATGTCATCATGGAGGAGTGGAAGAAGACTCCAGTGGCAACCTGTGAAGCTCTGGTGAACTCCATGCTTAAGAGGGTTAAGGCAGTGCTGGAAAATAATGGTGGCCACACAAAATATTGACACTTTGGGCACAATTTGGACATTTTCAAATGGCTGTGTGTTGAATTATTTTGAGGGGACGGCAAATTTACACTGTTATACAAGCTGTACACTCACTACTTTACATTGTAGACAAGTGTCATTTCTTCAGTGTTGTCACATGAAAAGATATAATAAAATATTTACAAAAATGTTAGGGGTGTACTCACTTTTGTGAGATACTGTGTATATATATATATATATATATATATATATATATATATATATATATAGTATATGTCCCTTGTGTGTGTAGATATAGAAATCGGTATGGTAAGTCTTTTATATATATATATATATCTCCAGTATACCTAAGTCCCTTATGAATATATAGGGCTATAGTAAGTCTCCTATGTATCTCTAGTATATGTCCCTTATGTATATATTGAGCTCACTGATGGTGTTATCAAACCCGCCCCTGATCTCCCAGCCTGATGGGGCACTTGGATAAGGATTAAAGTGTTCATACAACTCATTTTTATTACTCACAAACAATTTTATAACTTGGTGAAAGATCTTTTTAGAACTAGGCCCACCCTTTCCTGTCCTGACAGAAAGAAGTTCCGAATCACAAACATGTCATCATGGGGTGACTCTGCAGCCTGTTCACCCACATGGAGGTCTGTTCCTGTCATCCTCTGGGACACACCTGTCCGTGTACCTAAGATTTGACCTCTAATGGTTCACCTACCACTCCAAGCCTCAGCCTGCATCCCCATCCCCTACTCATTACATAACAGGACTGACCAGCTTGGGACCCCCCCACAGGTCTTCCTCCCACTGCCAAATCTGTCTGCACTTCATATGCAAGAAGACACCTCTTATATATGACTAGAGAAGACCTTTACCCTGCCTGAAGGTCTGGGGATGGAGGACATCAGAATATCAAAAGGGACTGTCCTGCTGTCCAGAACAGGTGATGACATCCAAGTTTTTGAGATGGTAACTAGGGACACCTATTAGCAAACGTATGAATAGCATAGGACACATACCCCTGCCACATCCTTATAAACCCTTACAAACCACTTTGACCTACAGGTAAGCCTATATTAAGGCTTACCTGTAGGTCCAAGAAATATCTACTAAACCTACACGGTTTAGGAGATATTTACAAAAAGACAGGCACCGCTGTCTACGGCGCATGTGCCGTAGACAGTGGCGCACAGGCGCACTGAGCATGCCGCTGCTAATGGCGATATGCCGTTAGTGGCAGCTCCCATGCGCATGCATGGGAGTGACGTCATCGCTGCTCCAGCTCTGAGAGTGGCCGGAGCAGAGCTACCCGGAAGAAGATGGAGGCTCCGTGCTACAGGGGACATCGGTGACATCGCTGGCTCCTGTGTCAGGTAAGTGACACATAATGGGCTACTATGCGATGCATACTAGCCCATTATGCTTTACCTTTGCAGGGAGACAAAGAGGAAGTAAACCCATGAGGGTTTACTTCCTCCTTTAAACGAGAAATATACAAAAAAAATTATTAGTTAAACCCACAAGTGTTTTTTTTTTTTTTTTCACCACTACTATTCCTTTATATTGGCTTTTGAAATTTACAAATGCAGCAATTTAGAAATTGTATGAAAAGTTTAGCACTGAGAAATACTTTTTGAAAGATAAAAAGTGCATTTTATATACAACTATATAGATATAGATGAGGGACAAATGAGAAGGAAAGAGGGACAGAGGGACTTTGTTCCAAATCAGGGACAGTCCCTTGAAATCAGGGAGCTTCATCAACCGCAGCATCAACCTACAGACGGGTGCCATGATAAAAGGTCAGAAGCATCAGGGAGCCCCCAGGGTCTCTTCCTTTACTCTATTAGCTAGAAAATCTAAATCTAGCAGGCATGGTGGGAACCCCTCATAACAGGCTTGTACATCGGGGAACCCAGTGCACAAATGGGGGGAACCTTTCATAATGGACACAAAGGGTGTTCAGACCTGGGAACTCAGTGCAGAGATGGTGGGAACCCCTTGGACATAGCAAGTGTGTAGAACCAGGAACTCAACACAGGGATGTTAAGAACCCCTCATAATGTACACAACAGATGTACAGACCTTGGAACTCAGCACAGGGATGTTGGTAAACCCACCTTATAATGTACACAACAGGCGTGCAGAACTGAGAACTCAGTGCAGAGATGGTGGGAAAAGGGTGCAGAGTGTGGGCAGTCCTGGGAACTCAGTGCAGAGATGGTGGGAAGCCCTCAAAATTGGCACAACAGGTGTGTAGACCCAGGAACTAAACACAGGGAGGATGGGAACCTATCTAGGGTTGCCACCTGTTCGGGATTCACCTGGACAGTTCGGGTTTTGAATCATGTGTTCGGGTTTCAGTCCACCTGAAACCCGGACACAATATTCAGACAGGAATGTGGCTTAGAACAGGGCCACATAGGAGGGTGAGGGGAGCACTATGCATGCCACATTACTATTCTCTTTGGAGTGCCCAAAGGTGTCCTAGGTCTGTTACAATCCTATAGATCAGAGGTCTCCAAACATTCTAAAGAAAGGGCCAGTTTAGGGTGGCCGGACTGTGCCCAGCGGGAGTAAACAATGCCCAATCTTTGGTATTAGGCTGAGAAATAGTTGGTGTCCAGGGGAGGAAATGTGCCCAATTTTTGTTGTCGTTAGAAGAAATGATACCCAATTGTTGATGTCAGTGGAAGGAATACTGCCCATTGTTGGTGTCCATGGTAGGAATAATGACTCAAGGGCCCGATAAAGGCAAGCAAAGGGCCGCATCTGGCCCCAGGGCCACAGTTTGGAGGCCACTGTTATAGTGTATAAAATATATATTTTTGTTAAAACGTTCGGGTTTGGCTTGAAGAAAAAGTGGCAACCCTAAACCTATCACAATGGGCACTGCATGTGTACGGATATGGGAACTCAGTACAGAGATGGTGGTAATCCCTCATAATGGGGACAGAGGGTTTGCAGACCTGGGAGCTCAGTGCAGGAAAGATGGGAACCCCTCATAATGGGCACTGCAGGTGTACAGAACCATGAACTCAGCACAGGTATAGTGGAAGCCCATCATAACGGGTATAGAATGTTTACAGACCCTGAAACTCAGCACAGGGATGGTGGGAACCTCTCATAATTGGCAAAACAGGTGTTCATACCTAGGAACTCAGCTCTGGAATAGTGGGAACCCCCTGTAATAGGAGCAGCAGGTGTACAGATCCAGGAACTCAGAACAGAGATGGTGGGAACCTCTCATAATGGGTACAGTAGGTGTGCAGAGCCAGGAGCCCAGAACAGGGATGGTGGGAACCCCTCACATTGGTCACAGCAGGAATTCAGCACAGCAGTCTCACAAGTAAAGTCCATGGGAGTTTAAAGACCTAGTCCTCAGGATCCAGAAAACACTAAATTCTCATTTCGGAGTGGATCGTCCCTTTCATTGTCTTTCCCTATCATAACACTGGCACTTATTCCCTTTCACCAGAATCTGTTGGCTGCTTCTCGATAAATCCAATTAGAAGAATACAGCAGGGAGGAGACAAAGTGCCAAAATTCCAATAGGAGAGAATAAAATGGATTACAGTCGCTGTTAGATGTTTTCTGGCTCTCAGATCTCCCCGGGGACATGAGATCAGTGAAGTCAGTATATCCTCAACCCCTCTTTGCCAGACTCAATAGTGCCAGAAGATTATATTAAAGCAGAACTCTGGGCAGAAAATGATTGCACTCTTATGATCGTAAGATACAATTTTTAGTTATTGCTCGTATCTCTGTTTCCAACATGTGATCTCATAATCTGACCAATTGAAATATGAACATCTTCATGAATAAAGTATTTTAGTGATGCAGATCAATGGAAATCAATCAATAAGATTCTTCCCTGGCCTATCAAGTGAATTTGATCAAATCAGAATGTACTCTAAATCGATCGGAAAGGGAAGTTTTGATGATTTGATTGATTTTGGATTGAAACATTTTGATCAAATTGCACAACGATCGGGTCAGATAAAAAAAAATCCAAATGTGTGTGACCACCATAAGTACCTGAATTATACCTAGTATCAATATTCAATAATCAGTATTGCAGGGCTCACATTGGAGGATCAATAAGCAGCACAAGCGGCATTCTGATAGGAGGAGAGAGCAGAGTGACAGAGAGATGTGCTCATTAGTCTGTTGCTTCTCCTTGCACTGTCCAATGACAGGCTGGGGGAGGGACAAGACCTGTAAGTGTTACTGAACTACATCAGTATAAAATCAGGTCTTCTACCCTGTGCTGTGTGACAGAGCCGTGTAAATCTCAGGACTGGATGTACAGAAATGAAAATTTGTTTGCAGGTAAAAATATATGTATTTTATATGTGAATATAGGCAGATGTTAGGTATTACATTTAATCATCTTTGATTGCAGTATACAGCTGCACGCTTTACATTGTGATTGTACAATCTGCAATAGATTCACCAACAACCACCTGATTGGGTATATTGGATTGTTTCATGAGGCCCCTTACTGTACATAGCTGATGAAAAAAGTAAAGGTGCAACCAGATTGTATCATGTATGGGCAGATTTAGGAGTCTGCGAGGATAGTGGGGTGGGGCGAGATGGGAATAGATCCATGTGCTCTGTATTGTACTGGGAAAAATGGGAACAGGCCAGTGACGCCAGCAAACTTCAGACCGCTGAAACGTCCTTCAGTCTAATGCCGCGTACACACGATCAGACTTTCCAGCAACAAAACTGGATTTTTTTCCGAAGGATGTTGGCTCCAACTTGTCTTGCATACACACAGTCACACAAATGTTGGCCCAAAATTCCGAACGTGGGAACGCGGTGACGTACAAGACATACGACCAGCCGAGAAAAAGGAAGTTCAATAGCCAGTGCGGTTCCTACTGCTTGATTCCGAGCATGCGTGAACTTTTGTGCGACGGATTTGTGTACACACGATCGGACTTTCCGATAACAAAGCGAAGTTGGCAGAAAATTTGAGAGCCAGCTCTCAAACATTTATGGGCGGAAATTCCAACAGAAAATGTTCGATGGGGCATACACACGGCCGGAATTTCCCGACAACAAGTTCACATCCAACATTTCTCATCGGAAAGTCCGACCGTGTGTCCGTGGCATATGTGGACATAAAGTTTCCGCCATATACATTGCACACGGAGGGACTTCTCTGGGGATTCTTATGTATTCATTTATTATACTCAGCGGCTGATCTACATATAGCAAAGATACTGCAGATCAAGAAGTGAGATTATTCTCCAGGGAGCAAGAAGGAAACAGAGCGCAGCTGTCACAGATCTCAGCTAGGAAGTATGAACTATAGATTGGATGAGGATGGGTTACTCTGGGTTGCATTAAATGTATATTATTTTAACGATCGTTCACTTTCAAATGGACATTCTGCAGTGAGAGCCAAAGAGGAGCAAATGTGGGAGGAAGCCACTGTGTGAGTTCAGTCCCCTCTGGGGGAAGACGAAATAATCTGTAAAGATATGTATGTTTTTTCTTTGGGAAGGGAAAGTCCCAATCTGTATCACTTGCCCTGCCCAACCACAGCATTGCACAACATGAGCCTTGTGTGCTGTGTGCTGATTCCATGTAGGACAGGCTCAGATCCCAGCGTGAACCTGCATCTTAAAGAGACCTGCGGCTTGGTGAACAAATTATATAACATAAGAACTGTTGCAGTGGTCATTCTATAAAGCCTAAAACCCTGTGTTATCCCCTCTACACTCCTCTCCTGTACACACTACCCACTGTCATACCTTCTATACTTCTCTCCGGTACATATTGCCCCCTGTCATACCCTCCGCACTTCTCTCCTGTACACACAACCCCCTGTCATACCCTCCGCACTCCTCTTCTGTACATACTGCCCCCGTGTCATACCCTCCGCACTCCTCTCCTGTACATACTGCCCCCGTCATACCCTCCGCTCGCCTTTCCTTTACATACTGCCCCTGTCATACCCTTCACACTTCTCTCCTGTTACTGTACATACTGCCCCCTGTCATACCCTCCGCACTCCTCTTCTGTACATACTGCCCCCGTCATACCCTCCGCACTCCTCTTCTGTACATACTGCCCCCTGTCATACCCTCCGCACTTCTCTCCTGTACACACAACCCCCTGTCATACCCTCCGCACTCCTCTTCTGTACATACTGCCCCCTGTCATACCCTCCGCACTCCTCTTCTGTACATACTGCCCCCTGTCATACCCTCCTCACTCCTCTCCTGTACATACTGCCCCCGTCATACCCTCCGCTCGCCTCTCCTTTACATACTGCCCCCGTCATACCCTTCACACTTCTCTCCTGTTACTGTACATACTGCCCCCTGTCATACCCTCCACACTCCTCTTCTGTACATACTGCCCGCTGTCATACCCTGCGCACTTCTCTCCTGTACACACAGCCCCCTGTCATACCCTCCGCACTCCTCTTCTGTACATACTGCCCCCTGTCATATCCTCTGCACGCCTCTCCTTTACATACTGCCCCCGTCATACCCTTCACACTTCTCTCCTGTTCCTGTACATACTGCCCCCTGCCATACCTTCCACACTCCTCTCCTGTACATACTGCACCTTGTTATACCCTCCAGACTCCTCTTCTGTACATACTGCCCCTTGTTATACCCAACACACTCCTATCCTGTACATACTGCCCCTTGTCATACCCAACACACTCCTCTCTTGTACATACTGTCCCCTGTCCTACCCTTCACACTCCTCTCCTGTACATACTGCCCCCTGTCATACCCTCCACACTGCTCCTCTGTACATACTACTCCCTGGCATACCTTCCACAATCCTCTCCTGTACATACTGCCCCCTGTCACACCTTACATACTCCTCTCCTGTACATACTGCCCCTTGTCATACCTTCCACACTCCTCTGCTGTACATACTGCCCTCTGTCATACACTCCACACTCATCTCCTGTAAATACTGCCCCCTGTCATAGCCTCCATACTCCTCTCCTGTACATACTGCCCACCATCATACCCTTCACACTCCTCTCATGTACATACTGCCCCCTGTCATACCCTCCACATTTCTCTCCTGTACATACTGCCCACTTTCATACTGTCCACACTCCTCTCCTGTACATACTGCCCCCGTCATACCTTCCACACTCCTCTCCTGTACATACTGCCCCCTGTCATACCCTCCACAATCCTCTCCTGTACATGCTGCCCCCTGTCATACCTTCCACACTCCTCTCCTGTACATACTGTCTCCTGCCATGCCCCCCACTCTCCTCTCCTGTACATACTGCCTCCTGTCATACCCTTCACATTCCTCTCCTGTACATACTCCCCCTTTCATACCCTCCCCACTCCTCTCCTGTACATACTGCCCCCTGTTATACCCTCCACACTCCTCTGTACATACTGCCCCCTGTCATATCTCCACACTATTCTCCTGTACATACTGCCCACTGTCATACCCTCCAAACTCCTCTCCTGTACATACTGCCCACTGTCATACCTTCCACACTCCTCTCCTGTACATACTGCCCCCGTCATACCCTCCACACTCCTCTGTACATACTGCCCCCTGTCATATCTCCACACTCTTCTCCTGTACATACTGCCCAATGTCATACCCTCCACACTCCTCTGTACATACTGCCCCCTGTCATATCTCCACACTCTTCTCCTGTACATACTGCCCACTGTCATACCCTCCAAACTCCTCTCCTGTACATACTGCCCACTGTCATACCTTCCACACTCCTCTCCTGTACATACTGCCCCCGTCATACCCTCCACACTCCTCTGTACATACTGCCCCCTGTCATATCTCCACACTCTTCTCCTGTACATACTGCCCACTGTCATACCCTCCACACTCCTCTCCTGTGCATACTGCCCCCGTCATACCTTCCACACTCCTCTCCTGTACATACTGCCCACTGTCATACCTTCCACACTCCTCTCCTGTACATACTGCCCCGTCATACCCTCCACACTTCTCTCCTGTACATACTGCCCCCTGTGATACCCTCCACACGCTTCTCCTGTACATACTGCCCACCGTCATACCTTTCACACTTTTCTCCTGTACATACTGCCCCCTGTCATACCCTCCACACTCCTCTTCTGTACATACTGCCCACCGTCATACCCTCTGCACTCCTCTTCTGTACATACTGCCCTCTGTCATACCTTCCACACTTCTCTCCTGTACATACTGCCCCCTGTCATACCCTCCACACTCCTCTCCTGTACATACTGCCCACTGTCATACCTTCCACACTCCTCTCCTGCACATACTGCCCCCTGTCATTCTCCACAATCCTCTCCTGTACATACTGCCCACTGTCATACCCTCCACACTCCTCTCCTGTACATACTGCCTCCTGTAATACCCTCCACACTCCTCTCCTGCACATACTGCCCCCTGTCATTCTCCACAATCCTCTCCTGTACATACTGCCCACTGTCATACCCTCCACACTCCTCTCCTGTACATACTGCCCCCTGTCATTCTCCACAATCCTCTCCTGTACATACTGCCCACTGTCATACCCTCCACACTCCTCTCCTGTACATACTGCCTCCTGTAATACCCTCCACACTCCTCTCCTGCACATACTGCCCCCTGTCATTCTCCACAATCCTCTCCTGTACATACTGCCCACTGTCATACCCTCCACACTCCTCTCCTGTACATACTGCCCCCTGTCATTCTCCACAATCCTCTCCTGTACATACTGCCCACTGTCATACCCTCCACACTCCTCTCCTGTACATACTGCCTCCTGTAATACCCTCCACACTCCTCTCCTGCACATACTGCCCCCTGTCATTCTCCACAATCCTCTCCTGTACATACTGCCCACTGTCATACCCTCCACACTCCTCTCCTGTACATACTGCCCCCTGTCATTCTCCACAATCCTCTCCTGTACATACTGCCCACTGTCATACCCTCCACACTCCTCTCCTGTACATACTGCCTCCTGTAATACCCTCCACACTCCTCTCCTGTACAAACTGCCAACTGTCATACCTTTCACACCCTTCTCCTGATTATGGTACTCTTTAATCTCAAGCTTTACCACAAAACTATACACATAGCTTCTACTTCTTGAATATTTTTTCTGTATATAAAACATTTATTTGGGGTAGTTTCTGATATCCTCACCCTTCTCTTGGACTGACAGTTTTTCTTATAAAATGAGACTTCTCATCCATCTGACCTTCCTATAAGCAGCAATGGCTGAGAACATGTGACTTGTCTATATACGAGTCACATGTTCTCAGCCATTGGAATATTGCTATAGGCAGCAATGCCTATATTGCTGCCTATAGTTTAATGGTCTGTCTGCATATTTGGAATGTATATATTACAAGTATGCAGACAGACCATTAAACCCGCCAGCCACACCTGATGATTGATGGAGGTTTCATCACACAGATTTACGTATGTTCCCTGTACACAATCTCCATAAACTTTACTTTTGCAGGCACTGGTGTTGTTGTGAATTCCCCAGTGCACATGGAGGGGCATGGAAAGGCGAGGTCAGGTGCACAGATACAAAAAAGGGAGGCATAATATACAGTATACTGTATGTATAAATATCTCTAACAGAATTAAAAAAAATAGGGGGTTGCAACATACACAAATTTTATTTAAATGTTTATCAGAAGATAACGTTTTAGATTGGCTAGTTTCGGGCAACAAGCTCTTCATCAGGATAAGAAATACGGATACTTTCTCGGCCTGATGAAGGGTTTGTTGCCCAAAACTCTAGCCAAACTGTATTTTTTTTTGTCTGATGGTAATTTACATAAATTTTATGTATACTGCATACATTTTTCAATTTTGCTATATAATGAGCCTGGAAGGCGGTGTGCATCAGCTATGATAGTCGCAGGTGCTGTCTACCCTTTGAATTTATAAATATCTCTATATATAAATCAATGCTCATTATATCCAGTATATATTCTGTATATTGAATTCTATTTCTGTTACTTTTTTTGTTAATTTTTTATGAACTATAAGACGTCAACCAACGTTCTTACATTAACCCTTGAGCCTTGCTCCTTTGGCTCACAATTTATGTATATTGTTCCTAGCTGGCACGAGGCCTCATTTTATAAATTCAACTAACAATACAATGTATTGTTTTTCTTGTCTGCCTCGTGATCAGTTTTCACCATTCGGTTCCCACTGTAGAAGGAAAACAGAAATGGGAATCTGCCAAACTTCCAGTATAAAGCCATTATTCAATTCTATCATTATAACGAGACCTCCACACGGCAATCCAATGCTTCCGGTATGATTGTTTTCAGTCTGGTCTTTTGTAGATTGCATTGTGCTGAGTAAATTAAAAATTGACCAGATATATATACCCTGTACACTATATTACCAAAAGTATTGAGACACCTGCCTTTACACGCACGGGAACGTTAATGGTATCCTAGTCTTAGTCTATTGATTTCAATAGGCAGGGGGCGCTTTAGGAGCGGTGTATTCACTGCTCCTGCAGCGCCTCAAAGATTTATTTTAATTTTAGTTATCATGATATAAAATAATGAATGTAGGGGCCTTTTGGTGGGTGTAATTTTTTTATTTTTTTTGGGGGGGGGGGCTGCTTTTCATTCTTGGTTTCAGGCAGCACCATGTCTTGGGCCAGCACTGGTAGGGTTCAGTATTGCTTTGGCCCACCCTTTATAGCTATAGCAGCTTCAACTCTTCTGGAGAGTCCATTCACAGGGTTTAGGAGTGTGTCTATGGGAATGTTTGACCATTCTTCCAGAAGCGCATTGGTGAGGTCAGGCACTGATAGGGGCAAGAAGGCCTGGCTCACAGTCTCTGCTCAAATTCATCCCAAAGGTGTTCTATCGGGTTGAGGTCAAGTTCCTCCACCCCAAACACACTCATTCATGTCTTTATGGCCCTTGCTTTGTGCACTGGTGTGCAGTCATGTTGGAACAGGAAGGTGCCGTTCCCAAACTGTTCCCATAAATTTAGGGACATGGAATTGTCCAAAAAATCTTGGTATGCTGACGCCTTAAGAGTTCCCTCCAGTGGAACTAAGGGGCCAATCCCAACCCCTAAAAAACAACCCCACACCATAATCCCCCTTCCACCAAATGATTTGGACCAGTGCACAAAGCAAGGCCCATAAACATGGATTAGCCATTTTGGGGTGGAGGAACTTGACTGGCCTGCACAGAGTCCTAACCTCAACCCAAGAGAACACCTTTGAGATGAATTAGAGTGAAGACTGCGAGCTAGGCCTTCTTATTCACATCAGTGCCTGACCTCACAAATGCTCTTCTGTAAGATTGGTTAAACATTCCCATAGACACACTCCTAAACCTTGTGGACAGCCTTCCCAGAAGAGTTGAAGCTGTTATAGTTGCAAAGAGTGGGCCAACTCAATATTGAACCCTACAGACTAAGACTGGGGTGCCATTAAAGTTCATGTGCGTGTGAAGGCTGGTGTCCCAATACTTTTGGTAATATAGCGAATTTCTTATTTTATCCATTTGAATTTTAATGCACGTGCAGCCTTGTACAACTGTTTTCAATTGGTACAGATAAAGAGGAGATCCGGGAACATTTTGAATGATTTTTCCATGACAGTCAGAGGGGTCGGTGACCCTACTAAACCTTACATGGTGGTAACATTCCAATACATGAGACTTCCTATATATCAAAGAGTCTGATGGAAGAGCAGTTCAACCAATCAGATCCTCCACCAGCTGCGTACAGAGGATTAGAAGATAGACATTTATTGAGGCTGTTCAATTATGTAATACAATTACTAGCCACTTTATTAGGTACACCTTGCTAGTACCGGTATTGCCTTCAGAACTGCCTTAATTATTTGGGGCATAGATCCAACAAGGTGTTGGAAACATTTCTCAGAGATTTTGGTTCATAGTGACATGATCGCATCACGAAGTTGCTGCAGATTTGTTGGCTGCACAGTCATGATGCAAATCTCCCGTTCCTCCACATCCCAATTGTGCTCTATTGGATTGAGATCTGGTGAGTGTGGAGACCATCGGAGTACAGTGACCTCATTGTCCAGTGGTGAGATGATTGGAGCTTTGTGGCATGGTGCATATGATTGTGGCATGGTGCATATTGCTGGAAGGAGCCATCAGAAGATGGGGACACTGTAGTCTTAAAGGCAATAATACTCAGGTAGGCGTGTATATAAATTGAAATTGTTCTCAGTCCTCCAATCATATGCAAGCAATGCCCCCTTTTTTTTTTCTTCCTTTGCATATGACTGGATATTCAAGAAGAACGCAGCTTCACCTTTTCTACTAAGCCCCATTAACATACATTTTGCTAAGCAAACCAGTTCTGCTCTTTTAGCAAAAGACTTGCTATTCAGAGCTGATACTTTTCTACCTTCAGACACTTTGATAAATACAGTCTATTGCTTTGCTGAGCAGTTGAGTGCAGCTTATTGGTCTCTGGCATTGGGCTTATGGCGTGGAAGGGAATGACCCCCTCGCCTCTCTCTGTGCCACGAAGACACATCAGGCAGATCTTGGCACCACTGATAATGCTTGCGGAGGAGGAATAATATTCAGTTCAGCTGGAAAATATAAAAATTTTCGATGAAAACATTTGGTGAATAGATTTGGGGGAATTTCACAGGAAATAAAAACATTGGTCTGTAAAGTTCCCCCAGCTGGGGTATTCCAGGGAAGACAGGTGTTGTCAGTACATGAGAGGAGTCATCAGGTGGGGGTGCAGACAGAGCGGGTGCTGATGACGGGTGTTGTGGTGTCCTAGCCGTGTGCCCTCATCCTGGGGTCAGCCTTTGTCACAAGAAGCTGGGTGATATCTGAGTCACAGTAAACTAATTGCCGGGAGGATCTCCATGGAATCAGATGGTCGGACTTTTCACACTGCTAATGACTTACCCTCCGAGCCGGGTCCCTTTCCCAAATCATTTCCATGTCTGCTATTGTCCTGGTTACATTTTATCTGTATACAGTGCCTTACTTCATGTATATATCAGTTTATTCTCATTTTAGCTTCCCTGTCAATCTATTTCCTATATAATATTATTATTATATAATAGAACAATAATATATAATAGAAAAAGTGCACTCCAGGGCTTCAATTTTACAACTTCAGGGCTCATTTAGCCACTCAGCTCAGTGGCCGGTGTGCAGTGCAATTCCACTGAGATCAATGCAGCCATAATTATCACAGAGTCCAGCGGATTGCACAGTTTCCTTTTTTTAACAAACTTTTTTATTTTTTTTTATTGTTTACTTTTTATTGATTTTTATGTTGAAAAATTACATAGTCATAAATTAATATAATATAGCAGATAATACAGAGAAAGAAAAGCTATTATTGCTTTATATTTCCTTTCCCACGCACCCACCCCATCTAGTCCCAATCCTCTACCAGACACCAACCAATCCTAAATTATGAAAATCTAGTTACCCGTTGTCTAACAATAACAATAATGTCAAAAAAGACATCTCATAAAATTTAAATAGCCGGCCGTGCGGTGTTAGGCAGTGGATTGCCTCGCATTGCACTGCACTGATAAAAAGTACTGCATGCAGATGCGGCTGGTGCTCAATTTATGTGGAGGATGGTGGCCTGTGGCCCCCACCCAGCCGGCCAACCACCCCCCCACCCCGGCGCTCCCATCGCCGCTCCCCCCCGCTCTATTGATCGCCGCTTTCCCCGGTCGCTCGATCGATCGCCACTTTGCTTACCAGGCCCCCCAGCCAGCCCCACACTTGCCCCATCAAGGTCACGGCTTCAGAGGCTTCCCCTCCCACCGCATCTCCTGCCCCCTGCATCTCCTCCTGCGCGGTGGTGGTCGCTTCTCCTCCCGGGCCAATCAGGACTTGGGACTCGCGGCCATACCTCCCAACTTTCTGAGATGGGAACCAGGGACACCTATTAGCAAAAAAAGTATGTAGGCTTAGGACACACCCCCTCCCACACCCCCTTAGAGCAGAATTGTACAAAAAAAATATTGGTTAAACCCACTAAGAGGTTTTTTTTATTTTTTTTATCGCTACTATTCCTTTAGTTTGGCTTTTGGAATTTACAAATTCAGCAATTTAGACATTGGATAAAAGGTTTATCACTGGGAAACACTTTTTTGGAAGATAAAAAGTTTATTATATATACAACTTTATAGATCAGACCAAAATGAGGGACAAATGAGAAGGAAAGAGGGACAGAGGGACATCGCTCGAAATCAGGGACAGCCCCTCGAAATCAGGGACAGTTAGGAGGTATGCTCGCGGCCAATCGGGTCTTAGGAATCCCGGCCAATTGGGACTCAGGACCCGCTTCCTGATTGGCCGGAAGGAGAAACAGGAAGACATTAGTGAAAATGTATTTGCTAATGTCACACAAGTGGGTGGACTGCGCCCGGACCCCGCCCTTTTTGTTCCATTCGTTTTTATTACATTTTCAAAACAGCATGCAGAACATTATACCTAGATATTCATCAGAAGATTGTTGAACCAAGGATGCGGGATACAATATGATCAGTGGCCCTTATCAAATGAATATTAACAAAATATAGCAAGAAAGGTTCTATTTTGGCTAGAGAGACTTCCTTGTCCCCTGATAGCATCCTACAAAACCATATATTCCCCCCTCCCCCTCCCTCCATCATTATGGAAACCAGGCCCACCCTTTTTGAAGCCAGTTAGAGCCTTACTCATGTGTTTCCAAAAGAAAAAAAAAACATTAAAAGCCATGCGCCCAGTGCCCTGCATGTAGATTATGGGCTGGGTGCATGGATTAGGGGGGACTGCGCCCCATATGAGTGGCCGCCACTGACTGCATTCACTACTATTTTTCAGTGCACCATGGCTGCACACCAGAGCAGCACAATGGACTGAGCCAGTGTTAAACTCATGAGTGTTACTCATTGTAACACTTAGCCCTTGTACACACGGTCGGAGATTCCGATGGAATGTGTCCTATTGGACCGTTTTGTCGGATATTCCGACTGTGTGTGGTCTCCATTGGACTGTTTCCATCTGAATATCCGATGGACCAACTTTTCCAACTTGCCGGTAAAATTTTCCGACAAAATGCTCCGATCGGACATACTCCGATCATGTGTAGCCTACTCCGACGGACAAAGTGCCACACATGCTCAGATCAAATTCCTAGACCAAAGCTATTGGCTACTAGCCTGAACATAGTCCAGTCGTAATGAAATAAGATCATCACGTTATGTACAATCGGATTTTCCGACAACTTTGTCCGACTGTGTGTATGCAATAGTTTCGGACAAAATTCATCAGACAAAATCCAACGGATTTGGTTGTCAGAATGTCCGACCGTGTGTACAAGGGCTAATAATGAGTCCAGTGGCAACCTGTGAAGCTCTGGTGAACTCCATGTCCAAGAGGGTTAAGGCAGTGCTGGAAAATAATGGTGGCCACACAAAATATTGACACTTTGGGCCCAATTTGGACATTTTCACTTAGGGGTGTACTCACTTTTGTTGCCAGCAGTTTAGACATTAATGGCTGTGTGTTGAGTTATTTTGAGGGGACGGCAAATTTACACTGTTATACAAGCTGTACACTCACTACTTTACATTGTAGACAAGTGTCATTTCTTCAGTGTTGTCACATGAAAAGATAGAATAAAATATTTACAAAAATGTGAGGGGTGTACTCACTTTTGTGAAATACTGTATATATATATATATACATTTTTGCACTTCTGTTTGTTAAAAGCAATATTTTTCTTTGTTAATAAAAAATCTTTTTTTTTTTTTACAAAGAAAAATGTATTG
Organism: Lithobates pipiens; assembly: GCF_037356315.1. NCBI lineage: Eukaryota > Metazoa > Chordata > Amphibia > Anura > Ranidae > Lithobates > Lithobates pipiens. The sequence goes on from NW_027507686.1 coordinate 33,783,500, forward strand.
ATAAAGACATTTTTTTTTATTTATAAAGACATAAGCTCTAATGAGCAGGGCCCTCTGATTCCTCTTGTGTCAAATTGTAATGTAACTGTAATATCTGCCTTAATTTTGTTAAGTGCTGCACAAACTGTTACCGCTACATAAATCCTGTATAATAATAATTATATATCTCAGTGGCTAAATCTGTGTCTGTAGTGCATGTTCAAACCTTAATAGCATAAATAATAATAGATTTTACTACAACAGTAGTATAGGACTTTGGCAATTCTAGAGAAATGCTTAAAGAGTGTGATGTTTTGTAATAAAAACATCTTTGCCATTCTGAAGCTTCTTCCCTCCAACCACTTTGCATATTATTTTATTCATACTGTGATTCTGTACTTGCCAAATATGCTGCAGAAATCTCCCTCCACTAAGTCTGGCTGCAGCCTTTTTAACTATGGGCAGCTGAAGCGGCTGCTGGTTCACTTCCTGGATTTACAGAGGCACACCTCCAGCTCTGCAGCCCTGAAGCTTTCATTGGTCCTCTTATGACTCATCCCCCCTCCCTTCCTGGCAAACGCTCACGAGAGAGGGAGAAGTGAAGAAGCGTCACACCAAAGGGTAATATGCTGTTCATATACTACCCTAGCCTGTCTATATACTACCCTAGCCTGTCCATATACTACCCTAACTTGTCCATATACTACCCTAGCCTGTCCATATACTACCCTAGCCTGTCCATATACTACCCTAACTTGTCCATTTACTACCCTAGCCTGTCCATATACTACCCTAGCCTGTCTATATACTACCCTAACTTGTCCATATACTACTCTAGCCTGTTCATATACTACCCTAGCCAGTCCATATACTACCCTAACCTGTTGATATACTATTCTAGCCTGCCTATATACTACCCTATCCTGTCTATTTACCACCCTAGCCTGTCCCTATACTACCCTAGCCTGTCTATATACTACTCTAACCTGTTTATTTACAACCCTAGCCTGTTCATATACTACCCTAGCCGGTCTATATACTACCCTACCCTGTCCATATACTACCCTAACTTGTCCATATACTACCCTAGCCTGTCCGTATACTACCCTAGTCTGTCTGTATACTACCCTAACTTGTTCATATACTACTCTAGCCTGTTCATATACTACCCTAGCCTGTCTAAATACTACTCTAACCTGTTCATATACAACCCTAGCCGGTCCATATACTACCCTAACCTGTTCATATACTATCCTAGTCTGTCTATATACTACCCTAGCCTGTCTATTTACCACCCTAGCCTGTCTATTTACCACCCTAGCCTGTCCCTATACTACCCTAGCCTGTCTATATACTACTCTAGTTTATAAACAACCTGTCTATATACTACCCTAGCCTGTCTATATACTACCCTAGCCTGTCCATGTACTACCCTAGCCTGTCTATATATACTACCCTAGCCTGTCCATGTACTACCTTAGCTTGTCTATATATACTACCCTAGCCTGTTCATATACTACCCTAACCTGTCCATATACCTGCGGACCACAGCTGGCGTGAGGAAGCGAGCTGGTGCCACCACTATTTGTCTCCAGGCCAGGTCCAGAGGCGCTGGTGCCGGCCTGCGGACCACAGCTGAAGAAATAGGTGGAGAAGTGCTGCAAAAATGTCAGGGGCAGAGCCAAAGCAAAATTATGTTTCTCCAAGGGTGTCAAAAATCCTTGCACCAGCCCTGCTTTGCTCTCTTTCTCAGTCTGTGCTCCCCCATACACACCTCTCTCGTTTACTGTGTTACAACCAGTTATCTTTGATGAGCCATTTACTAACCTGACAGGAGATTATACAGTATCTTACAGTCCAGACATAGGCATGCACACAGGGTGTGTCAGATGTGCCTGGGCATACCCTAATCACCCCGTGTGGCACAGTTTCCCGCTGTTGCCCGGCACCCCTCCTCTCCCGCTGGTTGTTGCTATGGGCACACAGAGGGATGTTTCAGGATGGAGATTGGGGGAAGGGGTCAGTAAATTACATATACCATCCTCTGCCCTACTGACACCGGCCACTGCCCTACTGACACCATACACTGCTCTACTGACACCATCCACTGTTCTACTGACACCATCCACTGCTCTACTCACGCCATCCACTGCTCTACTGACACCATACACTGCTCTACTGACACCATACCCTGCCCCCATTGACTGACCCCATCCACTGCTCTACTGACCCCATCCACTGCTCTACTGACACTATCCACTGCTCTACTGACAGCGTCGATGTTTTAATAAATTTTAAAATGTTTGTTTACATTTATTTATAAGAGTGTGTGTGTATGTATGAATATATATATATATATATATATATATATATATATATATATATACACACATGCATGAGTGTTTGTGCTTTTTGGGTGCACACCCTGCCCATACCTATGACTCCAGATAACACATATTACAATATTTTAAATATTTTTAGATCTTAACCTCTAAAATATTTCACCTTGACAATACTATTCCTTTTTTATACTTATTTCAGAGAGAAGAAATCAACTCAACAAATTGGCCCTTTGTAATAGCTCCTCGGTGGTCCCACAGACACAAGACTGGTACCGCCATGGAGGCACGACTTCTTTTCCTTCTGTGTAAGTACAACATGTACCAAAGTGCCAGGAGCCATCATCTGCCTTTTGTTCTCAGAGAATAGGTGCAGGAACTCCTCCCTTCTGAGTCATCCTTCGTCTCCACCCCCTACCCACCTCTGAGCACCGTCCCTTGGTTCCCTACCCATCTCCCTATACTGCCCCTTTTAGAGAATACAGAACCAAGTATAATTTTCTGCTACTAATTAATTTGTATAGAACTTGATTGACCCCACCCCAGCAACAATAGACCCCACCCCAGCAACAACAGACCCCACCCCAACAACAATGGACCCCCTAGCAACAATGGATCCCCCACACAAAAATAGATCCCCCAGCAATGATAGACCCCCTAGCAACAATGGATTCCCCATGCAACAATAGTTCCCCCAGCAACAAAGTACCACCCCAGCAACTGTAGACCCCCAGCAACAACAACAGAACTCCCAGCGGCCAGCATCAATAGACCCTCCAGCAGCCAGCAATAATAGACCTCTCCCTCAACGGTATATTCCTCCCAGCAACAATTGACCCCCTGGCAACATAAGACCCGCTGCCAACAACAATAGACCCCCACACAAAATTAGATCCCTACCAGTGACAATAGATCCCCAAGCAGACAGCATCACTAGACCCTCCAGCACACCCCGGCACTTTTTGCCATAAAATACATTCAGTGCTGGAGGTGCCGGCACTGCGTTCCCCCACGCTCCCGCTGAAAAAAAGCCCTCTATCTATCTATCTATCTATCTATCTATCTATCTATCTATCTATCTATCTATCTTTCTTCCATTCTACATCCATACATTTTTCATCCATCCTCCATCTATCCATCAATCAATCCAGTTATCATCCATCCTCCAACTATCTATTATATATCATCCATCCAGATTCATCATACATCCATTCACCCATCCATCCCTTCCTCCCTTTCTTACTCCATCCATATTCCCCCTCCATTCATCCATACATCCTTCTACATCCACCCAGCTATACATCTATCAATTAATTTATTTATGCATCAATCCAATTAACAACCATCCATTGACCCACCCATCCATCTGCCCATCTATCATCCATCCATCCATCCGCTCATTCATTCATCCATCAATGCATGCAACCCCAATCCATTTTTCATCCTTCCATCTATTCATCCATCTATCCATTTTTCAACAATCCATCCACTCCCCCATCCATTAGCCCATCTATCATCCATCCATTCATCAATCCTTCCACCCATTCATCCATCATCTATCCATTATCATTCTCCATCCACCTATCTATGTATCAACAATCTATATATCGTCCCATCCATCTGACCATCTATTATCTATCCATCCATCCTCCCATTTATTTATCATCCATCCATGGGCCATCTATCCATCCATCCATTTATCATCCACCCATCCATTTTTCATCATTCTCCATCCACTCATGCATCCACCTATCTATTCATCCATCGATCTACTGTATGTATCAACAGTTTATCTACCCATCCATCTATTTGCCCATCAATCATCCATCTATTTGCCCATCAATCATCCATCCACCCATTCATTTATCATCCATCCATCTTCCATCCATCCATGCCCTTTATGAGGGACCAAACCTGTCATGGATTTTGATAGCACTCTTAAATACAGTGGTTTTGTCCCTCTTACAAAATGAGGCATCAGCGCTCTCTATCATTCCGCTGGCCAACATGGCGCCTCTTTATTGGCTGGTTGGATAGTGGAATGGCATTTGGTGGGGCAGTGGGAGAGGTTGGATGCTCTGGTTGCAGAGTCATGCTTGTTTGGCACAGGTGGGCCATACCTGAAGATACACAGAGACCCCGCTTTGTAGCACTGATGTCACTGTGCAGTTTTGAATTGTATGACAGGTTCACATTAAAGCAGATACTCCACCAGCTACACAAGTCCACAATGTTTCCAGTCCTTCTAAATATATTTCTGTTCAATAAATGAAGATGTTTTTGGTAGTAACATTATTGACCATAATGGTGACTGTCTTCTGATGGGGGGTTGGGTTGTGTTTTGTAGGTGTTCTGGCCTTGGGCAGAGCCGCCGTGATTCTCAATGACTGTCAGATCATACAGACGTTACACGGAAAGTTGCTCTATGATAACCGGGTCACATACATGGTAAGTATCATCTCATGATCTCTGACTAACCCCCATCTGTCCAGATGCTGAGCGGCCCAACAAGATTTTATATTAATATTTACAGACAAACTGCCAAAATGTTATAAACTGTTCCATCTATGGAGAGACTCGGCTCCTCATCCATGAGCAGGATGTGCTGGAGGGACAATACTGCAACTAACACTCTGGGATGGGCTGATATATCATTCAGGGGCTGAGGCCAGTTATTTCCCCAACAAGAAGAGTTACACTCACCGTCCACTATATTACGCACACCTTGCTAGTCCCGGGTTGGACCCCCTTTTGCCTTCATTCTTCGTGGCATAGATTCAACAAGGTGTTGGAAACATTCCTCAGAGATTTCGGTCCATAGAGACATGATAGCATCACACAGTTGCTGCAGATTTGTCGGCTGCACATCCATGATGCCAATCTTCCACCACATCCCAAAGATGCTCTATTGGATTGAGATCTGGTGAGTGTGGAGGCCATTAGATGAGATCTGGTGAGTGTGGCGACCATTGGAGTACAGAGACCTCATTGTCCAGTGCTGAGATGATCGGATCTTTGTGACATGGGGCATTATCCTGCTGGAAGGAGCCATCAGAAGATGGGTACACTGTAGTCATAAAGGGATAGATATGGTCAGCACAAGACTCAGGGAGGCCGTGGGGTTTAAACGATGCTCAATTGGTACTAAGGGGCCCAAAGTGTGGCAAGAAAATATCCCCCACACCATTACACCACCAGCCTGAACCGGTGATACAAGGCAGGATGGATCCATGCTTTCATGTTGTTTACACCAAATTCTGCCCCGACCATCTGAATGTTGCAGGTGAAATCGAGACTCATCAGCCCAGGCAACGTTTTTCCAATCTTCTGTTGTCCAATTTTGGTGAGCCTGTGCGAATTGTAGTCTCAGTTTCCTGTTCTTAGCTGACAGGAGTGGCACCCGGTGTGGCCTTCTGCTTCTGTAGCCCATCTGCTTCAGGGTTCGATGTGTTGTGCATTCAGAGATGGTATTCTGCATACCTTGGTTGTAACGAGTGGTTATTTGTGTTACTGTTGCCTTTCTACCATCTCAAACCTCTGCCCATTCTCCTCTGACCTTTACAAGGCATTTTCCTCCACACAACTGCCGTTCACTGGATATTTTCTCTTTTTCGGACCATTCTCTGTAAACCCGAGAGATGGCTGTGTGTGAAAATCCCAGTAGATCAGCAGTTTTTGAAATACTCAGACCAGTCTGTCCAACAACCATGCCACGTTCAGTCACTTAAATCCCCTTTCTTCCCCATTTTGATGTTCGGTTTGAACTTCATCAAGTTGTCTTCACCACATCTAGATGCCCAAATGCATTGAGTTGCTGCCATGTGATTGGCTGATTAGTAATTTGTGTTACCAAGCAATTGAACAGGTGTACCTAATATAGTAGACGTGTATATGAGTGAGTGTATATTACTTATGAATACTGAGAACCACAAAATAATTCAGGGGCTGGTGCCCTTTATTTCCCCACAGGAAGAGTTATATTACTTATGAATGCTGAGACCCCCCAATATGTGTGTTTATTAAATGTAAAGAAGAACTCCGGGCACAGAACTAATCATAGCCATGTATGGGATCACAAGAAAATGTTTGTGTGCATCTTCCACTGCCCAGTTTTCTTTCTGTGCCCTCCCAATGGGCTCCATGGTGCCATCCTCACATGATCACTCTTTACCTGCCTGTGAGGAGCACCACACTAGAAGTGGCCCCAGATCTTTCGGCTCATATTGTCCAGTGTTTTTTAGCTGGATACTGACTTCTTCTATGGAGATGGAGCTGCTTGGGAAAAATGTTCTTTACAAAAAAAATGTTTTCATTCTTTATTGACATTTTTTATATTTAGAGTTGTTAATTATTTAATTTTGGGACATATTTATAAAGGAGTTAGACTGTCATTCACCAAACATTCTCTGCAAATGAATCTTCCCAGCCCATGTGTTTTATAAGACAGTGGTTGATTCCCTGACAGAGAATGTCACATTCACCGCTTAATAGCTCCTATGTATTTATGTTTTTTTCCCCTTTTCTATCATTATTTGATGACTATCACTTTAATTTTTTTTGTTTTATTTTGCTGTTTTTTTTTTTAAAACAACAAGCATCAGTTTTTAGCATAAAAATGGGTCCATGATAAGGCTGACTTGCGCCCATGCGTTCCAGTTTTCACACATTTTTTTTCTATTTCTTGGGCAGCACAGTAGCTAAGTGGTTAGCACTTCTGTCTAGCAGCACTAAGCTCATCGGTTTGAATCCCAACCATGGCACTACCTGCCTAGGAGAAAACAGAGAGAGCGCACTGCTCATAGGATAACCCATGAGATCCTCAGCTTCTGTATGAAGCTGGCTGCCCTGCCTGGTCCACAGTGTTAAAAGAAAGATGGCGGCACTTCCAGCATGTACAAATCTGTATCTTTATTGTACATCCATTAAAACAGAGACATGCACTTGCATCCCATGAAAGATCAGCAGATGTGTTTCACACTCCTGTGCTTAATCATTGCATTGTTTAAGCACAGGAGTGTGAAACGCATCTGCTGATCTTTCATGGGTTGCATGTGCGTGTCATGTCTATGTTTTTAATGGATTTACAGAAGAGATACACATTTTTACATGCTGGAAGTGCTGCCATCTCTGTTCTTTTACTACCTGCCTGGAGCTTGCAAGTTCTCCCTGTGTCTGTGTGGGTTTCCTCCAACACTCCAAAGATATGCTGGTAGGTTAACTGGCTCCTGTATAAATTGGCCCTAGTATGTGTATGTATGAATGTGACTAAGGCGCCTTTCACACTGGGGCGGTGCGGGCGTCTGCGGTAAAGCGCCGCTATTTTTAGCGGCACTTTACCATCATTTTAGCGGCGGTCTGCGGCCGCTAGCGGGGTGGTTTTAACCCCTGTTAGTGGTCGAAAAAGGGTTAAAACCGCCTGCAAAGCGCCGCTGCAGCAGCGCTTTGCCGGCAGTATAGCCACGCTGCCCCATTGATTTCAATGGGTAGACGCGGTTTAGGAGCGGTGATTACACCACTCCTTTCACCACTCCAAAGATGCATCTAGCAGGACTTTTTCACCGTCCTGCTAGCGCACCGCTCCAGTGTGAAAGCCCTCCAGCTTTCACACTGGAGTGAAAACTGCCCCAGTGTGAAAGGGGCCTTAGGGACCTTAGATTGTAAGCTCCTTGAGGACAGGGTTTGATGTGAATGTACAACATACTGTAAAGCGCTGCGTACATTGACAGAGCTATATATAAGTACCTGCAATAAATATATAGGTGCAGTGACATACTTTGGCTGCAATGCATTACACCAAAATGGTGACATATAGCTCCAATGTTTGATGAGACAGTTCTTCTGAACAGATACAGAAAGATGTAACTAACGGAATGTTTTCTCCCTGGCAGCGGGAATATTTTCCTATTGACTACAAGCTTTATGTAAAGTATGAAGAGGTTCTCCGATGTCAAAACATCACCACATTGGTATGCTGAGCCTGGATATGTACTGTGCATGCTGCAAAACTTTTATTGTCATTATGTGCAATGCTGACCCTGCTCTGTTCCACTACACCCTGCTCTTTCCACCATACTTCTCTATGCCCTGCTTTTCTCCATCCCACTCGACTCTTCCCTTCTCAGCCCCTCTCCATCCTGCTCTGCTCCTCCCTACTCTTCTACAATTGACTCTGCTCTACTGCCCTCTGCCCTCTGCCCTTGCTCTTCTCCACCCTGCTTTTTTTTTGCTCTGCTCTTCTCTGCTCCACTCTCCTCTTGTCACCCTCCTCTGCACTGCTCTTCTCTACCCTGCTCCTCTCCGCACTGCCCTGCTCTACTCTGCTCTCCACCTGTTTTTCTCTGGTCTGCCCTGCTCCATTCTGTTCTTTTCCACTTCTCCCTGCTCCTCTCTACTCTGCTCTTCTCCACTCTGCTCTTCTTTTCTCTACCCTGCTCCACTCCATCCTGCTTCTCTCCACTCTGTCTTGCTCTTCTTTTCTCCACCTGTTTTTCTCTGCTCTGCCCTGCTCCTCTGTGCCCTTTTCCACTTCTACACGCTTTTCTCTACTCTGCTCTTCTTTTCTCTACCCTGCTCCACTCCATCCTGCTTCTCTCCACTCCGTCTTGCTCTGCTTTTCTCCACCTGTTTTTCTCTGCTCTGCCCTGCTCCTCTCTGCCCTTTTCCACTTCTACCCGCTTTTCTCTACTCTGCTCTTCTTTTCTCTACCCTGATCCACTCCATCCTGCTTCTCTCCACTCTGCCTTGCTCTACTCTGCTCTCCCCTGCTCCTCTCTGCTCTTTTCCACTCCTCTCTACTCTTCTCTACTCTGTATGTACCCTAGATGTCAGATTTATATACCAGCTAATGGACAGATTGTACCATCATTCTGAAATTAGGAATCCCACAACTATAATAACACAATAGCCATGTAACCTGTAATATAACCATATACTGTAAGTCATAATATAACCTTGTAAACCATAACAGCAATATAGTGTAAACATAATGTAACCATATAACCTTTTAAATTATATTAAAACCATGTAAAGTATAATATAACCCTATAAACCATAATACAACCTTCTAAACCATAGTAGTCACATGAACCATAATAAAAACTATATAAACCATTACAGACATACCCCACTTTTAAGTACACAATGGGGTTTATTTACTAAAGCTGGAAAGTGCAAAATCAGGCTCACTTCTGCATAGAAACCAATGAGCGTATATAACCTTATAAACCAGTATATGACCTTTTTAAACATAATAACCATATAAACTTTAATAACCATTTATACTAATATAAACATAAAAACCATAGCAAACATAAACTGTAACATAACCACATAAGCCATAATATAACCTTCTAGCCACTTCCACCATATAGCATTATAAACCGTAATATAACCTTATAAATCACGATAACCATTTAAACAGATATAACTTTATAAACCATAGTATTTGTATTAAACGTAATATAGTCATATAAATAATAATAACATTTGAAAACGTAATAACTTTATAAACCATAGTAATCATCTAAACTGTAATATAACCATATACATCATAATAGCTATATAATCTGTAACACTTCCCTATAGATCCATACCTGGAAAAAGAGAGGAAACGCTGTTTCTGTTCACTGACACCAGATATTCCTGCCAGGATCATTCTTTATGGATCCCCTCTTATCATAGTTTATATTTTACACTCCATTTATAGAAATACAAACAGTTGTAAAATGATTATTCAGAGAATGGGGATGACAAGGGGTGCCAGGCAGCTTTTTTTATACATGGGCTGGAAATAAGAACTGTCCGTTGTGCCTACAGCCACAAATCTGTCAAGCTGACCTGATGATGGCATTTCTTCTTATTTAATCCTGACCTCCAGCCTTCCCTTCAGACTTGCACAGTTGTATAGACTCCTCTCCTGTACTGAGATTGCTTACTCTGATTTCACTGCACACTGCGAGCTTCTCACAATGTGCATTTGAAGCCCCAGCAAGTCAGATACAGCCTGCTCTTCAGTTTAAAGTACATCTAAAGCCATACCTTTTTTTTTTCAATGCATGAAGTATGTAATATGAGGACCCACTGTCAGGGCTGTATTGCTGTCTGTGTCCCCATCACTGAGACAGAAAGTGATGAGAAAACCCAAAACATTACAAGCATCACCAAAACAGAAATAGAAGGTATATCTTCTAGTGGGGACACCTGTCAGCTGTCTAAGAGAGGATTTCCCTCACTTTGGGGAGAATTCCTCTCACTTCCGCTTGTTTCTAGAAAACAGGAAGTGTAGGGATATTTCCCTGAATAGACAGATGGCAGGAAAAAACTGACAGGGGTCTTAACCCATCCCTACACTATCTACAAGGAAAGGGTTGGCTGTATATACAGTCGGATTGTGTCTGGATTTGTTCTTCTAAGCAGTAACTAGAGATGTCTGTTTGCTGCAGATCAATAAAGGGATCACAGTGAAGGAATTGCGCTATCTGTGGGGGATCGTCAATGAGAATATCCTGCAGACAATACAGAGGGCACTGCCGCTGCGACACCCGACTCGCCCGTACATCACTGAACTCCAGAATATATTTGGAGCCTTGCTGCGAGGCACAAACGAGGAGCAGGTAATGTGAATATTGGGCTTCAACCAGAAACAATGTACGTAAAATACAAGAATGGTCAGCTCTGATGGTTTGCTCTAGTGATCAGCTGAAATGGTCAGCTCTGAAGGTCTACTCTAGTAGTCAGCTCTAAAGGCCTGTACACACGATCAGACTTTCCGATGGGAAATGTTTGATGACAGGCTGTTGGCGGTAAGTCCAACCGTGTGTGCGCTTCATCGGACAATTGTTGTCGGACTTTCCGCCAACAAATGTTGGCTAGCATGTTCTCAAATTTTCCGCGGACAAATGTGTGTTTTCAGACTTTCCGCTTGTGTGTACTCAAGTCCGTTGGACAAAAGTGAGAAGTACAAACACGCATGCTCGGAAGCAGAACCGGTCGATCTTGTAAATTAGCGTTCTTAACTGCTTAAGGACCGCCTCCTGCACATATACGTCGGCAGAATGGCACAGCTGGACACAATCACGTACCTGTACGCAGCTCTTTAAGTGCTCAGCCGTGGGTTGGGAGCGCGCCACCGGTGGTGCGCTCCCGACCCAGTCCTGAGCTCCGTGACCGTGGCCGCGGGACTAGCGGACCCAATCGCTGCTGGTGTCCCACGATCGGGTCACAGAGTTAAAGAACGAGGAGAGGTCTGTGTAAACAAACCTCTCCCCGTGCTTCCTACTGAGCCTGTCACTGATCGTCTATTCTCTGTTATAGGGAAAGACGATCAGTGACGTCACATGCCAGGCCATGCCCCCTGCAATAAAAAAAACGAACGTCACACATAACCCCTACACTGCCCCCTAGTGGTTAACTCTTTCACTGCCAGTGTCATTTACACAGGAATCAGTGCATTTAAATAGCACTGATTGCTGTATAAATGACAATGGTCCCAAAAATGTCCGATGTGTTCACCATAATGTCGCAGTCACAATAAAAATTGCTGATCGCCGCCATTACTAGTAAAAAAAAAAAAAAATATTAATAAAAATACTATAAAACTATCCCCTATTTTGTAAACGCTATAACTTTTGCACAAACCAATCAATAATCGTTAATTTTACCAAAAATATGTAGAAGAATACATATCGGCCTAAACTGAGGAAAAAAATGTTTTTTTATATATTTTTTGGGGATATTTATTATAGCAATAAGCAAAAAATATTGAATTTTTTTCAAAATTGTCGCTCTATGTTTGTTTATAGCGCAAAAAATAAAAACCGCAGAGGTGATCAAATACCACCAAAATAAAGCTCTATTTGTGGGAAAAAAAAAGAGACACCAATTTTGTTTGGAAGCCACGTCGCACGACCGCGCAATTGTCAGTTAAAACGTCGCAGTGCAGAATCGCAAAAAGGGGCTTAGTCCTTTGGCTGCAAATTGGTCCGGGGCTTAAGTGGTTAATGGAGAATTAACATTCGCAACGTGAGAAATTATGAAATATCCAAATGCAGCGCACAATTCTCTTCTTCTTTAATTGGATAATAATGAAGCTGCTTTGCTGGTGATACTGATGGAGTTATTGCAAACTAATTTTCAAAGGTTTTTTTTTTTTATCTAGTGATATCAATTATTATTATGCTTTTTTTTTATTATTTAGGTTGGTGTCTCTTGTTAATTTTACATTGTATTTTTTTAAATGTAACTGCCTACTCCCAAACTGTCATTTGAAGTAAAACACATAGCCAAGTATTATTCTACACATTTTTTTTATTGTTCATTAAAAAAAAATAATAATAATTTGACATGCTACCTGCCAATAGAACTTAACCAAAAAGTGCATTTTATGCATCCAGAAATATACCAAATCAAATCAGTATTCAACCCCAAAAAAATGTCAAAGCAATAACTCCAAGGCCAATAATAAATAACACGTCATCTTCTCCGATTCAGCAACTGGTTCGTGGTTACGTTCGTGATTGTTGGCCAACAATTGTGTGCCTTGTGTATGCAAGACAAGTTTGGGCCAACGCCCTTCGGACAAGAGTCCAAGGTTTTGTTGGCCAACAATCTGATCATGTGTATGAGGCTTAAAGCGGAGGTCCACCCTAAAATGGACCTTCCGCTCATCGGATTCCTCCCCCCCTCCGGCGCCACAATTGGCACCTTTCAGGGGGGAGGGGGGTGCAGTTACCTGGATAATCCAGGTAACTGCACCCACTTCCGGGCTAGCTCTCTGCGGAAAGGGGCGTACATTACGCCCCTTTCCGCAAGTGCCCGCCCCCTTCCGCAAGTGCCCCGCTGCCTGCTGGGAAACACACAGATCCCAGAGGCAGCGGGGACCGTCCTCATTGCGCAGCGCGGCTCGCGCATGCACAGTAGGGAACCGGGAAATTAAGCCGAAAGGCTCCATTTCCTGATTCCCATACCCAAGATGGCGGCGGCAGCACTCGAGTGTCGATCTAGAGATCGGCTTCGGGTGCCGACATCGCGGGCGCGCTGGACAGGTAAGTGTCAATATTTTAAAAGTCAGCAGCTGCAGTATTTGTAGCTGCTGACTTTAAAAAAAAAAAAAAAAACGCGGAGTCCCGGCGGACTCCCGCTTTAAGGCTTCATCTACACTAGCAACTCTTAAACTTGAGGTTTGGTGTTTTTTTTTCTGCCAAAGTTCCTAAACTCAACTCCATAAAAGCCTTTGGGGGTTAATTAGCAGTTGCCCTCTGTAAGTGCAGTAAATGAGGTAAGACTTCACTTTGCAAAGAGTACCCAATCACGAGCAAGGAAAATTTTAAAAAATGAATTTTTTCTTGAACATGATTGGATGATGGATGTCAGCAGAACTTCTGCTCATTTACTAAGCTCTGGAGCAAGTGCACTTGCAAAATGCAACTGCACCTTGCAAAGTTCACAGTCTATTTGCCTTTAGTAAATCAACCCCAATGCTGCAGAGACAGACCTTTACAAATCACCAAAGGCAGGGTCAGGCAGCCTTTGCCACTCCAGCTGTTGGCGAATTAAAAGTCCCATGAGTTAAGCCTTATTTTAAGCTTACCTGTAGGTACAACTTTAAAAACTGAGTGTACTACCACTTTAAGGCTTTTTCCTCTTAGAAAGGAATATTAGGGAATATTACATTCACCCTGCTAATGGAAACAAGCTGACCTCTCACACATATTACAATCATTATGAGGATCATCTGTGATTTCTGTGCAAATGCTAAAGCTTTGCCACAACTATTAAAAAAAAAAAAATGATCCCATATGTTCTTGAAGACACACAAATAAATGAAATGGCACGTTTCTATAAGTACACAATGTACTAAAAATATATTTTGTTGGCGTTCGTTCTGTGGACAGACAAATCCAGTTCTATGTAATTCATAACAAAAAGTTAATAGATTTTTTTGTCAGAAAGATATTTAACCCCTTTGTTGGCCACCAACTTTTTTTAAAAGTAGAACTATTGGCAAAACATTTTTTTTTTTCATTTTGGATAGAGTAAGGGCAAGTTATAACCCCTGTCAATTTTTTTTTTTTTGTTTTGCGTGATCTGTGTCCCATTGCAGAGATTTTCCTTCACTTCCTGTCCTATAGCCAAACAGGAAGTGAAAGGAAATCCCTGCAAATTAGGGGAATTCCTTGGGGACCCCCCAGGTCACCAGAACTAATGGGCCCATTGGAAGATTTCCCCTCCATTACTTTTCTGGGGACAACCCAAAATGTGGGATTTTCTTTTACTTTCACTTTCAATGATAATGGTACGCAGGGCAAATAGAGAGTATGAATCTCCCTAACGGGGGGGGGGGGGGGGGGGCAGACAGCAATAAAAAAAAACGGACAGGGGTTTTTTTTTCCCCCTCTCTACTCTATCCAAAACTAAAAAATGTTTTGCCTTTAGTTATACTTAAAGAGGAAGTAAACCCTGATGGGTTTATTTCCTCTTTGGTTCCCTGCAAAGGTAAAGCATAATAGACTACTATGCATCGCATCGCATAGTAGTCCATTATGTGTCACTTACCTGACACAGGAGCCAGCGAAGTCACCGCTGTCCCCTGTAGTACGGAGCATCCATCTTCTTGGTGGGTCTCGCTGCTCCGGCGCTGTCATTCGTAGGAGCCGCGATGACGTCACTCCCGCGCATGCGTACTGGAGCCGCTACTCGCGGCATATCGCCATTAACTGCAGCGCAATCAGTGCGCCTGCGCACCGCTGTCTACGGCGCATGCGCCGTAGACAGCGGTGCCTGTCTTTCGGCAAATATCTCCTAAACCTTGTAGGTTTAGGAGATATTTCTTGGCCCTACAGGTAAGCCTTAAAGGGGTTGCAAAGGTAAATGTTTTTTCACCTAAGGTGAAAAAACATCTGACAGTGCCTGCACCCCCAGCTGCCCCCCGTTTTACTTACCTCACCCCTCAAAAGTCCCACACTCATCCCCCGACGTCCTTTCCACCGTTCAGCCTGGCCGCTGATTGGCTGGAGTGGATGGATGGAAAGCAGCGCAGCCATTGGCTCACGCTGCTGTCAATCACATCCACTGACACGGAGCGTCGGGGGGTGGAGCCGTGTGATACAGCCAGCGGCTATAGCCGCTGGCTGTATCACGGGAGCGTGCCCGCAGATGCTTCTCACCATGCGAGGGAGCTCGCATGAACGTGAGAAGCACCTGCGGGAGGAAGCAGAGACAGCCGCCGAGGGACCCCAGAAGAGCAGGTTCGGGGCCACTCTGTGCACAACGAGCTGCACAGTGGAGGTAAGTATAACATGTTTGTTATTTTTTTTAAATAAAAAAATTCACTTTACAATCCCTTTAATCTAGGCTTACCTGTAGGTCAAAGTGGTTTGTAAGGGTTTACAACCACTTTAATACATTGGATTCTATGGTGGTTAACAAGGAGTTAAATCTCAGAAGGACCCATTGATGCTCCATGATTAAAGCTGTTCAGTTTGCACCCAATAATCCTTCTATCTCTGATACATGCTGAACTCCCACAATGCAGAAAAATGTTTAACATTCCCATAACAGACAGATGTGTCATATCCCGATGACCGTGCCATTGGGTGAAGCCAACCCATCTAGACAGTGCAGAGAGTCAGGGCTGACTAGTCAGATGTGGTCCATGATAGTGCAATCCCAGCAGCTGCTGCAGAGGAATTTGGCCCGTTAGATGTCTCAGGGCGATGAGAATTAATGAGCACATTGTTCTGGAATGATTGCAGTCATTTTTTCATGTCACATGTTTTTCCTGAACTCACTGAGTTTAGTATAATTCTAAGGCCACCTTGTGTTTGTCTTGCAGCAGGTGGAGAGCGACCAGATCCAGGAAATTCTGGAGCGGCTGCACCAATCAAAAGATGAGGTGAAAGCGGTGACCCCGAAAGCTCTGCTGGACAACTGCTACAAAGTCCTGTACGCCCTGTACGAGGTGGAATGTGCACTGTGTAACCCCAGGTCAGATGTGGAGGACATACTTTGCCCTCCTGAAACTCTTCCAGAACTTTCTAGTGATCAAAGAACACCTTGTAAGAGTTAATAGCTGGAGTCTTGTGCTGCTGCAAATCAGGGGAATTCAGGAATGAGTCAAAGCTGAAAAAATGCCGCTTTCCCCGCGGAGGATTTTAGCAGGAAAAGGCTGTGTGACCACTGACCACAATGTCCCCATTATGTCCCCAGCATGAGGATGGGGCTTCACCACATTGTACAAAGCCAAAACCATGACTGTTCAATGTAACAGGAAGAGCTGTATGAATGGACCTCATATGGACTCAATGAGCCCCCCCCCCCCCCCTCCCTCCCAGGGGGGCATTTTCATTCATAAGAGGACGCAGGGAAAGCACCTTACTATAATAATCTTCTTCATATTTTATATTGTGTCTGATTGTAAAGAAAATGCCAGAGCTTTGTTAAGACTCATATTTGGGGCATTGATTTTCTTATGGTTGAACTGGATCGATGGATGACTAGATGATGGATGGATGGATGGAGGATAAACTCCATATACCGGTAGTATTTATTTTATTACCTGAACACTGTAATTAAAATCTTAAGGTTCTTATAAATTAAATAAAAGTTCCCCCAATTCTCAATACAAAATCTGATGCTGGTATAGTACCTCATGGTAGACTCCTGTGCTGGTTGTTCCCTGTGCTGAAAGGTTCCTTTGTTGGTTGGTCCTGATTCAGTAGATCCTTGTGCTAGTGTGTTCCTGTGCTGGTGTGATCTTTTACTGATTGATCCCTATGCTGGTGGGCCCCCGTTTTGGTTGCTCCCTGTGCTGGCTGGTTTCTCTTCAGGTGCTCCCTGTACTGGTGGGCCCCAATGCTGGTTGTTCCCTATGCTGAAAGGTCCCTTTGTTGGTTGGTCCTGATTCAGTTGATCCTTGTGCTAGTGTGTTCCCGTGCTGGTGTGATCCTTTCCTGGTTGATTCCTAAGCTGGTGGGCCCCTGTTCTGGTTGCTCCCTGTGCTGGCTGGTTTCGCTTCAGGTGCTCCCTCTACTGTGTGGGCCCCAATAGTGGTTGTTCCCTGTGTTGAAAGGTTCACGTGCTAGTATGTTCCTGTGCTGATGAGCCCCTGAAGGGTTGCTGTGCTGTTAGGTGCCTATGCTGTTTGATCCCTATGCTGGTAGGCCCTTGTGCTGGTTAATCACTATGCTTATTGGCACCTGTACTTGTTAATCCCTGTGCTGAAAGGTCGTTTTGTTGGTTGGTCCTGGTTCAGTTGGTCCTTGAGTTCCGGTGGTAGTGTGATCCTTTTCTGGTTGATGCTATACTGGTTGGTTTCTGTTCAGTTTCTCCCTCTGCTGGTTGGTTCCTGCGCTGGTATGATCCTTTGATGGTTAATCCCTATGCTGGTGGACAACTGTACTTGTTGATCCCTGTGCTGAAAGGTCCCTTTGTTGGTAGGTCCCAGTTCAAATTTTCCTTGTGCTAATGGGTCCCTGTGCTGGTGGGTCCCTGTGTGGGAGCAAAGGAGCCAACCATACTCTTTGGCATTTTACAGTGCTGTCAGTCATACACATGGATTGCTAATAGGAGGAGAAAGCAAGGGAATGACCTCATCAGTATTCTGATGCTCCCATACCATCCAGTCACAGGCCCGGGAAGGTCCATGACCAAGCTGGATTACTTTACCAGCACTGATAAGAAGGGGAGATGGAGTTGGCTTTGCTGGTTGGTAAAAGGGGGCCTGGGGGTGAATCTGAACAGGCCTGCAAATCTTTTTTTCAGGTACGCTTCTGTATTTTATCCATGTATTTAGATTGTTTCCTGGAGCTCTGCTTTAAACTTGTTTCTTTACAACAAGAACCAAACCAGAGATGATCCTTGAGTCCCTTTTTTGTCCATAGACCCACGTCCAAAACTCAGAGAGTTTTCATTTTAAGTGGATGTCCTTGTTTAAAAAAATCACAATTCTATCAGGACGTTATGTAGGATAATTCTTCCCAGAAAGACGGACAAAAATTCTCTAATTTCAGTAGAAAGCACAGAGTCAGGTTATTTACTCTGGTCTAGGTGGAAATCATTTTGGCAAATGTGGTGATGCAGATAACACAGATAATGTTCAGTATACAGGTAATATGATTACAGATGATGTTCCAGGGTACAGATAATGAGTATAGATGATGTTCAAGGGTACAGATAATATGAGTATAGATGATGAGGGTACAGATAATATGAGTATAGATGATGAGGGTACAGATAATATGAGTATAGATGATGAGGGTACAGATAATATGAGTATAGATGATGAGGGTGCAGATAATATGAGTATAGATGATGAGGGTACAGATAATATGAGTATAGATGATGAGGGTACAGATAATATGTTTACAGTTAATGTTCCATGAAGTGTGGAGCTCTTTGGGGCCTATTATAAAATTGGCTGAAATAACCATATTACACAAGATTCAATGAATGTAAATTACCTACAAAATGTACAGCAAAAGAGGAGGAAGTGAACCCCTGAAATACTGACTAGTCCAGTGATGGCAAACCATGGCACCCCAGATGTTTTGAAACTACATTTCCCATGATGCTCCACTACACTGCAGAGTGCATGTGCATCATGGGAAATGTAGTTCCAAAACATCTGGGGTGCCAAGGTCCGCCATCACTGGACTAGTCAGATCTGGGATCTCACAGTAGTCAGTCACATGACCATATGCATTGCCTTAGACCTCCATGGTCTCAGTTATAGGAACAATGGGCCCCATCTATAGGGATCACAAGGCCAAGTTCTAAAGCATTTACTGGTCATGTGACTGGCTATGTTTCCAGGTTAGCCTGCTTTATGCTTTACATCTGTTTGTCTCTAAGTATTGACTGCATGCTGTATGTGTTCATATGGTGCAGGTGCATGTCCCTCACATCTTTCTTTGTGTCTTTCACTTGCATGACAGCATCATACTGGCTCTGTGAGCTCCCACCATTGCATGGCCAGGACTGCATAACCAGGATTGCATGACCAGAATTGTATAACCAGGAATGAATGACCGATATAGCATGATCAAGAGTTGTATCACAAGGATTGCATGACCAGGATTGCATGACCAGGATTGCGTGACCAGGATTACATGATCAGGATTGCATGAACAGGACTGCATGACCAAGATTGCATGACCAGGGATGCATGAACAGGACTGCATGACCAAGATTACATGTCCAGGATTGCGTGACCAATTTTGCATGATCAAGAGTTGTATTAAAAGGATTGCATGGCCAGAATTACATGATCAGAATTGCATGACGTTTAGCCAAGGTCCAATTGCTTGTCCAGCCAACACAAAGAAGGTTCTAGTCTTGCACGCAACTAACAACCCACCATCCTCTGCTTTGCAACAATTGTCTTTAAACTATTCCGTCCATTATAGGAATGTACGGATGAGTTAATGGGATCTACATGTACATGACACTACAATCTTTGTCTGATTTATGTTAAACATCTGTCTCCCTAAACACCCAATTTACTGATACGTCCCGGAAAGAAGAGCTGAGGCCTTCCATGGAACATCAGAAAGATCTCCCGTTGGATTTCACTCCTGTCTTGCCACAAGATTTCAATTTGCATCTTTTAATAGAGAAGAGACAACATTCAAGACACCAATAAAGTATTTTTATGTCAATGGGCCAAGATTAGTGCAGAACAAATGTAACAGCAGAGCAGCCCGAGAATGGATTTCACAATAGTGCCAGATGTTATTTTCCAGTGCCTTTAAATAGGAGAGCTCCTTGGCCATAAAGAAAGCAGGAAAAAGGAGTGAGATGAATAAATAAGATCATGGAAGAAACAATGTAATTTACAGAATTCATTTGTATCAGAAGGGGGAACAAGGAGAAAACCATAGAAGACCCATTGAGGGGAGGAACAGTGGGGGAATGGTCCTATCAGAGGGGACCTAAGAGGTCAGCTCTGGTTGTAGATACATGGGTGATCTGTAGTAGCTCAGTCATGTTGCTAACTTCTCCTAAGAATATTCATAATTGTTATTGATTACACAAGATACATATAGTATTGATCAAGCGCACACAATTGGAACATTGTACAGATTAATCATTGCCACATGTTAGTTGTGTAGTTTGCACTATAGGGAGCTATTCGTTCCAAGAGCCTATCAATTCATCACTAGTATTAGAAATGATATCTAGTAATACTTGGTCACTTTCAGCTGGACTTCTCTAATGTTGAAGATGTTTTAGCTTCTCCACACTCCTTCAATCCTAATGTGTGTCAGGAAGATAACCCAACATTTATATCCACACAGATAACACTGAAACCTTTATCCAATCACCATGGAACGTGTCAAGGCAGATGTTGATTGTCCAAGAACAGGTTAGGAGGTGTGAAATTTGTCGAACACCCCTGAATCCCAACCAACTATGGGATGAAGTCCAACTAGAACAGGGTGGTTTCCCAACTTTCACACCTCCCATGCTGGTCTTGGACAATTAGCATCTGCCTGGGCACATTCCATGGTTATTGAATACAGGTGTCTGTGTTACCAGTATGGTTATAAATACTGGGGTATCTTCTTGACACCGAGGATGGGATTATGTACCTAAAACAAGGGAGTTCCACAACATTCATACCTCCCATTGTGTTCATGGACATCAACACATATGCAGACTTCCTGACACCAATGATGGGATGTTGTAAAGAAAACAGAATTTTCCACAACCTTTACTCAACCTTTACCCTGCTCTCGGGCAATCAACGTCTGCCTTGACACATTTCATGGTGAATAAATGAAGATGCTGGTGCTACCTGTGGCGATAGAAATGTTGGGGTGTATTCCTGACACTAATCAGAACGGAAGAAGTTGCTTGGAGAAGTTATGATGCGTCTTCAACCTACAGGACAAGTCCAGTTGAATGTGACTTCTACTACTAGATATTCAATGACCAGGATGAATGGTAATCTTCAGAGATACCATTAGAAATGAATCACCTGCAGTTATAGTGATCAGGCTACTAAATATCTCCCATGTAGTGAACTCACCCCAGGAATCTTCTCTGGTCTGCATACAAAGGGATTGATTTACTAAAGGCAAAAAGACTGTGCACTTTGCAAGGTGCAGTTGCACTCTGCAAGAGCAGTTGCTTCAGAGCTCAGTAAATGAGCAGAAGCTCTGCTGACTTCCATCATCCAATCACGTGCAAGCAAAAATGCAGTTTTTATTATTTTCCTTGCACATGATTGGGTATTCTTTTCAATTGAAGCGTTCCTCGTTTACTAAGTCCTGGAGCAACTCCACCTGCAGAGTGCAACTGCACTTTGCCTTTAGTAAATCAACCCCAGAATCTCTGCGTTAGCAGTAAAAGGTATCTAGACTGCAGTGGACATGCCAAAGCTTGGCCACGTGACCAATGAGCCGTCCATGACCCAACCAGGTCACTGTCCAGTCCAGAAGACTACTGAAATGTTTATATATTGACCTGTGACTGTTATTAAAAGCTCTTTTTTGATAAAACAAATCTGAAGGTATTCTTTTTGACATTGTAACTCTTAAATTGAAGAAGTGCAGGTGAAAACTGGAGACATGTACAGTAGGTGAAAGTGAAGACATGCAGGTAAAGCGCCAACCACTGTACGAATTATATAGGACCTGTCACAATGGCTGGGTTGAAGGCTGGTTCTGCCCTGTCGCTGTGTGCACTGCTACTTCCAGGATGACATTGGATTAGATGCTACAGAGGTTCCTCTGAAACAATCACTGCTATGGAATCAGCAGGTGCTTAGTAATGGACAGAAGCAGTCAGTCAATGACAGATCCCTGTAAGCAGGCTATGTGTGCAGTATCTGTTCTCACCAGTGATTTCCCAGTGTTCTGCCATGTTTCAGGGTCACATCAACCTATCATCAGCGTAGGATTCATTGTCTACCATGAGAGTTACTCCTGCAGCAGACGTTCCCGAGAACTTTGTAAATCAATGAATGTAACAAAATCTCCTAAATATATATTTATAGAGTACGTATCGGACTTTGGTGATGTATTTTTGTATGTTACAATTATTATTATTTGTGTGTTGACAACATTTTATAACAGAATAAAGTTTTGATAATCCAATGTGACTGCTGCATCTCTCCAGTCTCCTGGCTGGTCATTGTTATTTTATCATCTGCAGTATGTATTGTATTCATTTTCATTCAAGCCCATTCACACCGGTGTGTAGTGGAAAAAGGCACGCATTACCATGTGTTCCCGCAATGGATGGCATTGTACCTGCTGTATCACACTTCTATCAGTATCTGGTTAAAGCTTGTAGGAGGAGTTTTCATTCTCCTTTGACTGTCCTATGAGTCTCAAGGACCCCTGACCCTCTGTATGGACAGTGCTGATTGGCCCTGTGCTGATCACATGCACCCTCCCAATAAAATAGCAATACACACCAAACTGAGCGTGTGCAGAGTGATTCCAAAGGATCTGTCTAATCAGGAGAAGGATTGGGGACAGTATAAGAAGGGGAGGATCAGAGAACACAGGATCAAACAGCCTTTTTACAGAATGCAGAGGATTAAACCCTTAAGTTGCACAGTGAGCAGAACAAGCATCCTTTACTGCATATACAGACTGATTTTACTGTTGTGGGTTTAGTAACACTAAGTGTGAATGGCTACCTAAGAAAATATGACAATAGACATACAGTACCTGTAGGTGAGGTTAATACAGTAACAGAAAAGGAAACATAGGGGGATATTTACAAAAGGCAAATCCACTTTGCACTACAAGTACAAACTACAAGTGGAAAGTGCACTTGAAATTGTAGAGCCGAGGGGGACATGCAAGGAGAATAAAAAACAGCATTTTAGCTTGCACATGATAGGATGATAAAATCAGCAGAGCTTCCCCTCATTTCAGATCTACCCCTTAGATTTACAGCAACTGCACTTCCAAGTGCACTTTCAGTGCAATTTTCAGTGCACTTTGCACTTGTAGTTTGCACTTGTGCAAAGTGGATTTGCCTTTTGTAAATAACCCCCATAGTCTTGTAAGTATAACTGAAGACAAAACTTTTCTTTTATGTTTCGGATGGAATGAAGAGGAATTAGAACCCTTATCAGGTTTTTATTGCTGCCTGTGTCCCCCGTTCAGGAGATTCACCTTGTCCTGGTGATTGTTGTCACTGATGCTAAAGGAAGATCCCAAATTTTGGGGTGTTACCAGAACAGGAATTGAGGGGAAATCTTCCAATGGGGACACTAGTCCTGGTGACAACCAGAAATTCCCTTACTTTGGAGGGATTTCCTCTCATTTTCTGTTTTGACCACGAGACAGGAAGTGAAAGCAAAAATATCCAATGGGGATACTGATTGCAAAAATAACCTGACAGGGTTTATAACCCTCCCTTACTCTATCCAAAATGAAAAAAAAAAGTTGTGCATTTAGTTCTAGGTTCTAGGTTACAAATTTGGAGATGGAAGTCTCAAACCCAGTTTAAGGGATGGACTCCTCTGTACACGTTCTTCCTCTATTCCAGAACCTGATGACCCCCTTACAACAGAATGTAGAGGGTTCTATTTATTATGGACCAGTGCCAGGACAAGGTCATCCAGTGCCCAGGGCAAAGATACCAAACTGGAGGAGCCAAGCAGATAGATACCGTCAGTACTGAACATCTCCTGGGTGCTCTGTTCCTGCTCTGCCTTGCCTTCCAAGCACTGTTGCTGCCCCTCCTGCCCATTCTTCATCCTGGTCCTAGTCAGGACTACAAAAAATCAAATTAATTATTTTATTGTCAGGTGAAGAAAATATTATATATCAACAATCTCTCAGGTGAAAGTTTGTTTTAATTTTAAAGTGTATCTAAATCCAAGAACAAAAGTAATGTATTGCAGCTTGCCAGTCCTTAGATGTGGTGGTTGCATTAGGTGACATTCACACCATAACTTCTCATGAATGTGTGCAAAATAGCGCAATTATCCGCATGTTTACGAAACTCGTGAAAACCACCTTTGTGGTGTCAGTCATTTTTACTAACACCCCGAACTCTGCAAAAAAGATGCGCATTTGTTGCATGAAAAAAATGGTTTGCCAAACACATGAATAAAAAACACACAAAACTTGATAAGATGAATCCCGGGCAATGCCAGTGAGAGGATTCCCAGGCACTGCCATTCAGTTAGAGCAGGGGTCTCCAAACTTCCAAACAAAGGGCCAACTTATTGTTCTTTAGACTGTAGGGGGGCCAGAGTGGTCAGTGGAAGTATATATATGCCCCAGCGTCAGTGGGAGTGCAAACATTACATAGTGCCTGTTGCCAGTCGAAGAAGTTATAGTGCCCCATCATTGGTATTAGTGGGAGGAATTGTGCCTAATTGTTTATATCAGTGGGAGGAATTGTGCCTAATTGTTTATATCAGTGGGAGGAATTGTGCCCCATTGTTGGTGTCAGTGGAAGGAATGGTTCCCCCCTGTTGGTATCAGTGGAAGGAATGGTTCCCCCCTGTTGGTATCAGTGGAAGGAATGGTACCCCCCTAGTTGGTGTCAATGGGAGAAATAGTGCCCAAGGGCCAGATAAAAGCAAACAATGGGCCACGTTTGGTGGCCACTGAGTTAATGAAATCCTGGGCACTGTTAGAGGATTCCCTGATACTGCCAGTCAGTGACAGGGACCCTGGGCAATGCCAGTAATTGAGGAATTCCATGCGATGCTGGTCAGAGGAATACTTGGCACTGTTAGTCAGTGAAAGGAATTCTGGAAACTACCAGTCAGAGGATTCCCTGACGCTGCCAATCAGTGACAGGGGTCTTGAGCAATGCCAGTAAATGAGAGGATTTCCAGTCAATGCCAGCCAGTTAGAGGAATCCTGGGCACTGCCAGTCAGTGAGTGGGATACCGGGCACTGCTAGACAGAGAAATCCCCAGCACTGTTGATTCCTAGATTGTAAGCTCTAACGAGCAAGGCCCTCTGATTCCCTTTGTCTTGAATTGTATTGTACTGTCTACCCCAATGTTGTAAAGCGCTGCGTAAACTGTCGGCGCTATATAAATCCTGTATAATAATAATAATAATAAGTTCAAGGAATCCCTGACAATGCCAGTCAGTTCAAGGAATCCTGGGCACTGCCAGTCAGTCAAAGGAATCCTGGGCACTGCCAGTCAGTTAGAGGAATCCACACACTGCCAGTCAGCTAGAGGATTCCTAGGCACTCCCAGTAAGTGAGAGGAATCTTGGGCACTACAAGACAGGGAGAGGAATCCCAGGCCATTCCAGGCAGTTTTAAGAATCCTGGGCAGTGCAGGTCAGTTGGAGCAATCCTGGCACTGCCAGACAGTGACAGGACCCCTGAACAATGCTGGTCAGTCAGAGGAATCCAAGGCAATGCCAGTCAGTGGAAGGGATCCCAGGTAATGCCAGTCAGGGAACTGAGATTGGACAGTAGGAAGAATTCTGGGCACTGCAATGCTCTCATCTATTATATTTATCTATCATTCAAGGATAGTTAGTTGAAAGAGAGGAATTTCCACATTCCAGGGATTATTCCTGGTGGGATCATTGTACAGCTCAGTGCACAGAGTGCAGCGGTCTGGGGAAAGGTTTGTAGTACACAGTGTACAAAGTGAAGAGCTTTGGGTTTTGGTTTTAATATAGATGAGATTCGGTGTATTCCAGATGCATCAGAGATCCAAGGGTGACTCTCCTCCCAGGATACCTGAACAAGGGTGGAAAGGACGTTATGGGGTTGATTTACTAGAACTGGTGCACTCGGAATCTGGTGCAGCTCTGCATGGTAGCCAACCAGCTTCTAACGTCGGCTTGTTCAGTTAGGTTTGGACAATAAAACCTGGAAGCTGATTGGTTTCTGTACACAGCTGCCCCAGATTTTGCATGCTCTAGTTTTAGTAATCTCCCCCATAATATCATACATAGCACCATTATACATTCATATCATGTACAACACTATCTAGAGGTCCAAGCTCCTCTCACTGCCATCATCCATGGCCTCCCTCCTGCTCACATCAGCAGAATGTCTGATTGGTTCCTGATGGTCCATTAACATCCACCCATAGGGCTCCACTCATGGACTCATGGATGTGAAATAAAAGAGCTGATAAGTGAGAGGTATTGGAGAGACTGTGATGGATTCTTACACTGGCTGGTCACAAGGTGAAAGGCAGCAGGATGACCTTGTGAGAATGTGATGGATTTTTACAGTGGCTAGTCACAGAGTGAGAGGCAGCCAAAGTCTTCATATAGTGTGTCATCCCTGGACCAGCACCTTAGTCCAGGATATAACTGAAGACACCCAGAAAAATGGTGCCAGCCTAGGGTGAAGGATGATGTAAAGGTAATATCTGCATTAATCTCACACATGACTTGATGGGCTTCAAGAGCTGTTATAAGGTCAGATGATGGGTCTGCTTACCTTTCCTCTATCTCATGTAAGAATCCTGTATGGTCTCTGGCTCCTGACTGGCTAAGAAAGGAGATGGAAGCGGTGTAGGGAACCAGAAGAGCCTGGGATGGGGGCAACAGATGTGCAACAGGTAAGACGCCTGCAGTGGAATTCTCTGAGCACTATGAGTTATTTAAAAAGACAGCACAGGGGGAGAGTAAAATAAATGCTGTGTTGCCTATGTACAAGCTGACATATATGAGCAGGGCTTGTCCCTGGAAGTTCGACAAGGTGTGGTCCCCATGGATTGGGCCGCCCGCCCTTGGATAGGAGATTAGCGGTGACGAGTAGCTTTATGCACTTTTCCCTTTGCACTTCTTGCTCCTTCTGCTGCTTCTCTTCTGTTTTCCTCCCTCTCCTTCCCCCCCCGTTCCCTTTTTTCTCCTCCCCCCCCCCCCTTTTTTATCTTCTTCTCCCTGTTTCCCGGCGCCCTCCTCCTTCCCCCTGTCTCCCTCTGTCCTCCTCCATCCTCTTCTCTCCCTGGTGGGCTACGGCACTGTAATAGGCATCCTCCGGTTCACACTGTTTTATTGGTCTTGTGATTGGTATGTCGACTTATGTACGATGCTAACTGTATACCTTGTGTATGTGGATTTTGTATTATGATGATGTTCAATAAAGCACTCCTGATTGTTAAAAAAAAAAAAAAAAAAAAAAAGACAGCACAGGAGTTTTAGTTTCCTAATTCCTGGGACTCTCTCTGATAAAGGTAAAAGTACTAGCCTATCAAAAACAATTCATTCCTGAGTGTATATCTCTGCTTGGGCTTTTGAGGTCTGTTAACAACTAGAAGCATAAGGGAAGATATAGGGGTTTATTTACTAAAGGCAAATCCACTGTGTACTACAAGTGCACTTGACAGTGCAGTCGCTATAGATCTGAATGGAAGATCTGAAATTAGGGGAAGCTCTGCTGATTTATATCATCCAATCATGTACAAGCAAAAGTGCTGTTTTTTTTATTTTCCTTGGAAGCCCCCTTCAGATGTACATCGACTACGATTCCAAGTGCACTTCCAAGTGCAAAATGGATTTGCCTTTGGTAAATAAAGCCCATAGATGTGAAAAAGGAGCCCATGAGGTTGATTTACTAAAGGCAAATAGACTTTGAAAAGTGCAGTTGCACTCTACAAAAGCAGAGCTTAGTAAATGAGCAGAAGCTCTGCAGACTTTCATCGTCCAATCATGTGCAAGCAAAAACGCAGTTTTTAAAAAAATGTTCCTTGCATGTGATTGGGTATTCTTTGCAAAATGAAGCTTTACTTAATTTACTAAGGTCTGGAGCTACTGCAACTTTGCAAAGTGCACAGTCTATTTGCCTTAAGTAAATCAACCCCATAAGGCCCCTTTCACACGGAAGGACCGTTCAGGTTCGCCTGACAGTTTTTTAGGTGGACCTGAATGGACGCTCCATGCAGGTCTATGGAGCGGCGAATGTCAACGGTGACCATGTCCGCTGACATCCAAACCGATCCGCTAAAATTAGATGTATGGCGATAGGTTTGCATCCATCCTGGTGGATCAGATCGGATGAGATCTGGTAAAAACGGACATGCTGTGCGTTTTCATCCGATTCCTCCATAGGAATCAGCGTCGCTCTGACAGGGCCCTCCCCGCTCAGTGCGCAGAGACGGACTTGTCATCCGCCAGCTCAGTGGAGATCAACGGAGAGATCTGCTGAGCTGGCGGACTCCGCTGAAACTGATCCATCCCATGTGAATGAGGCCTAACTCTATCTGCTGTATGTAAAGGGATGTACAAATAATTAATGCAATGGTCCACATTTACCGCTAAAACAAAGAAAAACGCATTTTTAGGAATATTATGATTAAAATGGTTCATAATTTGCTTTCCAAGTAAAGGGGGAGTAATGGTGTGAGGTGCGTTGCCATATAAAATCTGTCCGGAAACCTTTCTTGTTCATGTCTGTGTGTGATTTATTACAGCGGGTGTGTACAATGTTCCCTTATTTAGTATTACGAAGTTTGGAGTTTATTTCACAGTGACATAAATGTTATTGTGAACAGATGGTAAGACCATACACATGTTATAAAACATGTGAAGTTTATACTATATACTTCCTATGTTTATAAATAACAAGGAGAGGCTATGTGATCCCAGATTATGTTTTTTTTTTTTGGGGGGGGGGGGGGGGGCATTGATATTTGTTTCTTCTCAGAGTATAAGATTTAA
This sequence comes from Lithobates pipiens, assembly GCF_037356315.1. Taxonomy (NCBI): domain Eukaryota; kingdom Metazoa; phylum Chordata; class Amphibia; order Anura; family Ranidae; genus Lithobates; species Lithobates pipiens. The sequence continues at coordinate 33,812,439 of NW_027507686.1, forward strand.
TGAAAGTGTGAAGACCCCGAAAACGTAATAGATTTTGAAGCCATTAACTATGAGCAACATTGTAGCAGCTGCAAACCTCTGCTGGCTTTCTTTGGAAACCCGGATACAGAGTTACTGTTGCAGTTGGATAAACTTATAAAAAAAAAACATTGAAAGGTTGCATATTTATAACAGAAGAGACTATGGGGTTGATTTACTAAAGGCAAATAGACTGTGCACTTTGCAAAGTGCAGTTGCACACTGCAAGAGCAGTTGCTCCAGAGCTTAGTAAATGAGCAAGGGCCCTGCTTTGTTCCATCATCCAATCACGTGCAAGCAAAATTGCTGTTAAATTTTCCTTGCAAGTGACTGGGTTCTTTGCAAAGTAAAGCTTTAGGGCTCTTTCACACGGACATGTCCGAGTACGGAGCCCGCTCTACTCAGCGAGGGTTCGATCCGTCGATTCCCTGCTGAGCAGGCAGATGACAGGTCCGTCTCTGCACACTATGAAGGGACGGACCTGTCAGAGCGCTGCTCTCTCCTATGGGGGATCGGATGAGGACGGACCGTAGAGTCCGTCGTCACCCGATCCAATCCTCAGACGGATGGAAAAGTAGGTTTTTCCTCCATCACACATTTTTGGATTGGAGCAGGTCGGATGTCAGCGGACATGTCATCGCTGACATCTAACGCTCCATAGAGGTCTATGGAGTGCACGTTCAGGTCCGCCTAAAAAACTGGCAGGCGGACCTGAACGGATCGTTCATGTGAAAGAGGCCTTATTACTTCATTTACTAAACTCTGGAGCAACTGCAAGTGCACACTACAGTCTATTTGCCTTTAGTATGGGGTCAATTTACTAAAGGCAAATGCACTCTGCAAGGACAATTGCTCCAGAGCTTAGTAAATGAGGTAAAGCTTCATTTGGCAGAGGATACCCAATCACATGCAAGGAAAATAAAAAAAAAAACAGCATTTTTGCTTGCATGGGATTGACTTTGCCGAGTGCAACTGCATTTGCAAAGTGCACAGTCTATTTTCCTTTAGTAAATCAACCCCTGAGCCACACAGTTGAAGTTTTTAGTACAGTCTTGGCAAGGATTCTGTAATGGAATGAAGTAACTCCCATGCACAGCTTGGTGTACAGTAGAATGTTGATTCTGTACAGGGATTAAGTAATGTTACAGGGTAATTCCACTTTCGTGTATGTGTGTGTGTGTGTGTGTGTTGGGGGGGGGGGGGGGGGGGAGGACAATAGCAAATACATTTTTTATATATGGCTTATATAGTACAACATGCAAAACTTGCTGCACATTTTCACTGACAAGTTGTACACTTGGAGAGCACTTGAAGCACAAGTTCTAGTTGACACTTTTGCAATTTGTCTCTAGGTAAAAGCAAAGTTGCAGTGGTGAGTCTACAGCAAGAGCTCTGCAAGTCACAGTGACCCCCTGTACTGGGATAACTTTTGCACAACATAACTGAACCAGAACTTGCAGCAGGCTTGCAGAAAGAAAGCCCGGAGCAAAAAGAAATGAAGTCAGTGCAGGGCGGGCATGACAGGGTTAACAGGGTGGTGACAAAGGGCTATGGTGGAGAAAAGTGGTTAAGGGATTGGAGGAGAAGCAAGAAGTGGGTGGAGCAGAGTTTACTGAGCAGAGGGAGTGGTTCCTCTCCAACTCAGTCTGTAAGGAGGAGCGAGCTTCCCACCCTCCCTCCCTTATCATGGGGGGTTTGTTGTTTTATTAATGGCCTTAATGGCTTTAATTTACATATACAGAGGAGTAGATGTCGTGGCAGCGGCGTGGTGTTGGTCTTTGCGGATGAAGGATTTACCCCAGATATGGAAGAGTTCGGGACCTATTGGTGGTATGGTACCTGTGGGCAGGGACGGACTGACAATTTATGGGGCCCCCAGGCAATAGGAGATTATGGGGCCCCCAGGCAATAGGAGATTATGGGGGCCCCAGGCAATAGGAGATTATGGGGCCCCCAGGCAATCAGAGATTATGGGGCCACACAGTATACACACACACAGTATACAATCACACAGTATATAAAACCACAGTATACAATCACACAGTTTACACATACATGTTTCTATTGCCTGGTTTTACTGAGGCTGGCAACTCTGATGGGGCCCCCTAGTGGCCCGGGGCCCTTTGGCAGTGCCCGAGTGGCTGAATGGTCAGTCCCCCCCTGCCTGTGGGTGGTGGTCCAGCTAACAGTGGTTTTAGCTGGAAGTTGGTTATCGGGTGCACTGCGGTCAGTGGTTTTGCCTCTGAGCTAGCATGTCAGCTTGAGGCCTATTCTAGTTTTAAGGTACTGCAGTGCCGTAATGGATCTGGTGGTAAGATTGTTTTTTTTTTTTTCCTGCAAAGACCAACGGGAAGAGTTTAATGGAGGAGGTGGCTTATTACTTCATTCAGTTATGTTAATTTATGTTAATTTTATTTTAATATTTCATAATAAAGATAATTGGCTGCTACGGCCAATGTTTACTCCAGATTGGTGTGGTCTCATTTTCTGGGGTTAAGTTAAGGGGCACGTAGCAGTTGGAGGTTTGGTTATGGTAGTAATGAGTAAGTAAGACACATCTGTTATACAATGGTCATGTTTTCAAAGAAAGTTGATCTGGAGTCATGCAATGGAGACTTGCTGAAATTGTGGAACAAACTTGTGAAGCCTGGCAAACCTAGAAATAGCTTATATCATAAATAAAAGTGTTGCGTTAAGATCAGATTACTCAAACATTGAGTCCAAGGGGGTTATTTACGAAAGGCAAATCCACTTTGCACTGCAAGTGCAAACCACAAGTGCAAAGTGCACTTGAAATTGCACTGAAGTGCAGTCACTGTAGATCCGAGGAGGACATGCAAGGAAAATAAAAAACAGCATTTTAGCTTACACATGATTGGATAATAAAATCAGCAGAGCTTCCCCTCATTTTAGATCTACCCCTTAGATTTACAGCGACTGAACTTCCAAGTGCACTTTGCATTTGTAGTTTGCACTTTTAGTGCAAAGTGGATTTGCCTTTTGTAAATAACCTCCTAAGTGTTTTTAATAACACAAACAAAAAGTGCCAAGATTGTGATAATAAGTGAAAATAATCTTGTATTCCAAGCATAGGCAGAATCCTTCCACCTTGTGGATTTCTCCGCCACCACATATATGGATGTACTCTTACCAGAGAGCATTGACCTCCTATTACGGGAGGTCAAAAAAGGCTAATGTGTCTCATCCATTACTGTTCCAGCAGGGGAAAAAATGAAAGAATCGCTCCAGACCATCCATGGATGTGGCAACAATCCTCTTGCTTCAGGCTGTCATAGCCTGTGATATAACCCCAATGAAGAGATAAGCCCCAATAGTGTAAAACCTTTTAAGAGCTGACTTTATTAAAAGTATTGCACTTACATGTTCCAAGAATCAATTCAGCATAAAATCAAATCCAATTAGTAGAATAGTGATCGCTTGCACTTCCAGGTAATCGTGATGACGTGGATATGTAACTCAGCCCTACCGGTTTCGTCACTAAAGGACTTCTTCTGTGGCAAAAGCAGTGGTTGGTCTAGAGCAGTGATGGAGAACCTTGGCACCCCAGATGTTTTGGAACTACGTTTTCCATGGTTCTCAACTACACTGCGGCGTGCATGAGCATCATGGGAAATGTAGTTCCAAAACATCTGGGGTGCCAAGGTTCACCATCACTGGTCTACAGCAAGAGCTCTGGAAGTCACAGCTTCACCATAATTCTGTACCAAGACAAAGTAATTAGTTCCCATGTGCATCCTGGTCCATCCAATCAAGGTGGCCAAAGACTTCGAACCTGGAAGAAGACCTGATCAAGGTGGAAGTGCCAGCCATGGAGAACAGGGAGGACATCTCAGCACTGCTGAGGATCACTTTTCTAGGTCAGTACCTCAACATTGTGGCAAAAAGCTTTCGTGAGCCCAAATTGTAAATTTTTTGTGGAAGTTGACCCTACCTTAATAAGTGTACATGTCCTCCAAGGTTCTCCCACCCACCCCCCACACACACACAAAAATCACAGAGACGATTTATTACAGTACAAGTTTTATTAATACTGGATCTTCACAGTGCGGAGTTACCAATCAGCGTGATTGTGAGTGAAAAATAAGGATGACTATAAAAAAGAATCATTTGGCTTTTAAATTAATAAAAAAGTAAAAGAAAAAGGCATGAGTGAGTAGAGGAAGAGAACGTAACTCAAAAATAACTTTAAAAAAATGTAGAAAAAACAGTAAACGGCAAGAGCAGAAAAAACATTTGCACATCTGAAAGACACAGTGAGACGTCAGTTGGTGGTGGAGGCGGGAGCCCCCCTTACATCATACAAAAATGAGGCAAAAAACATGGAAAGTAAGCAAACGGTGGCATCTAGCCAGATAGGTTAGAGATATAGGCATGTGAAAGTTACACACACAAACGTAGACACACATATCCAGTGTAAATAGGGCTTCTCTGTACAACGACAACAGTGCTTTGTGTACTAGACACACACAGAGGGAGCTAATAGAAAGGAAACGGGATTCCTAGCCTTCCCACACAATGCCAGATAAGAAAAGAGAGAGGTGGAGAGAGGACAGGGCGAGGGGAGTGTATTGTGCTTGCATTAGCCTTTCCTTGGTAGCCTACCTATCACCAAGGGGGGTACTCCATCCCGCTCTTGTGTAATGCATAGCTCTTGGTAAAACTGGTTAACATAGCTTATCTACTGGTATTATTGGTTTTAACGCTTTACGTAGTTCCCAAAATGGTCAAAGATTTCCCCTTTAAAGCCAGTGTTATGCTCTACTAGCAAAACAGTGACACTCCTATGGGGAGGGCGGAGGTCCTGTTTAATCTAGTGTTTACTCATACAGAGCTCCGCCAGGGCGGGGCTTGTGAATCATGGGCGGCACATTGGTTGGAATAACACTCCCACCAGGAACGTCATACAGGCCATATACTGACTCAGTGGAGGCGGCTCAATCTGTGACTAATGATTTCCATATTAAACTGCCATTGACAATACATAGACAAGTAAAATGACCTCAGAGAGAGACGCACGGCCATGTCACTAGTTTGTAGTGAATAGTGGTGTTCATTTTATTTTTTTAATATGGTGCACAGAGAGGTAGACGCCCTATTGCCTATATTCTCAGCAATTAAAGTTTGTTTAATTAGAAGTCTCGTGTTTTAGGCCCGCTCGAGTGTGGAATGCCTCTATCCTGCGATTGCAGTGCCAGGGGTCAGCCTTGACTCAGGACATCACTGTGATGTCAGACACTATCACAGCCATGTCATGGAAGTCATGTACAAGTAGGACTAGTGATGGAGAGGGGGATGGGCTTATCCTGTGTGAGTAGCATGACCAGAAATCACCCATACAAAATCAGTTAAAGCTGAACTCCAGGCAAATAGCAAAATACTGTCTTTTAAATATATATACGCTTGAACTATCCTAACCCAAGAAGAAATTGTAATTGTGCTCAGCCAGTCCTGTGATACAGGCAGTCCTGTCAGAAAATATAACCAGATCAGTCACTTCCATTTTCTCCACCGTAGTTAGCCCATACATTATTGTACCTGACCCTCCCTTAGTGATTGATTGGACCATAAAGGAGATGCGCATACTGATGAAGGCCTCACTCTGATCTCTCCTCCTGTCAACCTGTTCAGATTATTGACTGACAGCACTGTGCATAATATTGAAGCTCCAATTGGACTTTAGACCATCGACCCTCTACCTATGAGCGCTGCTATACAGAAGATCATAAGAAGCTGACATCAGGATAGAGTCAGGCATTCAAACTCGTTCTAACGTTTAATAATAATTTTATTTTAAATATGTTGTTGCATTTGGTTGAAGTTCAGCTTTAAAACCTTTATAAATTAAAAATAAAGACAATTTCAACTTCCTTAACCTGCCTCTTTTACAGCAAATCCTTTTCTTGGGACTGTATCAGTTTCTGTGTGATTTGGGGTATGAAAACTGTTAGTGAATCCTTGGAGCCCTGTATATGCCCAGATCTGAAATCATACACTAACCCCTTTCACACTAACGTGCCGTTCAGGCCCGCCTGTCAGTTTTTCAGGCGGACCTGAACGGGTGCTCCATAGAGCTCTATGGAGCGTCGGATGTCAGCGGTGACATGTCCGCTGACATCCGACCCGCTCCGATCCGAAAAAGTGTGACGGAGGAAAAAGCTATTTTTCCATCCGTCTGCGGATCGGATCGGGTGACGACGGGCACTGCGGTCCGTCGTCATCCGATCTCCCATAGGGGAGAGCGGCGCTGTGACAGGTCCGTCCCTGTGCAGTGTGCGGAGACAGACCTGTCATCTCCCTGCTCAGCGGGGATCGGCGGAGTGATCCCCGCTGAGCAAACGGACATCCACGGGGCGGATCAGAACTGATCCGCCCCGTGTGAAAGGAAACCTTACAAGAGCCATCATTTGTTCCTCCATCGGTGCACCACAGCTTGTAACCAAACCCATCCACTAGGATCCCCAGACTCTCCAAACACATCAGAAGTGTACGGAGCTTCCTGGTCACACAGTACCCAGTCTTCCTGGTGACAAACGTCCTATTCTCCCATATTGCAGGCCACCAGGGTCCTAATCTCCAAATCTTCCAGGCCATCAACGTCCCAATATTTCTGGTCACTTGAGTCCTAATCTCCCAATCTTTTTGGTCACTTGAATCCTAATCTTCCATCACCAGTAGGCCAATCTCCCAAACTTCCAGGTCACCAGGGTTCAATTATCCCAACCAGCCTACCAAACCATTGGCCAACAATTTGGTTATTTCTGATCTAACTTTAATTCCTTGATACTTCCCCGGTCCCCTACAAGCCAAATAGATTCCTTTGCTATTAATACTGGAAACAGATTATATCCCACTTTCATGGAGACAGTTTTTTTTAAATGTATTCTTTATTATCCCTGGGATCTAAATAAGGTCTTCTTAAGTATAACAAGAGGTTTGGTTTACAATGATCACACCCAAAAAATATAAGGCTATCACATTGGGCATCACAAACTTGGCCACTTGTGTATATGGCCTGATCTGTACAAACTACTGTTAGGCGTGTGTACTAAAATTCTAGATTATGCAAGCAATGATGGAAGTGGTTCTATGATTACTTCATACATAGTCCTATGATGACCTCACACACAATCCTGTGATGACCTCATACATAGTTCTATGACAACTTCATATACAATCCTATAATGACCTCATATATAGTCCCATGATGACCTCATGCACAGTCCTGTGATGACCTCATACATAGTCCTATGATAACTTCATACACATCCTATGATGACCTCATATAGTCCCATTATGACCTCATGCACAGTTCTGTGATGACCTCATAATATAGTCCTATAATGACCTCATACATAGTCCTACAAAGACCTCATACATACTCCCGTGATGACCTTACACACAGTCCTGAGACAACCTCATACATAGTCCTATGATGACTTCATATACAGTCCTGTGATGACCTCATACATAGTTCTAGGACAACTTCATACACAATCCCATGATGACCTCATGCATAGTCCTACAAAGAGCTCATACATAGTCATATGATGACCTCACACAGTCCTGTGATGACCTCATACATAGTCATATGATGACCTCACGCACAATCCTGTGATGACAGCATTCATAGTCCTATTTTAACTTCATACACATTATTTGATGACCTCATACATAGCTCCATGATGACCTCATACATAGCCCTATGTCAAACTCTTAGATAGTTCTGTGATGACCCCAGACACACAGTCCTGTGATGACCTATTACATAGTCCTATGAAGATCTTACACCAGGGGTGGACACATTAATCTGGAATCCAGGAAATACTCCGCCCAGTTCAGGAACCGGCAGGATTTTTAGGAGCCAGCTGTATTTGAGAAAACCTAAAAACGTGGACGTTAGCCTTACACAAGATGACCTCATACACAGGCTTATGATGTTCACGCACACACAGTCATAGGATGACCTCATACACAGTCCTATGATAATCTCATTCACAGTGCTATGATGACCTCACACACAGTCCTATGATGACCTCACACACAGTCCTATGATGACCTCACACACAGTCCTATGATGACCGCATACATTTTATTTAAGCCAGTTGATGCAGCCTAAATATTTTCACATTAGATATTTTGTGATTTGATTTGCCAAAGACTTGGCTAATAGTGGTTAGTCTTCAATTGACCTGTAATAATAAAGATGTTTCACCTTTCATCCAAGTAGCTTCTTTAGTTCCGTTGAGTGTGTGGAACATCCCTGGCATACTGACTGAAAGACGAAACAGCTTTAATATTACAAAACAAGTTCAGATGAATATGATTAACTACTACTAGATGAGAACCTTCACAGATATAGCCATATACCTGGCCTGTGTGTGGTGTGAACTATGACTCTTCATGACCCAGGAAGAATTATGGACATCCATGCCCAAGACTGGTAGAACATTACTGGAACAGCCATACAATCAATCACCTAAATGTCTCTAGATCACTTGCACTACCCACAACTTTGAAACTTTCCTGACCTTCATTCACTTGCAACCAAATAAAGAGGGCCTCCACTTTCTCTTGGCTTGTATGTGTTCAAAGACAACGTCATCATCTTGTTGAGTATTTTCAGCAAGGTGTAGATTTGTACTTTCACTAGATTTAGTATCATCTATAGCTTCTCTCTTCAGCTCTCTGGAAGGTTAAAAGACCTCACCGATAAAACAAGCGGCACAAAACAAAAAGTGAATTGCATCAGGAGATGGCCATCACAGAGTTATTGATGGCACATATGATGATCGAGACACGGAATGTACCTGCTCCTCATTCTGAACCTTCTCACTTCAAGTACCATGAGCTCCTCATCACATAATAGGATCTTTCACACTTTGTCTGGTGCAGGGCAGACCTTGGGCCCTGTGGGGCCCATCTGGTATTTTATCATGAAACAGCCCCCCCTCTCCAGTGAATAAAATTAGAGTTACTCTGTTTGTATGGCTCCTTCTTTTCTCTGCTTTGTAAAAGAGGCCTCATCATCACCTTGGAAACTTGGCCATCTCCCTCAAAACTTCCTCCTCCCTTGCTGATTATGTGAAGCTTATGTGAGTATGCTGGCACATTAAACACGAATCACCAAATCCCATCCTGATGGAGTTTTCTAATGTGTTTAGACAGGCTGCAGCACATATATATGGCGAGTTTACTAACAAATACGGTTTTCTATGGAGCATACACTGCAACATTCTAAGGTCATTCAGCTAAGTCATGGGGATGGTCTCTGTCTGACCTCTGTTAGGTATTTCACATATATCTCATGCAGGAACAAAACCATATGAAATGTGCACTGATACCAATAAAGGGGACTGAAAAATATGGTAAAAGTAAGGACTGTGCAGATGGGCAAATGCAACAGCTTTTTAGGTGTATTCAGCTGGCATTTGAGATGCATCCAAGCAACTTCTGACCTCCTCTGCTGCTTCGGACCCTCTGATCTGCTCCTGACCTTCCGAGCCGCTCCTGACTTCCTTCTCAACTACTTCTGACTTTCTGAGCTTCTCCTGACCACCTCCTCAGTTGTTTCGGTCCTCTTTCTTGGCTGCTTTTGACCTCCTTCTCAGCTGCTCCTGATCACTTCTAATCTGTTCCTCACCTCATTCTGAGCTACTCCTGACCTCTTCTAAGCTGCTCCTCTTTTCAGCTCCTACTGACCACCTTGGAAGCTGCTTCTGACCTACTTTCAAGATGTTCCAGACCGACCGTCTTTTCAGCTGTTCCCAACCTCCTGAGATCCTCCTGACCTTGTTCCCAGCTGCTCCCAACCTCCTTCTCCACTGCTTCTGACCTCTTCTCAGTTACTCCTGACCTCCTTCAAAGCTGCATCTGACCTTCTTCTCGGGTACTCCTGACCTCCTTCAAAGCTGCATCTGACCTTCTTCTCGGCTACTCCTGACCTCCTTCAAAGCTGCATCTGACCTTCTTCTCAGGTACTCCTGACCTCCTTCAAAGCTACATCTGACCTTCTTCTCAGGTACTCCTGACCTCCTTCAAAGCTGCATCGGACCTTCTTCTCGGCTACTCCTGACCTCCTTCAAAGCTGCATCTGACCTTCTTCTCGGCTCCTCCTGACCTCCTTCAAAGCTGCATCTGACCTTCTTCTCAGCTGCTCCTGACATCTTTCTAAGTTGCTCCTGACCTCCTTCTCAGTGGCATCAAGCTGATTTTCCAATTCTATTGTTTGGAGGGTAAAGCAAATCAAAAGGGAACAAAAGTTTGCTTACACAGTGCCCAATATAAGTCATAGATCTCATTGTGTTGGGGGGATACATTGCACATGTGCAGTAGTGCCTTGGCCACCTCATGTACATGATTTCATACATTTCTGCTTGGAATGGAGGTTCCAGTGATAAATACCTGTATACACTAGTTATTTGTGCTCTGAAAGCTGGATGGGTTCAGGAGTTGCATTTACTGTGCATGTGTATTTCCATGACCTTGTGTTGGCAGTGTCAATGTGTAGAGGGGGTTTTCTGCTGTTCAGGTACTTTCCAGAGAGGTGAGGCAGGTTTTACTCCTTACAGAGAGTGAGGAGGATGGGCTTCCAGAATACGGATGTGTGGCATGCCCCACAAACTAACGCCAGCTATGGTAGAATGTATGTCACCCCCACCTATATTGTGTTTACAATATTGTCCATGAGCATACTCAGTGCCAAGACAAGGTTCTTTAGCTCCTATGGTAAAAAGCCCAATATGCACCCACCTTCCCACCCCCATGTGATTTGAAGGACTTTAGCAGTATAGGGTGTAGGTTCTGCCCTTTTTGCACCCCCTCTCCCACAGCGGCCACCTATTCTTTTTACCCCTTTGGCACAGCCCTGAACATACAATATAATGGATGCCACTGAATGTTATGTGACTATGACACTTCACTGGCTGGATCACACAATAAAAGGACATTCTGTCTTTTTTGGCACATCATATATGAAAGATCATCCATAGGTCCCTGTATCACCGTAATATTCACATACTTCAACCTCCATTATACCCTCCCCCGTATACAAAGCTACTTCCATCCATTTCTGGACCATCATGTCACTCTGGTGTGCTTCGATCCGCAACCCATTCAAGGGATTCTGCACTCTGCCCAGAAAAGGCCATATATCTATTTCTACACATAAGATTAAAAATCTTTTGCTGTTTTTTTTTTATTTAGAGATACTTTAGTCTCAGTTCATAAAGCTTACACACCGGGCTAAGAATCATTATTTAATGACAGTTATTTTCAGCGTCCAATAAGATTTGAAAATGCAAGTCACATGGTTCAAATAAAGCTCTTCTCCTTGTGTGAAAGCTTTGAGAATTGTGGCTTCTGTAGCGGATTTATAGAATCACACTTGTTCTATACAAGAAAGTCATATTGTAAGTGAAACAGACGATCGGATTGGTCCATTCACACAAACCAGTGATTATTTTTCCAGATTAGGAGAGGCTGCCAAACTTTGCTCATATCAAAGTAAAAGCCAGCGGGACCATTATAGGGCCCAACTCAAACGCTGCCCATACATGCAGCAACTTGATGGAACACTTTTTTTTTTTTTTTTAAATCACAAACCAATCGAAGGCAGAAAAATGTGGCTTTGACCAATCACAAAGAAATGGGATCAAATTGCCTAAGGTGGACAAATTGACAAAATTGCTGTAGAGTTTTCCGGCTTCAAGCCTGATTCAATTTAATCTTTTAATTCAGGTGGTCGATCGCCATGTAGGTGGGAGGTGCTCACTTTGATTTACGATCATAGTTGCAATTTATAGTTGCTCAAAAAAACTGGCTGAAAATTGCTACATGTGTGGCCAGCTTTAAGGCCTTTATCCTTAAAGCCCACATCCAGAAGTTAGACAAACTCTATCCTTACAATGGGTTTCTCCCCCATCCTGCAAGACTTAAATGCTTGTTCGATCTGGGTAGACCTGAACAGGTGATATCCATAGGCGTGTGCACAGGGTACGCAGGGTGTGCCTGGACACACCCTAATCACCTTGTGCGCATTAGCATTATCACTCTCTGTGTAGGCGGGGAGATGGAAAAGATATCCCTCTTACCAGCTCTGGCATAAGAGAAGTGCTGTTTGAGCTTTGAGGTGCACACCTTAATGCAATAATCTGTGCACACCTATGGTGAGATCAATCACTCCAGCTGGCTCTGGTGCTCTCCGTCTCCCACCAGTGCGTTGGGCTGTGGGGGGGGGTCTCTTGGTGCCATCACATACAACACAGGGCTATTAACCCTGGACTGTGCATAAAGGATGCAGGAGTTTGACCATGGCCAGGAGAACCTTAGAAATGAAGTGAGGAGGGTGGCTACAATGGTAGAGTTTGTGTGTTTTCTGGAGTTGGGCTTTAATAGGTAAAATTTTGCAAACATTTTATACTGGTAATGCAGTAATCTTGCAGCGCATCACTTTGGTCCCAGTAGCCTCTCCTAGGCTTAGTTTACACTTGCGGTTGAGGGGTGGTAAAAACAAGGCAGTTGGGCCAAGTTTTAGCACCCCCTGACCGATCCCTTAATATAACACAATGACTGTAAGGGGTTGGCTACTTGCTTCGGTCACAATGCTTTGCGGCAGTAGTAAAATGATCTTTCCTGTTGCACCTGGCTGGCAGTACTGCTGCTGAACATAACCCATTTAAGTATATGGGGTTGCGTGGCAACTGCCCTGTAACCATGTGCAATGCATGGGGTTACAACGCAGTGGTGCAGGCTTTACAGGGTTAAAATAAGCGGATGAGGGGGCAACATATTGTTTCCCAGCTGCCTGTCAAAAGTGATCCTCCGCAAGTGTAAACAAGCCCCTATATCCTAGAAAGTGCTTCTCTGTGCTGTAAATAAGTTCATCTATTTAGCATTACAGGAAACATATGAACAAAGTCTAAATTTAACAAGAATCTTTTAAATTTCTGCTACAATGTTGCAATGGGAGAGCTCATTGCAATTCTCCACCCAACCAGCAGGTGGTATTAGATAGCTACATATGTCACAAGTCTCCTTGTGAGCAATATTCTTCTTTTATCTGCCATTGGCTCAGCCAGTAGCTGGGTAAAAATATCTTCTATCCGCTCACTGCTAAATCTCCACTTCTGACCTCTACAATCTATAGGGAGATATAGTTATTTTTTTCAATTCCTATGTGGGAGAAAAAAAAAATCATTCTATAGTTAATTTTTTACATCTTAAGTCTGTGAAATCACCCTCTATCTGTAGGGATCCTTCTTCATACATAATTTTCCTTAAATAACCCATCCAAAAAAACATCTCCAGGTGGCTGTAAAGTAACCTGAAAGATGTTTCATGGGCTGTCATTTGTTCTTATTTTACAGTCATGAACAATGCCTGAAACATGTCAGAGCAATAAGTGGGACCCCCCTCCCCAGGTTGGAATCAGCCACTAATCTACCAAACAAATGTTGACCTTCTACTGCCACCTTGTGTTATTTTATAGGAATGGCAGTGCCCAGGGTTGGATTGGGGGTCCCTTGTGAAGGATTGCACCTTACACAATAAGATTTCGTTTTAGAGCAACGGGTAAGCTTAGAATATCTACAGTGAGTCACTTTTTGCATTAAATTAATGGTTCTAAAATATATATATTTTTTTCCTAAGTGCTATTTCCTATAGGCTATCAGTGTGACTGATGTGCCTTATTGCAGTATTACTGGATGAGATGTCAGCAGATTGTGTGGCATGCAGTGATCGGTGGCTGGTTGGTGGCAGTGAGTTCAGTGGTTGAAGTGCATGCTGCCTGTTGCCTGGCATAGAGCAGGGAGGGGGAGGAGAGTTGGGACTGAGATAACACAAGGCTTGATCTGAAGGAGGTTGTCATAGAGGCCTCTGTGATCATTAAAGGCATGTGTAAGAACAATTCATCTCCTTGAGGCTTTCTTGTGAAGCTCCAGTGATTAAAGGACCAGAGGCAGGTTTTCCGTTAGTCCAACACAATGTCCCCAGAGCTGCTGTCCTTGCCTCAGTGTGCTTGTACAGCAGTCTCAACCAACTGGTTTTTCGCATTTTATTCTGCCATGACGGGTTGGTCATTGTCACAATCCGTGTATTGATCAGCTGCATTGACCTGGCAGCTGCTTAGTGTCTGAAACATCTTCTGTTTGGCACAAATTGAGCATTGGCTTCACGTGATATAGGTATGGAATAAGGGTCCCAAGTTCTGTGGAAGGCAGGAGTAGTAGTAGTGCTCAGGCCACCATTGTGATCAGTGTGTCACCACCTGCCTGGACCAGCATCTCACACAAGCCGGACCACAGAGAGAATGATCACTGTTTCCAGAATGGTACTTGTTCCAGCTCTCTAGAATAATTCATGGATCATCCATTTCTCTTCGCAATATGGCTGCCAAGACAATGAGTAACTATTACATTGAAAAATTCAGCAGACGAGAAAATAATGCCACAGAATGTTACAAATAACTAAAATTCATATTTAGCACCCTAAATCTCGAGTTGAATGTAATAAGAGCAGAACAAAGAGGGGCCATTCTTTGTACATTTACTATTGGTGGTAAGTCCTCCTGGATATCAGCTGGTAATTATTTGACTATTTCTGGCCCACTATATTTTGGGATTTTTTTTTGGGTGGGTGGGGGGGGGGGTGTTTGTTCATCAACGGACAATACAGAAGCCATGCTAGGTTCCTACACAGATGTGGTTATCTCTCTGTCTCGGTTTGTGTGTTGGTTGTGGTTATCCGGCTGTGTAGGTGACAGTTTCCTGACTTGTGAACCTCAGGGGTGTTCCTCAGTCCAATCAGATGATGCTTGTAGAATTGTATGTTAAGCAGTAATATTCCATTTTGGACCATACACACCATCTACTCGATCACTCCAGCAATGCTGTTCTCACAAATGGAAAATACATGGTGTGTTCGGTTTTGGTCTGCATGCGACTAGCATGGAATGGTTCGGACGTTTTGGTCTGGAACCAAATGTAACCCTTGTGGTTGACGATACAGCTGCATGTTTACCCCTTGGTTTCTAGATTTGCAATTTTCCTGCATCAGAGTATATGTCACTCCCCTCCCCATCTGGAGCACCAATCCTTGATCCTAGCAACCTTCCAACTCAAATCACAAGATACGGGGAGCGGAACGGTCATTTGTCTGGGTCCGACGTAACCGCACCCCTCTGCGTATTGATGCCAGCATATCGCCAGCCGGTGGTTCTGATCCACCCCCTCCGCCTGCCGGGGCGGGAATCTGACTCCTGTCAGGGGCTGATGGAAAGGGAAACTGGCCATCCCCTAGAGCGTGAGCCCCTGCCACAAGTTCCCCAATCTTCTCAACCAGGCTGTGTCGATTAGCTGCCAGAAGGCCTCCTCCCATGTCTTCTTCATCCCCTCCTCCACCGCCATAGACAGACATCTCCCCTGCTCCTCCCCAGGCTGCATTTGGGAGACTTAGACGTTTTGGGGATGACTTGGCATAGTCAAGGGGGCTCCCGTCTTCCCCTCCTAGATAGAAAACACACTCTTCACTCCCCACCCGGGAACGTCCTCCCAGCCCTCCTCCTGGAGAGTCTGGCACAGTGGGGGTTCTTACTGGCACAATCGGAGGGCGACATGGAATGGGTCCAGCATTGGATAAAGTGCGTCTTACAGTGGGCTTGGTTGATGGAGTGCGGCGTATTGTTGCCACACCAGGGGTAGAGCCAGCTTGTGGTGGTGGTGGAGCAGAGCCAGCAGGAGGCATTGCAATAGGTAGGCCTGCTGTAGAAGCCGGACGCTTGGTTTGAAGCATACGGCGGTAATTCTGGGCCAAACTGCTGCTACGTGGAACAGTGGAGGATCGGTCAAAGTCAGCAGAGCCGTCCCCATCTGCGTCGCCATTCACAGAGTAACAGTCGTAGTCAGAACCTGTGAAAACAAGAGGAGTTCACCCAAGTATACATTATAGAACATAATTACAGATCATACTCAGCAGATACAAAGATGAGAAAGACTCACATTATATCATCTGATATGAATGCTTGATTCCCCTTACAAATACACTGTATGGCCAAACGTTTGAAGACAATCACATCTCTATGAACTCATTGGACATACCATTCCAAAACCATGGGCATTAATATAGAGTTTAACATCTACCACTCTTCTGGGAAGGTTCATTTTGCAGACTGTCTGTGGGAATTTGTGCTAATTTATGAGAAGGGGTTCAGTAGGGTTGAGGTCAGGGCTTTATGCCAGACAC
The DNA here is from genome assembly GCF_037356315.1 of Lithobates pipiens. Lineage (NCBI taxonomy): Eukaryota > Metazoa > Chordata > Amphibia > Anura > Ranidae > Lithobates > Lithobates pipiens. The sequence continues at coordinate 33,828,717 of NW_027507686.1, forward strand.
TCAAGTTTCTCCACACCAATCTGTACAGCACAGCCCTAGGGCTCACTAGTCTTTTTTAATCATGTTTTCCTCACTGGTCTTCCTCTTAGTGGCCTTTTTCACCAGTCACCTTTAATGGCTCCCTCCCTCATCTCCCTCTCTGGCCTTCCTTGATTGTCTCCACCTTGGTCGCTTCCATCACTTGTCTTCCTCTTGATGAGCTCCCTCACTTTTCTCCCTCTTGGTCGCCTCCATCACTCACTTTCTTCTTGGTGGATTTCCTTACTAGTCTCCCTCTTGGTAGCCTCCCTCACTAGTCTGCCTCTTGGAGGCCTCCCTTACTAGTTTTCCTCTTGGTGGCCTCCCTTACTTGTCTCCCTGTTGGTGGCCTCCTTCATTTATCTCCCTCTTGGTTTCCTCCCTCACTCGTCTCCCTCTTGGTGGTCTCCGTCACTCATCTTCCTCTTGGTGGCCTTCATATTTGGTCTCTCTCTTGGTGGCCTCCCTCTCTCATCTCCCTCTTGGTCATCTCCGTCACTCACCTTCCTCTTGGTGGTCTTCTCTACTAGTCTCCCTCATGGTGGCCTTCCCTACTAGTCTCCTTCTTGGTGGCCTCCCTTACTAGTCTCACTCTTGGTGGTCCACTCCACTCATCTCCCTCTTAGTGGTCTTCCTATTTTGTCTATCTCTTGGTGGCCTCCCTCACTCATCTCCCTTTTGGTGGTCTTCCTCATTAGTCTCCCTCTTGGTGGCCTTCGTTACTAGTCTCCCTCTTGGTGGCCTTCGCTACTAGTCTCCCTTTTGGTGGCCTTCACTACTATTCTCCTTCTTGGTGGACTTCGCTACTAGTCTCCCTCTTGGTGGCCTTCGCTACTAGTCTCCCTCTTGGTGGCCTTTGCTACTAGTCTCCCTCTTGGTGGCCTTCGCTACTAGTCTCCCTCTTGGTGGCATCCCTCACTAGTCTCCCTCTTGGTGGTCCACTCCACTCATCTCCCTCTTAGTGGTCTTCCTATTTTGTCTATCTCTTGGTGGCCTCCCTCACTCATCTCCCTTTTGGTGGTCTTCCTCATTAGTCTCCCTCTTGGTGGCCTTCGTTACTAGTCTCCCTCTTGGTGGCCTTCGCTATTAGTCTCCCTTTTGGTGGCCTTCACTACTATTCTCCTTCTTGGTGGACTTCGCTACTAGTCTCCCTCTTGGTGGCCTTTGCTACTAGTCTCCCTCTTGGTGGCCTTCGCTACTAGTCTCCCTCTTGGTGGCATCCCTCACTAGTCTCCCTCTTGGTGGTCTCCCTCTAGGTGGCCTTCCTATTTCATTTCTCTTTTGGTGGCCTCCCTCACTCATCTCCCTCTTGGTCACCTCTATTACTCGCCTTAGTCTTGATGGTCTTCCCTACTAGTCTGCCTCTTGGTAGCCTTCCTCACTAGTCTCCCTCTTGGTGGCCTCCCTCACTAGTCTCACTTTTGGTGGCCTCCCCTACTTGTCTCCCTCTTTATGACCTTTCCTACAAGTCTCATTTATTGGCTGCTTTAATAGTCTCCCTCTTGGTAGCATTTCTCATTGGTCTCCCTCTTGGTGACCTCTCTCACTATTCTTCCTCTTGGTGGATTCCTTCAATAGTCTCCCTTGTATATGGTCACAGAGTTTTGATGGACAACCTGCTCATGGAAGATTTACAGTTGTGCCATACTCTTTCGAACTTTAACAATTGATGCTGCTGTACTACAAGGGATATATTTACTGACTTGGCAGAAGGTTCTATTGCCTTCATGCCAGGATACTGGCCTGACAGATATTGGACCGTCGACATACACATGCATTTACGCTATAATCACTTTAAACATATACATGTGGCCCTTTCTAGGGCCCTATTCATGGCCCGCAAATTGATAATGCTATATTGGAAGTCGGATTTACCCCCCACCGTCAAGGAGTGGACTACTACACTAGGTAGTATGCTGAGAATGGAAAAAAATCATATATCAGCATAGAGGATGCTCACATAAATTTGAAAAACTGTGGGAGCCATGGCTGGGCAACCCGGGCCTTGCTCCGGATGACCTAGTCATGGACAGACTTCTGGGACTTAATTTGGGCTAACAGCAATACTAAAGCCGAATTACTGTTTGTATGGACAGGATGTAGTGCATTGTATTGTGGACAGGTTGAGCGGCAGTACATGGTACTAGATGATGGATAACGGGGGAGGGAGAATGCACAATTGGGGGGGTGGAGTAAATGTATACATGAATGCGTTGTCTTCAGGACACTTGAATCTGTATTTCACTGATATGTATATTCTGACTGTGGATACCTGGACTGTATGTGTTTATTACCAAATAAAGTTTTTTTCTGGATAAAAAAAAAACATATACATGTACATATATGTGCCTGCCATGGGGTTTGCCTGATGCTTGATTGGTGGGGTATGAAATATCAGCAGACATTATGATAGGATGGTGTGGGGAACACCCAAAGTTTTTACCTTGTGATGGAATTGTGTCCTCGGAGCAGGATGGGGTTGTAGTTTGGGTGCTATAGCCACTAGAATATTGCAGAGAATCACGACTGCTTTTCTGGTGCTCCAGGCTCAGTCCACGGGTCAGTACCATGGCCAGGTCACTGGCGGCCGGGGACACCTCTTCTCCATGCTGCCACACCAAGACAAAAGGAAAATGTTTCATTTCTCACCCTCTGAACATCTAAATCTAATGTAGACCTATAAAATGACTGAGAAACCATTGGCTTGTGCCAGGCATTGGCAGTAAAAAGAGGGCAAAGGCCTTCTATGGGCTGACTGCACTGAATATTGCCTGCATACAATGTAAATAGTGATTAGTATTGGTGGTCTCTGATGTATCTAATTTATTTGACATTACTGCTATTATTTTGATACACTGTGTATTTATTTCGGGACATTGACTTGGTTATTGGTATTATTTTAATGCATTGTGTATTTATCAGGATATTGACTTTAGATTTTAGATTTTACTACATTGGGGTTGACTTAGTAAAACTAAAAAGTGCAAAATCTGGTGCAGCTCTGCATAGATACCAATCAGCTTCCAGTTATTTTTTTGCCAAAGCTTAATTGAACAAGCTGAAGTTAGAAGCTGATTGACTACCATGCTTAGCTGCACCAGATTTTTCACTCCAGTTTTAGTAAATTAACCGCATTGTATATTTTGTAGATTGATTTATTTGTTGATATCATTTGATACACTATATATTTATTTTTAGATTGATTTATTTTGAAGCTCTCTAGGTTTATACTTTTTGCCAACTCAATATTTAGGGTGGTGAATAAAGAGTAATCATATTCAATACTCAGGCAACATTAATTTAAAGTATGCAGGCAACCAATAGACGATCATTATAATATGCGGTCAACTCCCTCAACATCAGTTCAGCAATAATCCCCCCATCCCCCGGCAATAACGGAAGAGAGTGGTCGGTGCACCCACCGGCCCCCATTAGGCACACCACCATTGGTGTCATATACTAAGTGGATGTATTGTGAGCTGCTGACTTAGAGAGAAGATTTGGACTGTCTGTCGTTCCATAGCAGCCAATTAGATTCAGATCTTCCCTGGAGAAGGATATTTGGAGAATGGGAGATCCTGATTAGTTAATGTCAGGTAGTCCTGTCCCAGCCATCTCCATACATGTAGCCTTCCATTCCTATCAAGACAGACCATATTATGATCCCTTGAAGCTGATTAGTCCCTCTGGGTCTATATCTGGTGCCTCCAGCCCTGGTCATCAATCACAATAATAAGCCCACCTTAGCAGCAATGACAGCGGGGGACATCCGGGGGCGGTAAGGGTCCTCCATACTCTGATAACCGGGACCAAGCTCCGCTTCTCGGAGGTGTTCTACACGATCCTTCCTGCGCTGCATTGAACTGGCCGGGGGAGTTTCATATTGGCCAGAGCGGGACCAATCCTGTAACAGAGATCAATAATTGGTGATTGGATGATTCTGGTACAATGCCTCCCAAGGGTAATTATTAGAGTGCAATTAAAGTCCTATGAATAGATATTCAGTCAGATCAACATTGTACTGACAACCTCCATGTTCATCGTGTTACCGCCACTTTCGTGTGGGGGGTCCAATATGTATATCTGTGTAGTTCAATAATGACCAGAGTCAGGACTGTGACTGATGGACTGGTGGCCTTTGTGTGAGCTACTCCTAGGCAGCCCTGTACTGCAATAGTATCACTGCGTGTGATACTTTGTCTGTTGCTTGTTGCATACCCCTGTTACCTTTTTATTGACATTGTTTATTTATCTTACATCCCTACAATCAACTTCACGTTGCACATTTCTAATTGTCCGATACACCTACATAGCCAAAGCACCTGGATAAAGGTGGGTAAAGCACCTGGACCAGATGGCATTCACCCGCATATCCTTAAAGGATTGAGCTGTGTCATTTCTAAGCCATTGTTTCAAATTTTTAGGGACTCATTAATGACTGGAATGGTACCACTGGATTGCCACAGGGCCAATGTGGTGTCCATATTTAAAAAGGGATCAAAGTCTTTACCAAGTAACTATAGACCTGTTAGTTTAACTTCTATAGTCGCGAAGATACAGGAGAGTTTAACTAACTCCCATCCGCGCTACAGCCGAAAGACAGCTGCAGCATGGACTTAATTTGCCGAGAGGGCATCCATGAACGTCCTCCCATGCTGGAGCGACCTTCGTGCCCCCTGCAGGGCACGCACGGCGCGCTCTATGATCAGCGAGTCTATGAGATTGCAGATCGGATCCTGACCCCTTACCACGTGATCAGCTGTCAACCAATGACAGCTGATCATGTGATGTAAACAGAGCCGTAATCGGCTATTTTTTCTCCTTATGATAGTAGTGTGAGGAGAAAAAAAAAGCCGATCACAGTCCCAATTGTGGAGAGCCTCTGTAGAGGCTTCTGTGCCACCTACCAGTGCCCACCAGCGCCACCTACCAGTGTCATCTACCAGTGCCCACATTACCACCCATCAGTGCCTACAGTGTCACCTATCAGTGCCCACAGTGCCATCTATCAGTCACACCTATAAAAGGCACCAAAGTACCTCATCATCACCAGTGCTGCCTATCAATACCACCTACCAGTGCCCATCAGTGCCACCTACCAGTGCCCATCAGTGCCATCTATCAGTGCCACCCATCAGTACCACCCATCAGGACCCGTCAGTGCCGAACTTTGACAGGAAGTTCGTGGGTGACCATTACATTCTATCACGCTGTCAAGACTCTACATATACTAACAGGGGAGAGGGACGCCATTGCCGTTACTGTCTCCAAGGGAGCAGATATACATCACCATACTGAGAGCGTCTAATCAGGACAAAGAAGGCTCCCTAGATGTTCACTCACAAGAAGTTATTATTGTGAATACCCATGATCCCCATTGTTATACACATACACTGTTACCTTATAGCCGTACATCTTGTGAGTTACCAATTTTCTTTTATGGAATAAAATGTATGAGATGTCAGCGCATGTGGGATTAATAATGTGGTTCATCCGCTCATGGATCTTCTCACTGGTGAAGTGGCAGCTGATGGGTCCAGGGACACCGGTGGTTCCCAGCGCTTCCAGACACTCAGGACGACTCACAGACTGCGGTGTACGTCACTTCCAGTTGGAGAGAGAGCGGGGAAGAGCGCGTGTTCAGAGTATGATGAAGGAGCGCGCATGCTCGGAACATGCGCTCTTCCCCATTCTTTCTCCAACCGGAAGTAACGTAAACTGCTGTCTGTGAGCTGTCCTGAGTGTCTGGAAGCGCTGGGAACCACCAGCGTCCCTGGACCCATCAGCTGCCTCTTCACCAGTGAGAAGATAGTCTTCCCCACAAGCGGATGAACCACATTATTAATCCTACATGCACTGACATCTCATACATCTTGTGAGTTACCAATTGTCTTTTATGGAATAAAATGTCTTAATAATGCTGCACTTAGATGGCGCTGCTCTCCTTCTGTCTTTGTGTCTTTTTTCAACCTAACTATGTAACTATGGTGACTCGCAGATTGGACTGCATAACCCCCCAAAAACCCCTTCAGAACAATAACAGAGACACTTACTGAAGTAGGTGAGCTGCACTCACTGACAGACTGACAAGTCTCTGAGGCCTCTGAAGATGCCGAGCTTGATGACTTCTGATGAAAAAGAGAGAATTAAAGAGAGATTTTAGTGGCCACTTAGTATTTACAGAATAGCACAAGACACCCACACAGCACTCCAATGTACCTACCTGACTCGTAATATCCGATGGCATAGGTGATGGTGGCTTGGAGTAGGCGGTCTCATGGAAACTACATCCCGAATCCTGGGAGGACGCACTGACCAAGCGCTGGCCACCTCCGACGGTCTGTGGGAGGCTGCGATATCGACACGTGGAACCCGGTGAGTGGGGGTGCGAGGCAGCTTGCCAGGAGGGGGTAGTTTTTGTACTGTGATAAATGGTCAGAGCATTGGTGAGGTAAGAGAGGTGAGTACTGGATACAGGGGGTCTAGGTCAGTGCTTTCAACCGTGAGCCACCCCAACGGGTCTGTGCCAAACTCCAATTGATTTATAATATAAGCTTACTGTCTAAACCTTTTCCATAGACATATTCAGTCATACCAAAAAGTAAAACTAAGGAACTGTTTTACAAACCCACCCACGCAGAATCAATGTTTCTCAGGAGCCCTGCCATAGCACGGTTGAGAGGCGCTGCCCTAGTTAACAGTGCGTATTAATGAGGAGGGGCAGGCAGGAGAATTTGCTGCTCTCCAGCTATGGTGGCGACATGGAAGCCATTGCAAACCACAGCGTCTCTGGTAGTGCCTGCAGGCAGCTGGTGGATTAGCCTGGTTCTGGCTTCAATATATGATTGGATGGTGGGGGAGAGGAGCATACTGCAGGTGCTCAGGTACACTTACCTGCACATGCTAGACTTGCGAGATCCGGAGCTGCTGGGAGAAGATGGAGGTGTCTGATAGGACCAGGAGTAGTCTGATCCCTTCAGATCCTTAATGACCTACAAGACACCACACATTGACAGTATGTCTCATTATGAAATCAGGAAGAATAAAGGAACCTAGTTGTTATCATTGTATTGTTCTCTACACAGGATCTTATTGTCATGGTCTTGCACTATTATACATTTATATAGCGCTTAACACATTCTGTAGTGCTGCACAGAGAATACTGGTCCATACTGAGCCTCAGAGGAGCTTACATACCAATATCTCCGCACAGTCACACACTATTACTATGACTATGACATATACCACAGTGCTGCACAGAGAACACTGAGCCAGTCACCTCAGTCTCTGCACCAGAAGAGCTTACAATCTAATGTGCACTCTTGATGATGTCATACACTCTTCTCAGCTCACCTGTTCACTGGCAGCAGGAAGTTTATGTGGCTCATCGCTCAGCACCATCAGATCATCAATGATTGCCTGCAGGTGGGTCACCTCTCCCAGAAGGTGGATTTCCCCTGTCTGAAACAAAAGAACATTGTGTTTGATGTGAGCACAGCTGGGTGGAGGAACAGGACATATTGTCCCCATCAGGGGGCTCACAATGTCCATGTGGCTCTCAGCTGCCTGTAATGTTGCTTGTGTCCCATTAGGTGCTCAAAGTACTCTCTGTGTTACATGATTGCAATAACTACAGAGCTGAACAAGGATCGTTCAGTTTATACACTGTATGTCTGTAAACCCCTGGCCATCACTCATATAGGAGTTTGGTGGACCTATTCGAAAACCATAAGCTTTAATATGGAGTTCCACCACCCTCACCATGGCCATCAATATAGAATAGTCCCTTTAACATGGTTATTAATACAGATTTTTCCAACCCCTATCATACCCAATAACATGGAGTTGTCCATGCCCTGCCATGGCCATTAATATGGAGTTGCTATCCCCCCCACCCATAACCTTAAATATGTAGTTGCCTCTCTTCCCCTTCACCATGCCAATTAATATGGAGTTGCCCCTCTCCCATGGTCATTAATATAAAGTTGCTTTTCTCCCCCATAGCCATTAATATTGAGTTGGCTCTCCCTCTCCCATGGCCAATAATATGGAACTGCCTTCCCTCACCCCATTGCTAATTATATGGAGCCCCCCCTCCCATAGACATTAATATGGAGTTGCCTCCTTTGTGACTATAACAGCCTAGAGGCGATTCAGTTCGCATTGTGCGCTATACAAGTATTTCATTCATTCATTCATTCATCCTCCGCTCTTCTAGGAAGGCATTCCACAAGATTTTGGAGTTCATCAAGAAAAGAACTCAGCTTGAACTGGATGGACTGGTGTCTTTATTCAACCTTACCAATTATGTAACTACCGTATTTATCAGCGTATAACATGCACCCTTCTCCCCTTAAAATTGGAGGAAAATCATGGGTGTGTGTTATACACCGATCCCCATGGTCTGTGAGCCGAAAAAGAGCGAGTGGCGATGAAAAAGACAGAGCGCCGGCGAAAAAGACTGAGCGCCACCGAAAAAGACTGAGCCGAGTGCTCGGCTCCGCTCGCAGTAAAGCTGTTCCGCCTCCCTGCTGCCTCTGGAGTGAGCACTGCTCGCAGTCCTGCCCAGACTGGGCGGGACTGCGAGAGGAGCCGAGGCGAGTACAGCAGAATACACAGACTCTGTCTATCTCGGCGGCGGGAAATTTAAATGTGCCGCAAATGACACTGGGCAAGGCTTTACATGGCACTGGGCAAGGCTGCAAATGGACACTGATCATTCTGCAATGATGGACAAGGCTGCTGATAAGGCTGCATTGATGAGCATTTAAATGTAAGTTTCTAAACTTGGGGTGCGTGTTATACGCCAATAAATATGGTATGTAAAGAAGTTATTTGCAAGTACAAGCCTTCATGTGAATATCTAGAAAAGGGTCCACATCAGCTCTGCGGTCTCTAATGTAAGGGGGGCTCTGCGAACTCTGAAGTGGATTTAAATGTAATGGGGGAACTCTGTGGACTCTGATTTAACCAGTTGCCGACCGCCGCACGCCGATGTACGTCGGTACAATGGCACGGGCAGGCATAAGGACATACATGTACGTCCCTTGCCTCCCGCGGGTCGGGGGCCCGATCGGGCCCCCGCCCGGTGCCTGCGGCGGTCGGTATTCGTACGGGAGCGATCCCGGACGAGGGGACGGCCATTCATTCATGGCCACCCCCTCGCGATCGCTCCCGACGAATAGAAATCCCCGGTGACATCACTTCCTCTCCTGTAATGTAAACACAGGAGAGGAAGTGATGTATTCTCTCCTCCGTGTCGGTATTTTTCGTTCCGACACGGAGGAGAGCGGATCAGTAAGTTGCACCAACACTCACACACACAGTAGAACATGCCAGGCACACTCACACCCCCCCTTTACCCCCCGATCACCCCCCCAATTACCCCTGCCCCCCAGTCACAGTGACACCAATGTCATTTTTTTTTTTTTTTTTGCATTGGTGTCATTTGTGACTGTAATAACTGTTAGGGCAGTTAGAGTTAGCCCCCTTTAGTTCTAATGTACCCCCCTAACCCCCCCAATAAAGGTTTAACCCCGTGATCACCCCCCGTCGCCAGTGTCACTAAGGCTGGGTTCACATTGCAGCGGTTTATGAGAACGAATGTGATTCGCACCGCACTGCAGTGCAAATCACATCCGATCTCTGTGCGATTCGAGTTCAGCCATTCGCCGCACCCGCCGCACCCGCCACACCCGCCGCACCCGCCGCAAATTCGCACGGGACCCTTTTTTTGGCCCGCAGCAGAATCGGATCGCATGGGTGTTCACACCATGCGATCCGAGTTTGCAGATCGCACTGCGATATGCGAACTGATCTGGGGGTGTCAGTAACATTTCACTGACACTCCCAGCAGTTCGCATAGGGCAGTGTGAACTGCCGCCGGGAGGCATGCGATGCGGGAACCCGCCGCGGATTCGCGGCGTTTCCGCATCGCTCCAGTGTGAACCCAGCCTAATAAGCGATCATTTTTCTGATCTCCGTATTAGTGTCACAGGTGACGCTAGTTAGGCAGGTAGGTATTTAGGTTCGCCGCAGCTTTTTATAGCGCCAGGGACCCCCATATACTACCGCATAAAGCCCCCTGATTGCCCCCTAGTTAACCCTTTCACCAGTGATCACCATATAACTGTTACAGGTGACGCTGGTTGGTTAGTTATTTTTTTATAGTTTCAGGGCACCTGCCATTTATTACCTAATAAAGGTTTAACCCCCTGATCACCCGGCGGGTGTCATTTGTGACTAATAACTGTTAGGGCAGTTAGGGTTAGCCCCCTTTAGTTCTAAGGTACCCCCCTAACCCCCCCAATAAAGGTTTAACCCCGTGATCACCCCCCGTCGCCAGTGTCACTAAGGCTGGGTTCACATTGCAGCGGTTTATGAGAACGGATGTGATTCGCACCGCACTGCAGTGCAAATCACATCCGATCTCTGTGCGATTCGAGTTCAGCCATTCGCCGCACCCGCCGCACCCGCCGCAAATTCGCACGGGACCCTTTTTTTGGCCCGCAGCAGAATCGGATCGCATGGGTGTTCACACCATGCGATCCGAGTTTGCAGATCGCACTGCGATATGCGAACTGATCTGGGGGTGTCAGTAACATTTCACTGACACTCCCAGCAGTTCGCATAGGGCAGTGTGAACTGCCGCCGGGAGGCATGCGATGCGGGAACCCGCCGCGCATTCGTGGCGTTCCCGCATCGCTCCAGTGTGAACCCAGCCTAATAAGCGATCGTTTTTCTGATCGCTGTATTAGTGTCACAGGTGACGCTAGTTAGGCAGGTAGGTATTTAGGTTCGCTGCAGCTTTTTATAGCGCCAGGGACCCCCATATACTACCGCATAAAGCCCCCTAATTGCCCCCTAGTTAACCCTTTCACCAGTGATCACCATATAACTGTTACAGGTGACGCTGGTTGGTTAGTTATTTTTTTATAGTTTCAGGGCACCCGCCATTTATTACCTAGTCTCACTAGTGTACCCCTAAATTTAGGGGTGTCTACTTTCCAAAATGGGGTCATTTGGGGGGGGTTTGTGCCATCTTGGCATTTTATGGCCTTCAAAACTGTAACGCCCTTAGAAAGCCTGAAGGCGGTGCTTGGTTTTCGGGGCCCCGTACGCGGCTAGGCTCCCAAAAAGTCCCACATATGTGGTATCCCCATACTCAGGAGAAGCAGCAGAATTTATTTTGGGGTGTCATTTCACATATGCCCATGGCATGCGTGAGCAATATATCATTTAGTGACAACTTTGTGAAAAAAAAAAAAAAAAAAAAAAAGTTTGTAATTTTCCCGCAACTTGTGGCAAAATATAAAATATTCCATGGACTCAACATGCCTCTCAGCAAATAGCTTGGGGTGTCTACTTTCTAAAATGGGGTCATTTGTGGGGGTTTTGTGCCATCTTGGCATTTTATGGCCTTCAAAACTGTAATAGGTAGTGAGGAGTGAAATCAAAAAATTACGCCCTTAGAAAGCCTGAAGGCGGTGCTTGGTTTTCGGGGCCCCGTACGCGGCTAGGCTCCCAAAAAGTCCCACATATGTGGTATCCCCGTACTCAGGAGAAGCAGCAGAATTTATTTTGGGGTGTCATTTCACATATGCCCATGGCATGCATGAGCAATATATCATTTAGTGACAACTTTGTTAAAAAAAAAAAAAAAAAAAAAAAGTTTGTAATTTTCCCGCAACTTGTGGCAAAATATAAAATATTCCATGAACTCAACATGCCTCTCAGCAAATAGCTTGGGGTGTCTACTTTCTAAAATGGGGTCATTTGTGGGGGTTTTTGTGCCATCTTGGCATTTTATGGCCTTCAAAACTGTAATAGGTAGTGAGAAGTGAACTCAAAAATTTACGCCCTTAGAAAGCCTGAAGGCGGTGCTTGGTTTTCGGGGCCCCGTACGCGGCTAGGCTCCCAAAAAGTCCCACATATGTGGTATCCCCATACTCAGGAGAAGCAGCAGAATTTATTTTGGGGTGTCATTTCACATACGCCCATAGCATGTGTGAGCAATATATCATTTAGTGACAACTTTGTGTAAAAAAAAAAAAAAATTTTTTTTTTTGTCATTATTCAATCGCTTGAGGCAAAAAAATAAAATATTCAATGGGCTCAACATGCCTCTTATCAATTTCCTTAGGGGGTCTACTTTCCAAAATGGGGTCATTTGGGGGGGTTTTGTACTGCCCTGCCATTTTAGCACCTCAAGAAATGAGATAGGCAGTCGTAAACTAAAAGCTGCGTAAATTCCAGAAAACGTACCTTAGTTTGTAGATGTGACAACTTTTGCGCAAACCAATAAATATACAATTATTGACTTTTTTTTTACCAAAGACATGTGGCTGAATACATTTTGGCCTAAATTTATGACTAAAATTGAGTTTATTGGATTTTTCTAATAACAAAAAGTAGAAAATATCATTTTTTTTCAAAATTTGCGGTCTTTTTACGTTTATATCGCAAAAAATAAAAATCGCAGAGGCAATCAAATACCATCAAAAGAAAGCTCTATTTGTGGGAAGAAAAGGACGCAAATTTTGTTTGGGTACAACATTGCATGACCGCGCAATTACCAGTTAAAGCAGCGCAGTGCCAAAGTGTAAAAAGACCTCTGGTCATTTACCAGCAAAATGGTCCGGTCTGAAAGTGGTTAAGGAGGGAATCCTGTGATTAAATCCATATGATTAGAAATGTTATTTAATCACAAAATATATGTATAGTGTATAGTGTATACTACAAAAAAAAAAATTGCTGTGCACCGCTAAAGAGTTTGGGTTTGGCTTAAGGAAAAGGTGGCAACCTTACCCAAGATGACTGTAGTAAAGGGCCCCAGGATCAATGGGAGGGAAGAGGGGAGTCAAGGGGGCCCTTAATGGATTTTTGCATTGGGGCCCTGAAGGTTCTGGTTACATCTCTGGGTTGGGGTCAGGGCTCTGTGCAGGACGCTTGAGTTCCTCCACACCAAACTGGTCAAACCATGTCTTTATGTACCAATAAAACGGGTGAAAATATTTAGCAGTTTGTGAAATGATCCATCTGAAATGTTATTAGCTTAGACCCCTTTTTGATACAAGCATCCCCCATATTGTACTGTTTGGTTGAACAATAACTGAACCCCTTGATTATGTTTCCATGTTTAATGCATTGAGTTGCACTTGTCCCATTGGCTGTTTGACCAGTAGGCATACCTAATAAAGTAATGCCAAGTGCACATGGCTTTGTTGAAAGGCCTTGGACAGATGTTGATTTCAGTCATGTGTGATGTTAGGTACTCACCACCACAGGCTGTAAGAGTGCAACGAACGTACAGAAGCGCCCGCGCTCCTCGATAAGCGCCCTGCGGACAGCCTGCTTCTCCGTCTCCTCCAGCAGCAGGTACATGTCGTTCACATCCTGTAGAGCGTGGTCCAGCTGGGGCTGTAGATCACCCTTCCCTGTGTGCCAAAAAAAAACAGCCATTGTCACATCAAGGGCCACAGTGGGGGTCTGTGTTATGTGCGCCAATCTATGGCACTAAATTATACCCAGGCCAAGGACAACCAATCAGAGGCCAGCTTTAATTCCTCAGGGGTGGCAATAGTCAACAAAATAGGTTTTTTGTTCTCACTGTAAAATCTTTTCCTTAGCATCCATTGAGGGACACTGGAAGCCAATAACTGTTGGGTTAGAGTGGCATCTACCAATCTTCCTTTAGGCGGCAGTATAACCCGACAGGTAATGACATCCTGTTTCCCTTAATGGATGAGAAAGGAAGTCGTCATTCCATCAGCAGTGGACCGTACGGAGTCATAGATGTGAATTCATTTGAGGAAAATGAAGGCTGAGCTGGACCATGAAGTAGACCAGTGGTTCTCAACTCCAGTCCTCAAGGCGCCCCAACAGGTCATGTTTTCAGGCTCGCCATTGTTGTGTACAGATGATTTGATCAGTTTCACTGCCTTAGTAAATACCACAGCCGTTTCATCTCCAGGAAATCCTGAAAACATGACCTGTTGGGGCGCCTTGAGGACTGGAGTTGAGAAACACTGAAGTAGACTGTGGACTCTGTTGTCTAATCTTTATATTGGTTGCTTGTTTTGGGTGTTTCTTGCTTGTTTTATCTGTGTCTCCGATGGGCAGATTCTCTCTATTTGTCCCGGTGTCACTGAGAAAAGACGTGACAGGAAATCCTGAACATTACAGCCAACATGAATGGAAAAGGTGACAACTAAGAGAAGCTCCACTCACATTGTAGCTTTCCTCTTGTCATGTCACTGGGACAGGAAGAGAGAAGGATCTACTCATCAGGACACAGACCCAATCCTGACAAGTGTTCTCCATCCACAACTGAAGGAAAAAAACCTTCAGATACCTTGTTGTGTGAAATATTATTTTGTTTTCCCACATAGGTAATGCTCTGTCCTTAGTGAATGAGCCCCCATACGTGTAGGCATGGAGAGAGCTGTGATTGGAATAATACGATATATATATATATATATATATATATGGGGAGAGAGAGAGAGAGAGAGAGATACACTATACTGTCAAAAGTATTGGGACACCTGCCTTTACACGCACATGAACTTTAATGGCATCCCAGTCTTAGTCCGTAGGGTTCAATGTTAAGTTGGCCCATCCTTTGCAGCTATAACATCTCCAACTCCTCTGGGAAGGCTGTTCACAAGGTTTAGGAGTGTGTCTATGGGAATGTTTGACCATTCTTCCAGAAGCGCATTTGTGAGGTCAGGCACTAATGTGGACGAGAAGGCCTGGCTCACAGTCTCTGCTGTAATTCACCCCAAAGGTGTTCTATCGGGTTGAGATCAGGCCAGTCAAGTTCCTCCACCCCAAACTCTCTCATCCATGTCTTTATGGACCTTGCTTTGAGCACTGATCCAAATCATTTGGTGGAGGGGGGATTATGGTGTGGGGTTGTTTTTCAGGGGTTGGTCTTGGCCCCTTAGTTCCAGTGAAGGGGAACTCTTAAGGCCTCAGCATACAAAGACATTTTGGACAATTCCATGCTCCCAACTTTGTGGGAACAGTTTAGGAATGTCCCTCTTCCTGTTCCAACATGACTGCACACCAGTGCACAAAGCAAGGTCCATAAAGACATGGATGAGCGAGTTTGGGGTGGAGGAACTTGACTGGCCCGCACAGAATCCTGACCTCCACCAGATAGAACACCTTTGGGATGAATTAGAGCGGAGATTGTGAGCCAGGCCTTTTCAGCCAACATCAATGCCTGACCTTGCTTCTGGAAGAATGGTCAAACATTCCCATAGACACACTCCTAAACCTTGTGGACAGCCTTCCCAGAAGAGTTGAAGCTGTTATAGCTGCAAAGGGTGGGCCAACTCAATATTGAACCCTACGGAGTAAGACTGGGATGCCATTAAAGTTCATGTGTGTGTAAAGGCGTCCTAATACTTTTGACACTATAGTTTATGTCAGGGGGATCCGATGTTAAGACAAAGGTGGAATACACAATGAACTGTAGTGTGATTCTGTAAAAAAAAAAAAAAAAGCACAAAAAAGCTGAAAAACGTGCAGAAACTTTTCGAAGAACCCTTGCATGTTTTAATTATTTTCTACAATATTTTTTACAACACTTTTGGGGGGCTTTGGTGAAATATCAGGAGTCTAAATATTTAGACTCCTGGTGTCTCAATTTTGAGGACATAGATCCCCAATCAGGAAAGAGATGGTCGGCACTCAGGATGACATCCAAAATGGTATTCCTTTAATAAATACATGTATAAAGCTGTAAAATATCCTACGCGTTTCGGACGTTAGTCCTTAGTCATGGCTAAGGTCTAATGTCTGAAATGTGTTGGTGGTTTTACATGTATTAAATAAAGAAATACCATTATGGATGCCATCCTGAGTTTCCGCCCATCTCTTTCTTTATTCTGGTACGTTGAAGATATCAGCAGCCTCAAGGTCTGAGCATCAGGTGGATCTTTTATGTAGGAAGGTTGCAGCGGCCTGTACACCTGTTTTCCATAGATCTCCAATCCTTCCTCTGAAGCCTCAGCTGCACTGCAGATGCATGACCGGTAAGGGCTCTGTACAGAAGCTTCCTGTTCATTCACAAACTGAAGCACAGTAAGCACAGTTTATTATGCATCATTTACGAATGAACACATTGAGTGATCACTACTGATAAGATGTATTTACAGCCCCCCCACCCACCCTCTGTATCCTCAAACAACCCTGTGTGCCCGCAACAACAGCCAACAGGAAGAAGAGGAGGGGAAGCTGGCAGAGCTGCAGGGAAAAAGGGCACATGGGGGGCTGGGCAGCAGGAAGATTGTCGATAGGGGGTGGTGATTGGTGTAGTCGGGTGGCAATTCTTGGAACCAGTGGGAGGAAGAGGAGGAGAGGCTGCCTTTCAGCTGCTGTAGGGAGAGCCACACAGGAGGATTTGTTCCAATAATTATCCCCCTGTCGCACCTATCAGCCTCCCTGTCCACGATCCAATTCCCCCTACTTGTTAGCTGCTTGGACCCTCCTACTGAACTGATGGGGCCCAGGCCCTGTGCAGGAGAGCCAGCGGTACCCCCTTACTGGTGACCCTACACCTGTCTAAATCCTCCATATACAGTCAATGGGAATATCTGGTCTGACGGATTCTGGAGGAGACTCTCTGGAAACTTCCACAATCCAACCATACCATTAGACATTTGGAGACGAAAACATTTATTTTATTTTGTTTCATTTCAATCCGTTATTTACATCAATTTGTTTAGTTAAATTAGTAAGTTGTTTAATTTGTTTTTGGAATTCTTTTGTTTATTCAAATTTGAATTGGTTCGCATTTTCCAAATTCAAATTGATTCAAATTCCATTCTAAATCCTTTAAAACTTATTCTATTCAAAATTCGAATTTTGGAAGATGGTTATATTCTTTCTGTTCTATTCTATTGTTTTTTCTATTCTATTATTTTCTGTTCTAATTCTATTGTGTTCTATTATATTCAAATTTATTCTATTCAAAATTCGAATTTTGGAAAACGGTTATATTGTTATATTCTTTCTTTTTTATTCTATTCTTTTCTATTGTTTATTGTATTCTATTCTTTTTTTTTTTTTTTTAATCTTTTATTTATTTCAAGAAACACAGGAAAAAAAAGGGGGGAAAAAAAACACACATCTTCTAACCACAATTCAGGTAGATCAAATTAACATCATTCGTCTCAATCATAACCTTCGAGATATCATAATATATATGTACATATATATTACATATTAGCCATTTCTAGTGTATTGTATTCTTTTCTAATCTTTTATTTTATATCCTAGTCTAATCTATTCTTTTCTATTCTATTCAAATTTATTCTATTTGAATTTTGGGATATATATTTTTTCTATTGTATTGTTTTTTTTTATTCTATTATTTTATTTGCCATTCTTTTCTTTTTTTCTATTCTTTTCTATTGTGTTCATGTTCTAATTTATTCTCTTTAAAATTTGAATTTCAGAAGAGGGTTATTTCATTCTTTTCTATACTATTTTATTCTCTTCAGGAATTCAAATTTGAATTTGATTCGAAAACTATTTGAATTCGAAAAACGATCTGAATTTGGTTCAAAAACTATTCAAATTCAAATTTTTTCCCAGATTTTGTTTCGTTATTTAGGATTCAATTAAATTCATTACTATTGTAATTTGGAGATCCGGATACATTCAAATTTCCGAATAACGAAAAATTTGTCTGAATTTCAATTCAGAAAGTAATGAACTGCACATGTCTAGTTACCATACATTGATCTTTGATTAAAATGCCTCTAGAAGGAGGTGCAGAGGATTTCTCAGTGCATGCTAGAGGATGGCAATATTAGGCGATAGAAGGAAACAAGAACGGTAAAGTGTGTCTAAACCCAAAAACATAAAATGTATCACAGCATCCCCGTCCTTAGATGTGACCGCTGCATTCATTTCCATTTTCCCTTTATTTTCACCAGGTGATCCTGCCAGTAACACACTCCACGTCCTAAGCTGACGACGCTCCCCGAGGAGCAGTGTTGTCACCCAAAGCTGCTCTCCCGGTTTGGACTACAAACCCCACCCCCCTCTCTTCATCCATGTTCTTTTGTAGTTCACATAGAAGCTGGAAAAGCTGATAACATTATGTGAGATTTCAAGTCAGCTCCAAGGAAGTGACATGAACACGCCGGATTTCTGGCAGGATCAACAGGTGATTATTTTTGTACTTGCTGAAAATGTTTTCAGCCCGATAAAAGAAAACAAATGCAGACACCACATCTAAGGATTGGCATTGGCTGCAATATAGAAAAATGTTGTTTATGTCTTTAGATATCGTTTAACATGCTGAATTAATATCAGAAAATAAAAATAATAAAGTATATTAGGACGGACAGAAGAACCCCTCCCCCACCACTTACCGAGAACTTCTACTAGTGGATTGGAAGAGTCGTAGGAGGAGAAGGAGAAGCCATGCAAGAAAAAGGAGAGAAACATCAAAGAGGAGAGCAACATTATTCCCAGTCATAGCAGGAAACAGTTAAAATATCTGTGAACCCTTATCTTTAAAACAACCTATGCAGTTTAAAAGACAAAACATTTGTGTATACATATAAAAAACATTATAAATCCTTTTTTATTTTTTTTAAGTGATCACATACCCTCTGTTCTCAGCTGCATAAATAGCTAAGGGAGGAGAAACAGCAGTACACTGGTCTTCCCAATTAATGGCTGTGCCAGGGGGGAGTGTCAGCATAAGTCTGATCATTTGAGGAGCAGGCTGAGTTCTCAGCACGGCCAGAAAACTGACCACGCTGTGCTTTCATGTCTAGCATGGTCAGTTTTTAATAGGAAAGCAGAGTTAATGGCAGGAGCACCAGATATTTTACACAAATAAGCAATACAAAGGGAACAGGATACTTTTCCATACAAGTACATAGTACAGCGGGCACATGTCAGGACTATGGAAGGATCTTTTATTAAATTTAGGTTATCCATTATTATGCCCCATACACACGGTCGGATATCCCGACGGACCACAAAATCCGTCAGATTTTTTCAGACGGATTTTGGCCGAAACTTGTGTTGCATACACACGGCCGCACAAAATTGTCGGAAAATCTGACCGTTCTGAACGAGGTGACATCAAACACGTATGTCGGGACTATAAATGGGGCCAGTAGCCAATAGCTTTCGTCTCTTAGTTTATTCTGAGCATGCATAGCACTTTGTCCGTCGGAATTGTCTACACACGATCGGAATTTATGCGATCGGATTTTGTTGTCGGAAAATGTTAGATCCTGCTCTCAAACTCTGTGCGTCGGAAAAAGTCAGATGGAGCCCACACGCGGTCGGATTTTCCGATAACATGATCCGATCGCACATTTTCCGTCGGAAAATCCGACAGTGTCTATGGGGCATAACAATGTAGGGAAGGATCCTTTATTATAACAATGTATCAAGGGATCTTTCATTAGATTCATATTATACATTATAACAATGTATGGAAAGATTCTCCAGTACTGTCTCCTTCCATAAGAAGTGTAGTGTGTATATAGCACAGTACACATGTAAGTGATACGGCCGGCAAGCAGTTATAGCACTCTATTGTTGTAATTGTTGTAGGTGCTATGTACTATTCACTCTAAACTATATCTGGTGCTGTAGTAATATACTAGTGTCTGTGTGTTTATACTGTATATGCTTGTATATTCTGCACAGGAAGGACGTTTTTTTTTCCTGCTCTCCTCTGTAATGCTGTTCTCACATGTGCTGTTCTCCTACACAAGTAATGCTGAAATCTACATTTCTCAAGATCTCAGTGCCTCATCTTATCACATAACCAACAGGTTATGTGCACTAAACAGAACACTACAAACTGCTGAAAAATGACAAAGCTCAACAATACCACCCACCGGCTGTCGAAATTCACATTGGAGACAACTTGCGGCAAGTACTGAATACAGACAGACTCATTTGTGAGGTCAGGCACTGATGTTGGAGAAATTGCCTGGCTCACATTCTCCACTCTAATTCATCCCAAAGATGTACTATCGGGTTGAGGTCAGGACTCTGTGCAGGCCAGTCAAGTTCCTCCACCCAAAACTCACTCAAACATGTTTTTATGGACCTTGCTTTCTGCACTGGTGAGCAGTCATGTTGGAACAGGAAGGGGCCATCCCAAAACTGTTCCCACAAAGTTGGGAACATGAAACTGTCCAAAATTTCTTGGTATGCTGACACCTTAAGAGTTCCCTTCACTGGAACTAAGAGGAGAAGCCCAACCCCTGAAAAACAACCTCCCACTATAATCCCTCCTCCATCAAATGATTTGGACCAGTGCACAAAGCAAGATCCATAAAGACATGGATGAGCGAGTTTGGGGTGGAGGAACTTGACTGGCCTGCACAAAGTCCTGACCGCAACCTGACAGAACGCCTTTGAGATAAATTAGAGTGAAGACTGCGAGCCAGGCCTTCTCATCCAACATCAGCAATTGACCTCACAAATGCGCTTCAGGAAGAATGGTCAAACATTCCCATAGACACACTCCTAAACCTTGTGGACAGCCTTCCCAGAAGAGTTGAAGCTGTTATAGCTGCAAAGGGTGGGCAAACTCAATATTGGGCCCTTCGGACTAAGACTGGGATGCCATTAAAATCCATGTGTGTGCAATAGCAGACATTCCTAATATTATTGGTAATATAGTGCATGTGCAATTATAGAGCAAATTAAAGATAACCACATGGTGGCGCTACTGCTATGCAGCCTTGCAGAGTGACATAACGCACCAACGCTTTAGAGGCCAGAACCAAGCAAGAATTAACACTAGAATGTACCAAAGGAAAATGAATTCATGAATATAACAGAAAAAAAGAAAATATGCAATATGAAGAGAAACCTATTAAGTTGCACAAGAGGACAAAGCAAAGTAAAGAAAGCCGAGCATGTTTTGCTGTAAAAAGACCAGACACCTGAAGAAAAAAAAAAATACATTCACCTATGGCATAGGAGATTGGAGCACCAAAACAGAGAATCCACAAAAGGAATTAACAAAGAGAGGTTTATCAGAAGATATGACAATGCTGCTGTGCAAAATGCTCATGAAATGCAAGTATGCATGGAAGCAAAAGACACAAGTATTCCACTTCCAGAGACCTGTAAGGGTAGGGTGTGTGTTACAGTAGGCGGATAATGCCTCCTCCATATGTGCCAAGTATGTGTGGGTTCTTTGGGCTATGAACAGGGTCACTAATGTAGCACCCTCTAGTGTGTTACCAGATTAGTACAGGCAAATTTATGTAGGACTCATGGTTAGTTTGTGAGTCTGAAATTGGGTCACGGTTTACTGCAGGTCAGGCTGGATGACTCACAGATGCAGGCCTCTGGTACCTCCCCCTGGATCTGAAAGTTAGAGGGTGGAGGCAAAGAGGAATGATCTGCATACTTGTGGAAACTTGGCCAATCCCAAGGCAGAATGCTCTGGCAGGGTGGCTAAGTCAGCTCTTAAATATGGAGGAGCCAGGCCAGAAGCAGAGTTGGGTGAAAGATGGAGTGCTGAGGAGTCTGTGGGTCTAGGGAGGCTCTGTCACGCAGGAGTCAGAACAAGAGATGGAACTCTTAATAGATAAGTTAAGTTCCCCACTATATTCTTCTGAACAACCTGAAATTAGAAGATCCACTTGGGTGAGAAAAGGGATACCACCCTGCAAGCTGTCATATGCTGCTAAGACACGTAACTTGGTTGAATCAACATCCTGGGAAGACGTAGAAAAAATACCAAAAAGTAAAGCCAATAATTAAAGGCAGTTTAAGAAGAAATAAGATTGCATCAGGAAAACAAAACCTGGACACGCAAGAAACTTCCTCCAAAACTATAGGAAGCAAGTGAATTTTTAAAGTGAAGCTCAAAGCTGAAGGAAATATCCACAAATATATGGCCAGATTAATTGCCAAGGGATATTCCCATGAATTTGGATCAGATTACGATGAAACATTCGCTCCTCTCGTAAAAACTCTCCACTATCTGAACCCTTCTTAGCATTGCGAGTGAAGGAACTAGATTTCGAAAACGCTTTCCTATACAGAGACATTAAGAAAGATCTCTACATGGAGCAACCACCAGGGTTTGAGCAAAGACACAACCTTGTGTAAACCTCAAATGAGCATCTACGGCCTTAAAGCGGGAGTCCGCGTATTTTTTTTTTTTTTAAAGCCAGCAGCAACAAATACTGCAGCTGCTGACTTTTAAAATAGTGACACTTACCTGTCCAGCGTGCCCGCGATGTCG
The DNA here is from genome assembly GCF_037356315.1 of Lithobates pipiens. Classification (NCBI taxonomy): domain Eukaryota; kingdom Metazoa; phylum Chordata; class Amphibia; order Anura; family Ranidae; genus Lithobates; species Lithobates pipiens. The sequence continues at coordinate 33,850,993 of NW_027507686.1, forward strand.
GCACCCGAAGCCGATCTCTTGATCGTCTCTCGGGTGCTGCCGCCACCATTTTGGGTATGGAAATCAGGAAGTGGAGCCTTTCGGCTTCATTTTCCGGTTCCCTACTGCGCATGCGCGAGTCGCGCTGCGCAATAAGGATGGACCCGCTGCCTCTGGGATCTGTGTGTTTCCCAGCAGGCAGCGGGGGACTTTCGGAAAGGGGCGTAACCTACGCCCCTTTCCGCAGAGAGCTATCCCGGAAGTGGGTGCAGATACCTGTACTGTACAGGTACCTGCACCCCCCTCCCCCCTGAAAGGTGCCAATTGTGGCGCCGGAGGGGGGGAGGGTTCCGATGAGCGGAAGGTCCACTTTAGGGTGGACCTCCGCTTTAAACAATCTGCAAGGATGTGGAATGATAAAGTAAATGTACTCAGGAGAGAGGTATTCTCAAGAAGCAAAGCAGCTCCCATTCTCTATTTCAGAAATCAATAAGACAGATGTCTATGCACCCTATTTTATGTTGATGACATTATATTTTTACAAGAAGGGAATTACAATCACAAAGTTTGCAAACTGAAAGAGAACTTTGGAATTAAAGAGCTGGAGAACATCAGCCAATATCTTGGGATCCAAATGAAGAGGAAAGAAGATGGAAGTTATCTTCTCAACCAAAGTCAGAAAATTGCAGAAATCTTGAAACAGTTCCACATGGAAGATGCAAAAACTTAAGACACCCATGGAAACAAGATACCAAAATAGCAATGAAGCAGAAAACTTGCTACCCAACAATGACATGTACTGCAGAGCTATAGAAAAGCTAGTATACATTGCCACTGTGACAAGACCAGACATAGCTGCAGGAGTAGGCATATTCTCTGGAAAAGGTTCAGCTCCCTATCAGCGTGACTGGCACATAGTAAAAAGGGTGATACAGTACCTAAAGGATAAAAATTCAGATTAAGCTACAGCTACCAGCAGCATCAAATCCAAAACAAATTGGGTAGGTGGATGTTGATTGGGCCGGAGACTGCACACAGACTCAAATTTACAAGTGGTTTATGCCTTCCAGTATGGTGGAGGTACCATAAGTTGGTTTAGCCAAAAGCAAAATCTAATTGAAGCTGAGAACATTGCAACAGCATATGCATGTCAGGAAGCAATATGGATTGGCCAAATTTTAACGGACATGAGTGTAGACATGAGTGTAGGACGAAGCAAATTGACGTGAAATATCATCTGCTTAGGGACACTCAAGAGCAGGGTGTTATCGACATTCACTATTGCCTGTCAGAAGAGATGACTGCGGATGCACTCAATAAACCATTGTTAAAGGAACATCAGAGTCTTCTACAAAAGAACCTAAACCTCATATAGCAAAACACAGGCTGTTAAGAGGGGTGTTGGAATTGCAACAGCATGTACTATGCACTCCAAACTATAGATGGCACTGTAGTAATATATTAGCATCTGTGTATGTATACTGTATATGTTACAACTTGTATATTCTGCACTGGTAGGAGTTTTTTTTCTATCTCTGCTCTCTCCTGTAATGCTGTTCTCACATATGTATGCTGTTCCCTTATACAAGTAAAGCCATTTCTCAAGATCTCATTGCCTTATCTTATCACATAACCAACAGTAATACCTTGCACTCTCTGTATAGCATTGTCCTCCATTCCAGTACTGGCTCCTTCCATAAGAAGTGTAATGTGAATGTAGCACTTTCTCGTAATACCTAGCACTCTCTTTATAGCTCTGTCTGTCTGTGGACATGTAGCGGCTTCAATAGATCACATTTACATTGTGGTGTTCAGAAATTCCCAACAGATTTTTAGCCTGTTTATATACAGAATACAAGGGGAAGGGATCTGAGGGGGTCTTTGAGATCCATTACCTTTTCGTGCCTTTTTCTGCAGCTTCAGTGTATCAGAAGATTTCTTTTTGATCTCATGACGAGCTCGCTTGTATTCTGCAGAGACATAAATGGGATGCGAAGGAAAGGCATAAATGGGGTGAGAAGGGGAGACACAGATGGTGTGGATTTGGCAGTGTATGACAGTGTAGATGTGATTGGGGTTCCCTGATAGTGTGGTCCTTGACTATGACAGCTCCATTCTGAATACAGCAATTTGGTCACGGACAATGGGAGCTCCGTCCTGAATAAAGAAATGTGGTCTCTGACCATGGGAGCTCCATGCCAAATAGAGTAATGTGGTCCCTGATGGAGTGGTAATTGTGCAGTTGGCTTACCTCTGGCGTGCTCCTTGTCCAGTGTGTTTGCGGTTTTCTTCCAGTCCTCGATCCTTTCCTGGAGAGGAGTTATTAGACTCTCCATGAGAGCACTACAAAAGAGATCAAAAAGAAGGAGAGGTGTGGTCAGCTCTATAATATCCATGATGGGGGGTGTGGTCAGTTATATAATACCCAGGTTGGGGGGTTGTGGTCAGGTATAGAATTTCCAGAATAGCGGTGTGGTCAGTTATACAATTCCCAGGATGGGGTAGCCATCAATTATAAAATACTCAGGATTTGGGGTGTGGTCAGTTTTAGAATACTCAGGATGTGGTCATAGAATACCCAGGATGGGGGTGCAGTCAGTTATAGAAAGTCAGGTAAGGGTATTACCTGACTTTCTATTACTGACTGCACCCCCATCCTGGGTATTCTATGATTATCTGACTTTCTATAACTGACTGCACCCCCATCCTGGGGTATTCTATGACCACACCCCCATCCTGAGTATTCTAAAACTGACCACACCCCAAATTAGATGTTGGATGGAGTCAGTTTTATAATAACAGGACATTAGAATTGGTCACCTGAGCAGCAATACAGCCATCACAGGACACCGTGGCTCTTGAGCTGCCATTGTGGTTGGCCAGGTTAAGGAGGACACTCCAGTCAGGTTATGGGGGGGGGGATCTGTGGTCAGTTTATGGGGGGGGGGAGGTGTTTCCGGTCCAGTTATGAAGGGTATCTTATCAGGTCATGGAGGGGTCTCTAGTCAGGTTCTGGAAGGCCTCTGGTACAGGTATGGGGGGCTCTGGTCAGGTTATGAGACGGGGTCTTTGGTCAGGTTATGGAGGACCCCCAGACCGCTTGTAGGGGGACTCTGGTCAAGTTAAGGGGGGGTCTGGCCCAGTTATGGGGGAAGTCTCTGACCCGATTATGGGGGTCTCCTGTCAGGCAGGGCAGATGTGGTTCACAGAATATTTCTAAGCTCCTCACTTGGTGAAATGTCTAAGTTTGCTCTCGATGCTTCGATGTCTCATACACATTCGGGTCAGTGCGGATCCGATGTCACGTGTGGCCCCTGTGAAAGAATCAGAAAATTGTTTTTAAGTCTAAATCTCCCAATGAGTTTCATTAATTGTGCAATCACTATGTTAAAATATTTCTCCTTCTGTGGGCGATGTCCCTCCCCAGTGGGGACCCAGATATCAGGAAATGTCTATAGAGGTTTATCTGGAATATTCACTTAGCAAACTGACACACAGTATTTTGCATGGCATGGTGTCATTCATGTCGAGTTCCCCCTATGCACAGAGTATAGTATCTGGCACCTGTAGTACAGCACAACACATATGCCATGCGATGATGGTGCCTCATTACAGAGTTTGCCTGACTGGGTACTGAACTCCTAATCTGTCAAGCCTGGTTATTCTGTCTGCATCTATCCATCTCTGCATACGATGGACTTCCATATGAGAGACCGCTCTCTGTGTCACCGATTCAAAAGAGATATTCCCTTACCGCGAGTATTGGTCGCCATGTCTGCCACTTTCTGAAAGGCATCAAGGAAGGCAACAGCAGCCAGCACTGTGGTCCTGTGGGGGTAGAGAATGTGTCAGTAATAGAACTGCAAGATATAAAGGGAAAGCATGCAGGGGGTCCCCAAAAACACACAAAGGATCAGAGTATGGGGCGTATCCAAAAACACACAGAGGGTCATAGTATGGGGCATACACCAAAAACACACAGAGGGCCAAAGTATGGGACATACCCTAAAAACATACAGTGGGCCAAAGTATGGTACATACTCTAAAACACACAGAGGGCCAAAGTATGTGGCACAGCCTAAAATCACTCAGAGGGTCGGAGTAGTAGGGGGTGTACTCAAAAAACACAGAGGGTTGGAGTATGAGGCCTATCCCAAAATACACAGAGGATCACAGTATGAGGCATACCCAAAAAACACGCAGAGGGTCAGAGTGTGGGGCATACTCCAAAAACACACAGATGGAGTATGGGTCATACTCCAAAAACACACAGAGGGTCAGAGTATAGTGTGTATTACCAAAAACACACAGAGGCTCAGAGTGTGGGGCTTACCCCAAAAACACACAGACGGTCAGAGAGTAAAGCTATTCTTCTGTATTCAATGCAAGCCTGGATTCAAGCCTGGCACTTGTATACAGATAATGGCATATGCATATACAGTACTGTGTAAAAGGTTTAGGCAGGTGTGAAAAATGGCTGTAATGTAAGATTGTTTTTAAAAATATATATTTAAAAAAAATATATATATGTATTTTTTTTATCAATTTACAAAATGCAAAGTGAACAAACAGAAGAAAAATCGAAATCAGGTCAATATTTGGTGTGACTACCCTTTGGCTTCAAACTGGCATTAATTCTTCTAGGTATACTTTTGAAGGAACTTGGCTGGTAAGTTGTTCCAAACATCTTGGAGGACTCACCACAGACCTTCTATGGATGTAAGCTCCCTCCAATCCTTCTGTCTCTTCATGTAATCCCAGACAGACTCGATCAAGTTGAGATCAGGGCTCTTGGGGGGCAAAACCATCACTTTCAGGGCTCCTTCTTCTTTATCCTGAAGATAGTTCTTAATGACATTGACTGTATGTTTTGGAGTTGTTGGCCTTCTGCAGAAAAAATCTGGGGAATAATGGTGTGCTCAATGATTTGAAATACAGGCAGATTCTTATCCATCATACCAGACCATCAGGGAGGCGTGCGATTGGCTCCAAATTTATTTTGCAGCTGGACAATGACCTCAAATATACAGCCAATGTCATTAAGAACTATCTTTAGTGTAAAGAAGAAAGATGAGTCCTGGATGTGATGGTTTGGCCCCCACAGAGCCTTGATCTCAACACCATTGAGTCTGTCTGGGATTATATAAAGAGAAAGAAGGATTTGAGGCAGCCTATATGCACATATAGCACTACTATAGGAGCTGGAGGATTACTGTCCAGGTCTTCCACACAGGCTTTGCCCCACAGCCAGGCACACAGGCTCATTCACACGTTTCTTCAATAACCAATCTAGGGGATGTTGTTTTTGTGGTTTTTATTTTTGGAGAAGTTGAACAGAGTTGAGGATAGTGGTGGGCTTCTCGAAAATCAGGAACTTTGAGGACTTAGGTATTCTTCAGGACATGCTATATTAAGGTCCAGGCTTGAAACAAAAAGTAGACTTCAGCTTTGTAGCAGTAATTAGAGCCACAAGAGCAAAGTCCCTTTAAGTAGGAGATTAGGTAGACAAAGCTTTTCAGGACACCAGCCAGTGTGCCCTATATAGTACCTGATGGGTAGCAAAAGCGCAAAGGTCCCCCAAGATCTCTCGAGCGTCTGTACTCACAAGGCCCAAGGACAGCTGGTAGCCTCCATCCAACTTCCAAGCAAAACCTTCCTGTGATAGTAGACCAAATCTTCAACAGACAGCCCTCCCTCAGTCACCTCTCTTTTGCTCCCGGGTCTCAGCATTCAAGCATTACTCACCTGAGGTAACAGCTTCCACCTGGGAGGGCAGCATGCCCCCTAGGCTGGACTAATCCACTCTGGAAAAAGACCTTGAGCTCAGTGTGTTTGAAGAATAAATACAGTCTCCCAGCATGCCATCAGAGCCTGCCTTTGTGGGATAGGCCAGGGCTGTATCAATATTCATGCTGCCATCTGCATAGCTCCACACCTATCATCCAGCAACTTCTCCAGTTCCCTGGATAGAGAGGAAGGTATAGTCCAGACTGACAGCAGCTGAACCCACAGAGCAGACCTAACCAGCACATTGCAGCTTCACTGAATACAGTGAGCATAATATGCTTTTACCTACCAAACCAATACAGCCACACTGACTACAGTGTGGCAACTAAATTTACCTATTGAAAAACACGACTTTAACTTTTCCTAGCACCTATCTGCTACACACCAATGATCTGTGCTTAGTTCAAGATGGAACAACCTACCTGCCAAATTCCTTCAAAAACTGTGTGTAAGTGAACCTAGAAGAACTGATGCTGGTTGGGAAGCAAGGGGTGGTCACACCAAATATTGATTAGATTTTAATTTCTCTTCTGTTCATTTACTTTCTATTGTGTTAAAGCGGAGGTCCACCCTAAAATGGACCTTCCGCTCATCGGATTCCTCCCCCCCTCCGGCGCCACAATTGGCACCTTTCAGGGGGGAGGGGGGTGCAGTTACCTGGATAATCCAGGTAACTGCACCCACTTCCGGGCTAGCTCTCTGCGGAAAGGGGCATACATTACGCCCCTTTCCGCAAGTGCCCGCCCCCTTCCGCAAGTGCCCCGCTGCCTGCTGGGAAACACACAGATCCCAGAGGCAGCGGGGACCGTCCTCATTGCGCAGCGCGGCTCGCGCATGCGCAGTAGGGAACCGGGAAATGAAGCCGAAAGGCTCCATTTCCTGATTCCCATACCCAAGATGGCGGCGGCAGCACTCGAGTGTCGATCTAGAGATCGGCTTCGGGTGCCGACATCGCGGGCGCGCTGGACAGGTAAGTGTCACTATTTTAAAAGTCAGCAGCTGCAGTATTTGTAGCTGCTGACTTTAAAAAAAAAAAAAAAACGCGGAGTCCCGGCGGACTCCCACTTTAACTGACAAAAAACCAAACTAGTAATACTTCTATTTATGAAAGTATTCTCCATTTACAGCATTTTTTTAGACCTGCCAACGATTTTTACACAGTATATATATATATATACACAGTATCTCACAACAGTAAGTACACCCCTCACATTTTTGTAAATATTTTATTATATCTTTTCATGTGACAACACTGAAGAAATGACTCTTTGCTACAATGTAAAGTAGTGAGTGTACAGCTTGTATAACAGTGTCAATTTGCTGTCCCCTCAAAATAACTCAACACACAGCCATTAATGTCTAAACTGCTGACAACAAAAGTGAGTACATCCCTAAGTGTAAATGTCCAAATTGGGCCCAATTAGCCATTTTTCCTACCCAATATCATGTGACATGTTACTGTTACAAGGTCTCAGGTGTGAACGGGGAGCAGGTGTGTTAAATTTTGTGTTATCGCTCTCATAGTGGTCACTGGGGACTCAACATGGCACCTCATGGCAAAGAACACTCTGAGGATCTGAAAAAAAGAATTGTTGCTCTACATAAAGATGGCCTAGGCTATAAGAAGATTGCCAAGACCCTGAAACTGAGCTGCAGTACGGTGGCCAAGACCATACAGCGGTTTAACAGGACAGACTCCACTCAGAACAGACCTCGCCATGGTCCACCAAAAAAGTTGAGTGCACATGCTCAGCATCATATCCAGAGGTTGTCTTTGGGAAATAGACTTATGAGTGCTGCCAGCATTGTTGCAGAGGTTGAAGGGGTGGGGGGACAGCCTGTTAGTGTTTAGACCATACACCACACATAATGGCTGTGTGTTGAGTTATTTTGAGGGGACAGCAAATTTACACTGTTATACAAGCTGTACACTCACTACTTTACATTGTGGCGAAGTATAATTTCTTCAGTGTTGTCACATGAAAAATATTTACAAAAATGTGAGGGGTGTACTCACTTTTGAGAGATACTGTGTGTATGTATATATATATATATATATATATATATATATATATATATATATATATATATACGTATACATATATACACACACACACACACACACACACACACACACATTATATTGACAAAAGTTTTGGGACGCCAGCCTTCACACACACATGAACTTTATTGGCATCCCAGTCTTAGTCCGTAGGGTTCAATATTGAGGTGGCCCACCCTTTGCAGCTATAACAGCTTCAACTCTTCTGGGAAGGCTGTCCACGAGGTTTAGGAGTGTGTCTATGGGAATGTTAGACCATTCTTTCAGAAGCGCATTTGTGAGGTCAGGCACTGATGTTGAACAAAAGGGCTGGCTCGCAGTCTCCACTCAAATTCATCCCAAAGGTGTTCTGTCTGGTTGAGGTCAGGACTCTGTGCCGGCCACTCAAGTTCCTCCACCCCAAACTCACTCATCCATGTCTTTATGGACCTTGCTTTGTGCACTGGTGCGCAGTCATGTTGGAAAAGGAAGGAGCCATCCCCAAACTGTTCCCACAAAGTTGGGAGCATGAAATTGTCTAAAATGTCTTGGTATGCTGACGCCTTAAGGGGCCAAGCCCCATCCCTGAAAAACAACCTCATACCATAATCCCCCCTCCACCAAATGATTTGAACCAGTGCTAGGGTTGCCACCTCATACCTTTAAACCCAGACACATATGAAATACCCAGGTTCTGAGGATAATTAAATGCAGATAAGGCACCAAGTCAGTTTAATTACCACCTTAATCAGCCACAAAACCTGTGTAATTCATATGTGTTTGATTTTAAAGGGAAATCAGCAGTGGCAGCCCAGTATTTCTCCAGAGCCCCTCACCATGCCATCTCTCAGGTGTCTGTATAACAGAGATCACCTTATGATGTTCTGATCAGATTTATGCCCCCCCCCCCCCCCCCCCCCGAGGAGAGGGGAATACATCCAAAGATTCACTCAGTACAGCATCAGCAATGGGAAGGAAGTGGACTGTCCAGGGTAATTCTTCCTTCAGACACACTGATAACTGAAATCCAGGATGGTATTTGTAGGTTGTCAGAGAACATGGTAAATTTGGCATTCTGAGTTTCCATGAAGAAATTCTCAGATTTGGCAAAAAAAATTAAATAATTTCTACAGTTTATTTGTAACTTCATTGATGTTATATTATTATCAAAATTGTCTTTATTTTTGAAGCCACAATGCATTACAGCTTATAGACCCCTTTCAATGAGGCCATAGGGTGGGACAGTATAATGAGATAAGGGACTCACCTGAGCTGGGAGTGCAGTTTGGTGGCTTTGGAGCTGAAATCCTCCCAGATGGGGTAGGAGGTCTGGAAGAGACAGAAATACAGAGATACAGGGTTAATATAACACAATAATAAATATCCTCCGTATACAGAGCAAAGAAACATTATGCTTTGTACCATATTGACACATCACATCTCTCGTTCCTCTACTTTGTATCACACACGCATATTCCACTTCCTATTCCTCTACTTTATATCCTTTATATCTTATACTCATGTAGCAGGCTTGTTGTAATGTAAATTCTTCTTTTGGCCACAAGATGGAGACAGAGAGATGCTGACTGGTCCTTCCAGAAAACTGAGAGAGAGAGAGAGAGAACACTGGGAAAAAGGAAAGTTTCAGGAAGTGCTGAGGGGGGGAAAAAGAGAGGGAAGTACTGAGGTAAAAGAGAGAGAGAGAGTGCTGACAGGAGACAGAGGAGGTTGCTTAAAAGAGAGGGAGATACCAAGGCTCAAAAAGTCCTTTGCTGGGACACAATGACACGTAACAGTGAGGAGAGGAGAAGTGTGTGAAGGGAAGGAACTGAGGTGCCAGAGTGAGGAGAGAGACACACACTGACACCAGGGACTGTGTGTCCCAACAGAGGAGGAGGGATATCCTGAAACAAAAAAAAAAAAGAGTCTGTGAGGAGAATAAGGAGAGCGGTCTGAGAAGAGAGAGAGGGAAAGAGAGAGAGAGAGAGTGTGTGGTGAGGTGACAGGTGTGAGGAAAACTGCTGAGACTGATAGGACTGAGAGAGAGAGACTCTGAGAGCATCAGAGGGGGAGAAAGCAAAGCTTTTCCAGAGACTTCCAGGAGAGTATTGCCTGGAGCCGGAGGAGTGAGGTGGGGAGCTAGGAGCAAAGACAGCCATGTGGTCCACTATTTATTTAGTCAAGGGACCCTACTCAGCAGCCCAGCACCACTCAGCTCAGCAGAGACGACCCACGCTTTTCAGGAATCGAGATACCCATCCGTGTATTGGGTCAGCCGCTGCCTGTTCACCTTGCGAGTTTTGTGACCAGTCATCTCAATCGGCCATCAGCAAGAGATCCAGTGCAACAACATCACTAGGAGCATCAGGAGCCTGAACCAGCACCTGGGACTATCATTGTGTCATCACACAGAGGACTGGTGAGCAGGTGTAAACCCAGCATCCTTCTTGACACCATACAGACACTGCATGCAGACACCAATTTCCCTTTTTAGTGTCATGGGATGCTTGTTTGGAGTTGCCATCTCTAGTAGTTTGTCCTTTTAAAATTTCTACCCAATGGAACATTCTAGACGATTACTGGTTCACACAAGCTTGTTTAAACCTACTCTTAAAACAAGGGCCCCACCGTTGGCTAGCAGAAGACACTACAATTCTTCAACTCAGGACCTATAACGCTACAGAACTGTGCTTACTGTACTTGTGTAACACATTCTTTTCTTTGTATGTGAACCTCTCAAGGGTGTTTGCAGCCCAGAAGGAGCTGAGAAGTTGACCAGTCTTCTCTTCTCCCTTTCAGCACCTGTGTTAAGGGCATATAATTTCTATACTTACAGTTGCTAAGTATTGAAGGTAATCTTTTCTAATATATAAATTTTTTGCAGCAAGGTTTAAACGTGTTGTAAATTTTATATATGCTTTAAACCATGATAATATATTCAGCTCATTTATCACTACCAGTTGTGTCTGTCTGTTTCTGATATCAGTCCAGAGCCAGGATATTGGTACTTTCTTCACTTGCATTCTTGAAAGTGTTTGCAGAAATTTTATAACTAACCAGGTGTGCCAGGGAGGCTGAAGCCATTCTTGGAGTTGAGGCGTAGAACAGAGAACCCAAAAATCACCAAGCGGCTCTTTCGGGGGCGGTGCTACACTCATAATACACTTCCCGTTCTTCTACTTTGTAACATACACTTGTAGTCAGAGTCTTCATATTGAAACAATAACCGCTAACTTACCAAGACCTGCTGTGTGCCTTGGCCTGGCTGGTCAGTATACCTGAAAAGAGGGCATACCCCGAATGTATGAAAACTGAGAATGAAAAGTTATTTGAGGGAACCGGGTGGGTGGGAGCCAGAAGAAAGAGCCGACGCTGGACCTGGCAGGGGAGGAGGGCTATATAGCCCCAGACTCCTCCTACAAATTCAGGCTGGGCTGCGGCCAGCCTTCCAACTTGTAGTCAGAGCTTAACCCCTAACTTACCAAGACCTGCGCTGTGCCTTGGCCTGGCTGGTCAGTATACCTGAAAAAAGGGCAAAAGACACGAGTAGGTATGAGAAATTAAAGCTTTAATGAAAATTGGGCAACAATGATCAATCTAACAAAGAAGCAAATGCCCGAATGACTTCCATACGAGGTTCTGGCATATACCTGCCGAAACCGTCCCATATATTTAATGATGAAAGAATGAACCCCCTGCTTAGAAGCTGCATATGCCACCCCGATCCTGAACGAATGTCCAGAAAACTGTTTTGGATTTAAGTTTAACTTTGCAATCAAGACCCTGACATGTGACACGAACTGTTTCAAAGGATATGTGTGAAACGGCAACAAAGGGCTCTCCAGCGGGGATGCTGCCAATAAACTAGAAAGTGAGTCAACCGGGCACTTCTTGCTCTTGGTACTATAATATTTCACCACGAAACCCTGACCCACCTGTCTCAGCGCGCCTGTTAAAATGGTTGTAAACCCTTACAAACCACTTTGACCTCCAGGTAAGCCTAGATTAAGGCTTACCTGTAGGTCCAAGAAATATCTCCTAAACCTACACGGTTTAGGAGATATTTGCTGAAAGACAGGCACCGCTGTCTACGGCGCATGCGCCGTAGACAGCGGCACGCAGGCGCACTGAGCGCGGCACCGTCAACGACGAAGATGCCGTGCGTGTCGGCTCCCGTGCGCATGCGCGGGAGTGACGTCATCGCGGCTTCGCCGAATGACAGTGGCGGAGCAGCGAGATCCCACCGAGAAGATGGATGCGCCGGACTACAGGGGACAGCGGTGACTTCGCTGGCTCCTGTGTCAGGTAAGTGACACATAATGGACTACTATGCGATGCATAGTGGTCCATTATGCTTTCCCTTTGCAGGGAATGAAAGAGGAAGTAAACTCATCAGGGTTTACTTCCTCTTTAAGACTGCCTTTGACCAGGAAAGGAGCATGACGACTAACCTGGGAAACTTCCCCAGGTCTGAGGAAGCCAAAAAAAAAACTCAAATATGTAGCACCAAACTGGGACCTATACCAAAAGGGGACAATGACAAGACGTCTGAAATATCCCGGACCTTCTGGCCGGTAACTCGCAGTCTTGAAACCTGAGCCTGCCCCTGTGACCTTTGAATACCCCTCAACATGGCCTTGAGAGGGTGAGCAGCAAAAATGGACAGACTAACAGAGTTTTGTAGGTTCCTGAAATGCTGAATGCCTGATGGGTACAATTGAATGGTATTAGGGGATAACGCCAACTCGCTGTGGCAATATGCCGCAAATGCCATCACATACTTAATGTCCCACGGACAACTACAAGGATGTCAAGAATTTGTGAAATGTCTTCCAACCCGTGGTGTATGCCTTGAATGTATATTGCTGGATAGAGACTTGTTGGCCAAATCACTTGGCCGTGTCCAGAACCTGGTTAGTCCATGATCAGCAGGGAATACTGAGGAACCGGCTTGCCCACCCGCTCTGCTTCCGGGTGCTGCAAGGAAAATTGATAGAATTTAAAACGAGATAACACGCCGGCCGCACCATTGTAATTCCCACTAATTAATTTTTCATTAACCATTATGTTGTCTGTGAGATTTTTAACTGCATCAAATCTAAGTACTGGTGTCTTCCATGCCCTTGCTATTGTTAGCTTGGTTACAGTAAGAGCCGGTTCACACAGCGGGCGATGCGAGGCGACACGACTCACCTCGCCTCGCTCTCGCAAGTCGCCCCCGTTCTGTACAATGGAACCGTTCTGAGAGGAGCGACTCGAGTCGCTCCGACTCAGAAAAAAGGTTCCTGTACTACTTTTGGGCGACCTCGGGGCGACTTGCATTGACTTCTATACAGAAGTCATTTGCAAGTCGCCGCTGAGGCCGCGGCAGGTCGCGGCGAGGCAAGTTGGAGTCGCCTCGCCTCGCCTGCAGTGTGAACCGGCCCTAAAGAGGCAATTTGGACATTTTCACTTAGGGGTGAACTCACTTTTGTTGCCAGCGGTTTCATTATTTACAAGCTGTACACTCATTTCTTTACATTGTAGCAAAGTGTAATTTCTTCAGTGTTGTCACATGAAAAAAGATAAAATAAAATATTTAAAAAAATGTGAGAGGTGTACTCACTTTTATGAGATACTGTATACAGCGGCGGCCCATCCATAATGGGCGCAGGGGCGCCGCCCCCTTAATCCATGCACATGGCCTCTAATCTACATGCAGGGCACCGAAAGCATGGATTTCAAAAGGTTTTTTTTTTCGGGGCACATGATTAGAGCCTGAGGCTCTAATTGGCTTAAAAAAAATAGGGTGGGCTCGGGGTGCCGTGAGCCCACCCAGTTGTGTGACAATAGCGAATTAATATTTACTACTGTCATCCTGATTCTCCTCCCGGCCAATCAGGTCGAGGGTCCTAATTAGAGTTGCCACCTCATCCCTTTAAACCCAAACACATTTGAAGTACACCGGTTCTGAGGCTAATTAAATGCAGATAAGGCACCAAGTGAGTTTAATTACCACCTTATTCAACCACAAAACCTGTGTAATTAATATGTGTTCGGGTTCAAAACGATGAGGTGGCAACCATAGTCTTAATACCAGATTGGCCAGGGGAGAAGCAACAGCATACCCCCCCCCCCCCCCCCCCCGAGCGAGGTCTCCGGGGACCACTCACCCACAACCACATCCAGCACTCCCCAGCTCGGACAATGGACGGAGGAGGAGATCAGAGTGTCATTCCGGCCCTGTCATCTGTCTACCAACCCCCCATGGGTGGGGGGTTGGTTTGCCGCCCCCCCCCCCATACTGATCACCACTGTATTTATATCTTTTTTCTTTCTTCTCAATGTAAAGAATTTTAGGTTGTTTGATAAGAATGCCCTAAAGGGTTAACCACTACTAAAGGGATTCCGATCCCACAGCAGAGCCCAGAAATTTCACCAGGTGGTTAATGAACTGGAAAGGTCATACAGAGAACAGGACATGATGAAACCGTGATCAGATCAGAACAGAATAAAGGTAAGAATCTGCGACAAATTAAATAATATCCTTCAATGTACATAGATAACCCACTTATACACTTCAGATAGCCAGCATGGTGTCCAGGTAGGTGCTTTCATTCTGCCCCAAGCTTTTGTGGCACTCAAAGGCCGCCGCACACTGATGTATGTCCCTACTTTGAGGACAGATATCATTGTTCTGGTAGCAGCTAGCTCCCATAACCCCAGTATCCCCGTGTTCGACCGGTGGTCCGGTACAAGATAAAAGTGGTCTCTGCGGCCGATTCGCAAGATCACTTTTATCGGCAAAAGGGCCTCCCCTCCGCGATCTGGTGCCCTCCGCCGCTTACCGGAGCCGTCGGCAGCGGTCTTTTTGACCCCAGATCTCATATTTAAGAGGTCCTGTTATGCTTTTTTTTTCTATTACAAGGGATGTTTACATTCTTTGTAATAGAAATAAAAGTGACACAATTTTTTTTTTTTTTTAAACAGTGTAAAAATAGAAAATAAAAAAAGGTAAAATAAGAAAAAAAAAATATTTAAGTGCGCCCCGTCCCGCTGAGCTCGCGTGCAGTAGCGCCCGCATATGAAAACAGTGTTCAAACCACACATGTGAGGTATTGCCATGATCGGTAGAGCAAGCGCAATAATTTTAGCCCTAGAACTCCTCTGTAACGCAAAATATGCAACCTGTAGAATTTTTTAAATGTCGCCTATGGAGTTTTTTAAGGGTAAAAGTTTGTCACCATTCCACGAGCGGCCGCAATTTTGAAGCGTGACATGTTGGGTATCAATTTACTCGGCGTAACATTATCTTTCACAATATAAAAAAAATTGGGCTAACTTTACCGTTGTCTTATTTTTTAATTCAAAATGTGTATTTAAAAAAAAAAAAAAAAGCGCGCTTGTAAGACCGCTGCATAAATACGGTGTGTCAGAAAGTATTGCAATGACCGCTATTTTATTCTTTAGGTTGTTAGGAAAAAAATTCATTATTTTTGGCGGTTCTAAGTAATTTTCTAGCAAAAAAAAATGTTTTTAACTTGTAAACACATCTAAAAAAGAGGCCTGGTCTTAAAGTGGTTAAATAAATCTGTTCTTTCCCTATAATAGATTCAGCCATTTCTTGTATCTGTCTGACCATCCAAATTTTCCGGTCCAGTGTATCAACTACTTATCATTCTGCATTTGTGGGGTCAGATTTGGAAATGATTGTGATTGGTAAGAAGAAGGAGATTATCATTTGTGTGTATGGGTGGGGTGAAGGTCAGCAGGTTAGGTGTCACTAAAAGGAATCTTTCCCCTGAGATCTCATTGTCATCTGTCATGTGCAAAGCAGAATATGTCCGGGATACCGATCTGCAGCAGCGTCGCCTCAATACACACAGCCTCCCATCTTCTCTACTCTTCCATCTTGTCTTAATGCGCACCACTAACTAGCTAAAGGGGAAATTTACTAATGACCAGTTTAATGTCACTGCTTGTCAGAGAGGATCAGCGCTAATCCGTGAGCATTAAAAGACTGTCTGTGCGATGGTGGCTTCTCCATCAGAGGTTCTGCTCATCGCCGGTTTTAATTATTTTTTTATTTTATTTTTTTAAGGACTCTTGTGCCTTGTGGTAACACCCGTAACCTGCGATAATTTAGCACACCGAAATGCACTACTGCACAGCGTGTAAGAAAAATTTAAAAGGCCATGCTTTAACTGCTTCAGCCCCAGAAGATTTGGCTCCTGAATGACCAGGTCATTTTTTGCGAATTCGGCACTGCGTTGTTTTAACTGACAATTGCGCGGTCGTGCGACGTTATACTTAAACCAAATTGATGTCCTTTTTTTCAGACAAATGGAGCTTTCTTTTGGTGGTATTTGATCATCTCTGCAGTTTTTATTTTTTGCATTATAAACAAAAAAAGAGTGACAATTCTGAAAAAAAAAACGTTTGAGTTTTTGCTATCATAAATAGCCCCATTTTTTATAAAAAAAATTTAAAAGCACATTTTTTCTTAGTTTGGCCTGATATGTATTCGTCTACATATTTATGGTAATAAAAATCACAATAAGCATACATTGATTGGTTTGCGCAAAATTTATAGCAGCTACAAAATTATAGGGGATAGATTTATAGAATTTTTATTATTATTATTATTTTTTTTTTTATCCATACGTTTTTTTATTTTATCAAGCGATCATAACAATTGATATATGCCTTTACAATGTTTTTTATTACAATATTATTATGTTTTTTTACTAGTAATGGCAAGTGATCTGATTTTTTTCAGGACTGCGACATTATGGCGGACACATTGGACACTTTTGACACATTTTTGGGACCATTGGCATTTATACAGCGATAAGTGCTAAAAAAATGCACTGATTACCGTAAATATGTCACTGGCAGGGAAGGGGTTAGCACTAGGGGGCGATCAAGGGGTTAACTGTGTTCCCTACTAAGTGTTCTAACTGAAGCGGGGATGGGACTTGCTAGGGGAAGAGATAGATCGGTGTTTATACTTAGTGTGTTCATACAATCTGCCTCTTCTCCCCTCAGAGAACCGGGATTTCTGTGTTTATACACAGAGATGCCGATTCTCGTTGTGTCACGATCGCTGGAGCCCGCAGTCACACTCACAGCGGCTCCAGGGGCAAGCAGCGGGCGCACGCGCCCCTAGTGGCCACTTCAAGAAGCGGCATAAACTGACGGCGATTCGCGCAGCTGAGCCATTCTGCCGCAGTAAAACTGCGGCGGCTGGTCGGCAAGCGGTTAACTATTTCAGCCCTGGAGGATTTGGCTGGCCAAAGACCAGAGCACTTTTTGCGATTCGGCACTGCGTCACTTTAACTGGCAGTTGCGTGGACGTGCGACGTGGCTCCAAAACAAAATTGACGTCTTTCTTTTTCCCACAAATAGAGCTTTCTTTTGGTGGTATTTGATTACCTCTGCGGTTTTTATTTTTTGCGCTATAAACAAAAAAGTGCAACAATTTTGAAAAGAAAAAGCAATATTTTTTACTTTTTGCTATAATAAATATCCCCCAAAAATATATAAAAAAAATATTTGTTTTCCTCAGTTTAGGCCGATACGTATTCTTCTACATATTTTTGGTAACAAAAAATTACAATAAGCGTTTATTGATTGTTTTGAGCAAAAGTTATAGCGTCTACAAAATAGGGGATAGATTTATGGCATTTTTATAAAAAATTTTTTTTACTAGTAATGGTGGCGATCAGCGATTTATTTATTTATTATTGTGGCTGTGACATTATGGCAGACAGATCGGACACTCTTGGCGCTATTTTGGGACCATTTATGCAGCGATTTGTGCGATTAAAAATGCATTGATTACTGTGTAAATGTGACTGGCAGTGAAGGGGTTAACCAGGAGGGGGGCGCTGCAGGGGTTACGTTTGTCCTAGGGATGTGTTCTAAAGCCTCATACACACGGTCGGACTTTGTACAAACTTTTCCGTGGACTTTTGTACAAAGGGCGTGGTCCCCAAGTTTGTATTGCATACACATGGTCTGACTTTTTGACAACAAACACGAACGTAGTGACGTCACAACGTACTGACGCCACTTCAAAAGAGGACTTTCAATGACTCCAGCGCCACCTTTGGTCAACTTCTGTATTGTAGTCTGATCTTTTGCATTGGTTCTGAGCATGCGTGTTTGTACCTTGTACAAAAGTCCGATGCTTTTGCGTACACACGGTCGGACTTTGCTCCATCGGACTTTTGTTGCCAGAAAGTTTGTCCGTTCGCACAGCCAACAAAAGTCCGATGAAAACAGAAAAAGTTTGTCCGATGGAGCGTACACACAGTCGGATGTTGCTCCAAAACAGCTAATTTGCATGTTTGTTGTCAAAAAGTCCGACCGTGTGTACGGGCCTTAAGGCTGGCCATACATTATACAATTTTCTTCTATAGATTTTCTTTAGATTTACCAAAACCATATAATATGAGGTAAAATCTAAACACTTTCAGTTTTTGTGCAATCAGGCAGGCCCTTGTACTACACAGTTGAAGGTAAATCTAAAGGAAATTGAATAAGAAAATTGTATGGTGTATGGCCAGCTTAATTGGGGGGGATGGGCTATGTATGACATAACACTGATCACCGCTCCCGACTACAGGGAGTTATGATCAGTGTCCTGTCACTAGGGCAGAAAGGGGAAATGATTGTCTACATTAGCATATCCCCATTCACAGTAAAACTGCGGTGGCTGGTCCGCAACCGGTTAAGCATGCAATACCCCTGTAGGAACCCCTGAATAAAAGGGGTCCTCTTTTCTTTTTTTTTGCCTCAGTCTTCTCAAGAACCTCAGCCCCTCTGACACACCAGGTTGAGTGTACAAACATAAAATATCACACGAAATCACTTACTGCTCAAGAGTAGACCTGTATCAAAGACACCATCAAACAGGCACCCAACTAAGTAGTAAAGGCAATTGTCATCTAATATCCATAGAAAGAACAGGCCGGCAACTCGACAGCTTCTCCATAGAAAATATTTATTTAAGCATTACAGCAATAACATCATCCAAAAATGTTGACGCGTTTCGTCCTTAGGCCTTCATCAAAAACATATAAAAATATGACATTAAAAAGAAGTATATAAAAGGGAAGCAGCCCTTGTGAAGTATGAAGGGCATAAATCACTTAATTAAAAAATCAATCCATTAATTGGTTACAGGTGGAGATGTCTAGACCTTGGCCAAAAGAAATCTAATTTCTTCATCAGTGTAACCCAATATGTATTCTGCTACATATTTTTGGTAAAAAAATCCCAATAGGCATATTTTGATTGGTCTGCGCAAAAGTTATAGTGTCTACAAACTATGGGATATATTTATGGATTTATTTATTTTTTTACTAGTAATGGCGGCGATCAGCTACTTATAGCAGGACATTGCGGCAGACAAATCGGACACTGACACTTTTTTGGAGACCAGTGACACTAAGGCTTGGTTCACACCTATGCATTTTTTTTAGTGCATTTTCAGTTTTGCAGAAACACACTACAGTCCATTTAACATGGTTTCCTATGGATGTACTTCACATCTGTGTATTTTATGGTAAGGGCCAGGGACTCTTTTTCTGGTTTTTGGTTACATAGATCCAAGATTTAGATACTGGATCAAAAATGTGTATTGAAAAATGCAAAATGCACCTGCAATATGCAAACTGCAATCTGCAGAGGTGTGAACTTGGCCTAGTACAGTGATCAGAGATAAAAATATGCACTGTCACGGTACTAATGACCCTGGCAGGGAAGGGGTTAACATGGGTGATAAAAGGGTTAAATATGTACCCTAGGGGGTGCTTGCTAACTGTGGGGGTGTTTTAACAGTGGGAAGGCAGAGATCTGTGTTCCTGCTTAGCAGAAACACGGGATCTCTACCTTACCTTTTCATAGAACGGCGATCTGCCTTGTTTACATAGGCAGACCATCATTCTGCCTCTCTCGGAAACAATCGGCGGGTCCAATCACAGCAGGAGCAGGTCGGCGGTGGCGCATGTAAGTGCCCCGGTTCCAGAAGTGCAAAATCACATACCGATACGTGATTTTGCACAGGGAAGCCGCCTTTCCACCGTATATCTAAGGTATACTGTCGGGAAGTGGTTAAAGTGATTAACAGTATGGACTAAGCATAATATGAAATTTGGCGTCCAGATCAGGGGGGGGAGCTGGGGGGCTGGTCACTGACAGGTGTTTGCATTAAGGTGAAAAAAACACAAACCTTTACAACCCCTTTAAGCTTGGACAATACAACCTGGAAGCTGATTGGTTTCTATGCAGAGCAGATTTTGCAGTCTCCAGTTTTAGTAAATCCCCCCCCCCCCCCACCAATGTCTCCTTTTCCATAATGCAGTAGCCCATCCCCTGGCTACACATTAGGATGCATTGGCCACCCATTAATTTTGAATAGGTTGCCTTAATGCAATGGAGGTTGACCTGCAACATTACACATGCGTTAGCACACTACAAAGAAGTAGATGAGTCCTTTAATGATGAATTAACATATACAGTATTCCCTCATGTGTCATCAGGCAGAGAATATTCAATGCTTATCTGGTTTACTGTGAACTATTCTGTGTCTGCATCCATATTTCTTTACTGAAATGTCTGAACTCGAGGTGTCAGAGGCGTTAGGAGACTTGCAAGGTCAGGGCAACCAATGGGGTACAGTATCTCTAAGCAGCCCTTATGGGGGTAGCACTACAAGCATGAAACAAAAATACAGCCAGAGCAGAGCTTTTTTAGCAACACATTGATACCTTGTTTCCCTGAAAATAAGACCTAGCGTGATTGTCGGTGATGGCTGCAATATAAGCCCTGCCCCCCCCAAATAAGCCCTAAAGTCCTTGTAGGTCTTATTTTCAGGATAGGGCTTATTTTCAAGGAAGCAGGGTAGGGCTTATTTGGGGGGTAGGGCTTATATTGCAGCCATCACCGACAATCACACTAGGTCTTATTTTCGGGGAAACAGGGTAGTCAGTAGCCTGGCATCCATTCGCCAGGCTACTGAATGCAACAGCCCTCATTGGGAAATGGCAACAGCATAGGTGACTCGTATAGATGCGCGTCTGGTAGTACTCGGTGCATACATGGAAGCACTTTAAGTTTTGGCCCATCGCAGATCACTCTTGGTTGTCAAGCAACCAAAGGATGCTAGAGCGGGGCACCAGGACCTAGGTACTACCAGGGGTAAGCAACATCGGCTGTTGTGAAACTACAAGTCCCACTTGAACCTGCAAGGCATTAGAAGACTGACAGCCACAGACATGACTCCCAGAAGCAGAGGCATGATGGGATTGGTAGTTTCGCTACAGCTGGAGTGCCGAGGTTTCCAATCCCTAGACTAGATACTCACAGCCAGAGAGTCCGACTAATCAAGGCCAGTTGGCTGTCTAGCAACCAAAAATGTCAAAGCAAGACAAAACTTAGGGATTTTGAAATCAGCTCTGGACTCAATGAGAGAGGAGGGAGAGAGGAGCGAGAGAGGAGGTAGAGAGGGATGTGACCAGATATGCAAAAAAGCTAAAGAAACAGAACTTATTCAAGCTATGAAAACCATATTATTATAATAAAAAATTGTGAGCATCACCATATCTAACAAACCACATATCACAAAGCAATATACATGTAGCAAGGGCCCCAACCCCTAGAGGCCTAATAGTGACCTCTAGAGTCAGGGAGAGCTGACATCCTTCTTTGTAGAGTGGGCTACTAGGCATAGTGGGTGTAATTCAAGACGGAAGGATTGGGCGCCAGTCACTTTTTGACAGTCTGCCTGCCGAACTTGGTCCCATCCCTTTCCATGGACTCAAATCCATGTCCAGGTGTGGTACCTCCTAGGGCAGAATAAATGTAACCCACCCCAAGTTTGCTTTAGAACAGGGAAGCAAATATGCTGTACACGGATACGGCAGATACAGCAAATGCCCAGAATGATGGCAAGAGCCTGGTAACATTTTATAAACAATCCTCAATCAAAGAGGAGTGAGAGAGACCTGCACCCCACAACTAGGAAATAGTCATTATCGTAATTTACCTCTATTTGAGAGAAACCTGAAGATTTACCCTTCAGTGGGGAGTCACCCCAGCATCCTGCAGCAAGGGAAGAGTGTACTGGGGAGCCCTGACCCTACATCCTCTGGATAGTCTCAACACAGAAAAAAAAAACTAAACTGGCCCCAAGGGCAGATGGCTGCTTTCTATAACCTTCTTCCCACCAGACACCCCCATATACTCTATATACTCCCCTAAAAGTGCCTGCATCCCGTTAAAATAAACAGGTGTAAGATGATGATGCGTTGGTGATTTACATTTCTCTTCCAGGCTGGGTTAGGCATGGTAATCCCCACATTACTAAGAATTGGGGTAGAACCTGTGATCCCACATTGCTCATGATTGGGTTAAACACGGTGATCCCCACATTACTTAGGACTGGGTTAGACATGGTAATCCCCACATTACTAATGATTGGATTGGACATGGCGGCCCTTACATTACTCACGATTGGGCTAGACATGATGTTTCCTGTATTGCTCATGATTGGGTTAAACATGTTGATCCCCACATTTCTAAGGGTTGGGTTAGACATTGTGATGCCCACATTATTTATGATTAAGACATTGTAATCCCCAGATTACTAATGATTGGATTGGGCATGGTGATCTCCATATTATTCATTATTGGGTCAAACAGGGTGATCCCACAATACTCCTGATTGGGTTAGACATGGTGATCCCCACATTAATAATTATTGGTTTAGACCTGGTGATCCCCATATTACTAGTGATTGGGTTAGACATGGTGATCCCCATATTACTAGTGATTGGGTTAGACATGGTGATCCCCATATTACTAGTGTTTTGGTTAGCCATGGTGATGAGTGCCACATTACTCATGATTTAGTTAAAAATAGTGATCTCCACATTACTAGTGATTGGGTTATACATGCTGATTCCCACATTATTCATAGTTGGGTTAGACATGGTTATCCCCACATTATTAATGATTGGGTTAGTCATGGAAGTCCCACATTACTAGTGATTGGGCTAGACATGGTGACCTCCATATTATTAATGATTGGAATAGACATGGTGATCTCCATATTGCTAATGATTGGGTTAGACATGGTAATCCGCATTGTCTTCATGATTGGGTTAGACATGGTTATCCCCACATTACTAGTGATTGGGTTATACATGGTGATCTCCACATTAATGATTGGGTTAGACATGGTTATCCCCACATTATTAATGATTGGGTTAGACATGGTTATCCCCACATTATTAATGATTGGGTTAGACATGGTTATCCCCACATTATTAATGATTGGGTTAGACATGGTGATCTCCACATTATTAATGATTGGGTTAGACATGGTGATCCCCACATTATTAATGATTGGGTTAGACATAGCGATCTCCATATTATTAATGATTGGGTTGGGCATGGTGATCTCCAAATTACTAATAACTGGGTCAAACAGGGTGATCCCCACATTATTCATGATTGAGTTAGACATGGTGGTCCCCATTTTACTAAGTTTCTACTAGAGTTCTACACTAACAGGACCATTACAAACAACACCTGGAGAGCATAGGGCTGCATCAGCACCAGATGGTGGGGTGCAGAGGAATTCAGAGGAATTTGAGTACAATATCAGAGGCTGCAGAGAAATTCAGGGGGTGCAAAATTAGCGTACAATATCTAGATGTGCAGAGAGATTCATGTGGGTGCACATAGATTAGAGTACAATTTCAGGGGGTGCAGAGGGATTAGTGTACAATATCGGGGGTGCAGAGGGATTAGTGTACAATATCAGGGGGTGCAGAGGGATTAGTGTACAATATCGGGGTGCAAAGGGATTAGTGTACAATATCAGGGGGTGCAGAGGGATTAGTGTACAATATCAGGGGTGCAGAGGGATTAGTGTACAATATCAGGGGGTGCAGAGGGATTAGTGTACAATATCGGGGGTGCAGAGGTATTAGTGTACAAATATCAGGGGTGCAGAGGGATTAGTGTACAATATCGGGGGGTGCAGAGGGATTAGTGTACAATATCGGGGGTGCAGAGGGATTAGTGTACAATATCGGGGGTGCAGAGGGATTAGTGTACAAATATCAGGGGTGCAGAGGGATTAGTGTACAATATCAGGGGGTGCAGAGGGATTAGTGTACAATATCAGGGGTGCAGAGGGATTAGTGTACAATATCAGGGGTGCAGAGGGATTAGTGTACAATATCAAGGGGTGCAGAGGGATTAGTGTACAATATCAGGGGTGCACATAGATTAGAGTACAATTTCAGGGGGTCCAGAGGGATTAGTGTACAATATCAGGGGTGCAGAGGGATTAGTGTACAATATCAGGGGGTGCAGAGGGATTAGTGTACAATATCAAGGGGTGCAGAGGGATTAGTGTACAATATCAGGGGTGCAGAGGGATTAGAGTACAATATCAGGGGGTGCAGAGGGATTAGTGTACAATATCAAGGGTGCAGAGGGATTAGAGTACAATATCAGGGGTGCAGAGGGATTAGTGTACAATATCAGGGATGCAGAGGGATTAGTGTACAATATCAGGGGTGCAGAGGGATTAGAGTACAATATCAGGGGTGCAGAGGGATTAGTGTACAATATCAGGGGGTGCAGAGGGATTAGTGTACAATATCAGGGGGTGCAGAGGGATTAGAGTACAATATCAGGGGGTGCAGAGGGATTAGTGTACAATATCAGGGGTGCAGAGGGATTAGAGTACAATATCAGGGGGTGCAGAGGGATTAGTGTACAATATCAGGGGTGCAGAGGGATTAGTGTACAATATCAGGGGGTGCAGAGTGATTAGAGTACAATATGAGGGGTTCAGAGAAATACGGCGGTGCAAAGAGATTTGGGGGGGTGCAGAGGACACAGCTGCCCCCAGCAGAAGAGGGACAGGCAGCCCTGTACGTTGGATTTGTCTTCGTCTTCTGGTCTGCTGACTGATGAAGAAAGTGGACCCCATTTTATTACTTGGCACCAAGGACTAAATAGAACCATGGAAGAATCAGTCTGAGCTTTCGGGGTCCCTGTGACTGCCATCTCCCTCCTCTGGTATCGCGGTCCCTGTGTAGGATTGCAGTGTGGATCACACTCAGTATTTATTTCTGCCTGATCTCCAAATGCCGTGACAGGCAGAATAGGACTTTGACAGCGAAAGCCTTTGCATGCTCTCCAGATGAAATGTTCATAGATTATTCATCAAGCGGGCCTGATATCAAGCAGCAATCCCAGGAGAGCTCTGCTGCCTCCAACTCCATCTCACCACATGAATAGATTTATTATCAACAGAGCCGCCACTTATCCCCGGCTTCATCTCCCGGCACGCATTGGAAAACCGGGGACAGCCCGGAGCACCGGCCACTGTATTCACACACTCACTGCATCAGAGTGCAAGCTCCTCTGGTGCTGAGACTGATGTGAGGGGCTCAGTGTTCTCTGTACAACACCGCAGTATATGTGAGAGCTGTATAATGTACAATATTAGTGTGTGACTGTGGGGGGACATTAGAGTGTAAGCTCCTCTGGTTGAGAGAAGGATATGACTTGCTCAGTGTTCTCTGTACAGCACTGTGGTATATGTCAGAGCTATATAAATGTATAATATTAGTGTGTGACTGTGGGGGACATTAGAGTGCAAGCTCCTCTGGTGCAGAGACTGATATGAGGGGCTCAGTGTTCTCTGTACAACACCGCAGTATATGTCAGAGATGTATAATGTATAATATTAGTGTGTGACTGTCGGGGGACATTAGAGTGTAAGCTTGAGAAAAGAATATGAATGGCGCAGTATTCTTTTGTACAGCGCTACGGTATATTTCAGAGCTATATAAATGTATTATAATAATAACAGTGAGTGACAATGGGGGGACATTAGAGTGTAAGCTCCTCTGGTGGATAGACGGATATGAATGACTCAGTGTTCTCTGTACAGCACTGTGGTATATGTCAGAGCTATATAAATGTATAATAATAGCGTGTGACTGTGGGGGGGGGGGGGGGGGCATTAGAGTGTAAGCTCCTCTGGTGCAGAGACTGATGTGACTTGCTCAGTGTATGTCAGTATATTGCAGTATATGTCAGAGCTGTATATATGTATAATAATAGTGTGTGACTGTGGTGGTCGGGGGGGGGGGGGGCATCCGAGTGCAAGCTCCTCTGGGGGCAAAGATATATATGCATGGCTCAGTATTCTCTGTACAGCATTGCGGTATATGTCAGAGCTACAGTATATAAATGTATACAAATAGTGAGTGACTGTGGTTGTGTGTGTGTGTGTGTGTGTGTGTGTGTGGGGGGGGGGGGAGGGCATTAGAATGTAAGCTCCTCTGGTGCATAGACTGAGGTGACTGGCTTAGCGCTCTTTATACAGCACTGTGGTATATGTCAGAGCTATATAAATGTATAATAATAATGTATGTGTCTGTGGTGGGACATTAGAGTGTAAGCTCCTCTAGGGACCGAATATTAATCGTTTTACTGGGCACCTTCCAATCAATACACATTAACCCTTCACTGTCAGTCCCCTGTTCTACAATCGTCATTATCTCTCTATTCTGTAACCTCCGCAGCTCACTAACCCTTTACCGTGCCATTTCCATGCATTGTACAGTAACGGAGTAACCCTTTAATATCCGCCTCACATTGACATTGAACTCTTTTCCAGCTGCTTTCCATAAACGTTACATGAAACCTTTATTGTGCAATTCACATTCACCCCATCAAACATTTAATATGCATTTTACATTCATGATTTATTTGATATGCCCTAAAATGCCTTTATGCATAAAACTGCTTATGTCACACACTGATCCACTGTATACACTCTGCTGCATATTATATGCTTCACACTGCAATAATTATGCTGTATGTTACATACTTCCATGTTGTTGACTGCACACATTGTGCTGTGTGTTATATACTCCACACTACTGAGCTGTATATATTGTGCTGTATATGAAATACACCACACTGCTCAAATGTATATATTGTGCTTTATATGATACACTCCAGACTGCTCAACTGTGTATATTGTGCTGTGTATGATATACTCCACACTGCTCAGCTGTATGCTGCGCTGTATGTTATATCCTCCATGCTGCTAAGCTGTGTATATTGTACTGTATATGGTTTACTCCACACTGCTCAGTTGTATAGATTGTGCTTTATATGATACACTCCACACTGCTTAACTGTATATATTGTGTTGTATATAATATACTCTACACTGATCAGCTGTATATGTTGTGCTGTATGTTATATACCACATGCTGTTAAGCTGTATACTGTATATTGTTCTGTATATGATAGATTCCACACTGCCCACCTGTATATAATAAACTTTTCTCTGCTCCAATGCATACACTGTACTGCATATTATATACTCCACACTGCTCAGCTTTATATATTGTGCTGTATGTAATATACTTTACTCTGCTCCAAATTATGCACTATATATTATATACCCCCACCGCTCAGCTGTATATATTGTGCTATATGTTATATACCCGTCACCACTCAGCTGTATATATTGTGCTAGATGTTATATACCCGTCACCACTCAGCTGTATATATTGTGCTATATGTTATATACCCGTCACCGCTCAGCTGTATATATTGTGCTATATGTTATATACCCCCCCACCGCTCAGCTGTATATATTGTGCTATATGTTATATACCCCCCACCGCTCAGCTGTATATATTGTGCTATATGTTATATACCCGTCACCGCTCATCTGTATATATTGTGCTATATGTTATATACCCCTCACGGCTCAGCTGTATATATTGTGCTATATGTTATATACCCCCTACTGCTCAGCTGTATATATTGTGCTATATGTTATATACCCCCCACTGCTCAGCTGTATATATTGTGCTATATGTTATATACCCCCACCGCTCAGCTGTATATATTGTGCTATATGTTATATACCTGTCACCACTCAGCTGTATATATTGTGCTATATGTTTTATACCCCCCACCGCTCAGCTTTATATATTGTGCTATATGTTATATACCCGTCACCACTCAGCTGTATATATTGTACTATATGTTATATACCCCCACCGCTCAGCTGTATATATTGTGCTATATGTTGTATACCCGTCACCACTCAGCTGTATATATTGTACTATATGTTATATACCCCCACTGCTCAGCTGTATATATTGTGCTATATGTTATATACCCCCACCGCTCAGCTGTATATATTGTGCTATATGTTATATACCAGTCACCACTCAGCTGTATATATTGTACTATGTGTTATATACCCCCACCGCTCAGCTGTATATATTGTGCTATGTTATAGACCCGTCACCACTCAGCTGTATATATTGTGCTATATGTTATATACCCCTGACCGCTCAGCTGTATATATTGTGCTATATGTTATAGACCCCAGCCGCTCAGCTATATATATTGTGCTATATGTTATATACCCCCCACCGCTCAGCTGTATATATTGTGCTATATGTTATATACCCCCACCCCTCAGTTGTATTCACTGTACTGCATATTAAATACAAAACTCACTGTGCTCAACCCAGGTACTCCCAATGCGGCTGTGAGAGTAGTCGGTGCTGCGGCTGTAGCTCCTGTGTGCTAACGTGTTTCAGCCAAAAGAGACGTTAATCCGTTGCTATGATTAAGGCCTGTTTTGGCTGAAATGCGTCAGTGCTGTTGTACCGCATGGATTTTATACCCTGTTTCCAATAAAGTGAATTTTGCAGCCTGAGGTTGAGTGCCAACTTTTATCATACTGCACATTATACCGTATATTCCACATTTCTCTGCTATATACACTGTAGTATGATAATGTCAAAATGATAAGCAGTTTATACTATATAATAATAATAGTACTGTGCTGTACATGATATATTCCACTTTCCTGCAGAAATGATGCTGCATGTCACCCACAATATTATCCTGCAATAATTAACATTATTTTTATTACAAATTTTGCCCCCTACGATATGATGTGTGGCTACAATGCCGGAGCGGGGCGTGCGACTAACTTTTCCAGCATGATTTGAGCCTATAATGCATGTTTGTCTAATAGGACGATATGACTGAACGGACAGCACAGTGTGTAGAAGTATACTGAGGTGTCACTGGAGAAACTGCCACCATTTGTAGGTGTTGTCACCTGGCTGGATGGTTAGGAATGGGAATCCCCACATCACTCATAATTCGATCCTGGAAAAAATGACATTATCTTTTACAATTAGTACCTGGAGGGCCGAGGACTGGATCAGCACCAGATACCGATAGACTAGAGTAGAATTCCAGGCCATGCGTGGGGTGTCAGAGTGATCCGGCATACCGAGGACAGCTGTGTGCCCAGAATACATTCTGTACAGAACAAAGCTGTGTTTGTCTTCTTCACATCCCTGGTCTCTTCATCTGCTGGCTGAGACACACTGCTCAGTGCTGTATATTATATCATCCCAAGTGCTCCTCTTTATACACTGTGCTGTATATTATATACTCTCCACGGCTCTTCTTTAAACCATGTGCTGTATATTTTATACTCCCCACTGCTCTGTTTTATACCCTGTGCTGTATATTATATACTCTACTTTATACCCTGAGTTGTATATTATATACTCTCCACTGCTCTGCTTTATACCCTGTGCTGTATATTATATACTCTCCACTGCTCTGCTTTATACCCTGAGTTGGATATTATATACTCTCCACGGCTCTGCTTTATACCCTGTGCTGTATATTATATACTCTCCACTGCTCTGCTTTATACCCCGTGCTGTATATTATATACTCTCCACTGTTCTGCTTTATACCCCATGCTGTATATTATATACTCCCCACTGCTCTGCTTTATACCCCATGCTGTATATTATATACTCCCCACTGCTCTGCTTTATACACTGAGTTGTATATTATATACTCTCCACTGCTCTGCTTTATACCCTGTGCTGTATATTATATAATCTCCACTGCTCTGCTTTATACCCTGAGTTGTATATCATATACTCTCCACTGCTCTGCTATATACCCAGTATTGTATAGTATATACTCCCCACTTCTCTGCTTTATACCCTGTGTTGTATATTATATACTCCCCTCCATTCTGCGTTATACCTTGTGCTGTATATTATATACTCCCCACATCTCTGCTTTATACCCTGTATTGTATAGTATATACTTCCCACTTCTCTGCTTTATACCCTGTTTTGTATATTATATACTCCCCACAATTTTGCTTTATACCTTGTGCTGTATATTATATACTCCCCACATCTCTGCTTTATATCCTGTGTTGTATAATATATACTCCTCACTGCTTAGCTCTATACCCTCTGTTGTATATTACATACTCTTCACTGTTTTGCGTTATACCCTGTGCTGTATGTTATATACACCCCGCTGCTCTGCTTTACACCCTTTGTTGTATATTATATACTCCTCACTGCTGTGCTTTATACCCTATGCTGTGTGTGTATATATATATATATATATATATATATATATATAATATACACTATTATGCTTTATACCATGGGTGGAATATTTTAGACTCCCCACCTCTTTATACCCAGTGCTGAATATTTTATACTCCACACTGTTCTTCTGCTTTGTACCCTGTGCTGTATAATATATATATATATATATATATATATATATATATATATATATATATATATATACTCCCCACTATACCCCATGCTGTATATTAATTACTCCTCACTGCTCCACTTTATACACAGTGCTCAGCTGTATATTAATGTAAATACTCCTCACCTTTATACTCTGTGCTGTACAGTATATACTCCCCAGTGTTTCCCATTATTACCTGTGCTGTATAATATATACTCACAGCTAAGATTTATGCCATGTGCTGTATATGATATAATTACCACTGCTTAAACACTCTGCTCTATATTATATATTCCACGCTGCTGAGCTGTATACAATGTACTATATATTATATACGCCTTATTGCTCAGCTTTATACACTGTGCTGTATAGTATATATTCCAAACTGATCAGCTTTATACCCTGTGCTGTACATTATATACTCCACACTGTTCAGCTTTATACCCTGTGCTGTACATTATATACTCCACACTGTTCAGCTTTATACCCTGTGCTGTACATTATATACTCCACACTGTTCAGCTTTATACACTGTGCTGTATATTATATACTCCACACTAGTTTGCTTAATACCATGTGCTGTATATTATAGACTCCACGCTGCTCTGCTTTATATCCTGTGCTATATATTATACATGTATACGTTGCACATCACATTTTATATCCCCAAATGCTCCACATTATACTGCTCCACCATAAATGTTGCTGCTGCTTCAGTACACAGGTTCTAGGCGATGGTCTCTGTACCACGGAACGCGTCAGATACATTCATTGGATGTAATAAGTTCAACATAAAAGTTTACAGCTTTATCGTGACACTGGCTCAGTATTCTCAGTACAGCATTGTGGTATATGTCAGAGCTATATAAATGTATAATAACAGTGTGTGATTGTGGGGGCATTAGAGTGTAAATTTTTGTTTATTAAAAAAAAATCATACAAACATACAGCTCATTAATAAAAACATATACACAAAAATAAACAACTAGCAAGTAAAGAAAACCAAAAAGAGGCTACAAACCCCTCAACTTAAACACAATCCAGGCTAAGAAACCTTTTTTAGATTTATTCGCCATTAGGATGCGATTCCAAACCCCCCCCCATTAACCCCTCCCCCCATATCATTCACCCCGACTTCCACATCATTCACCTTGCATTCTGCAACAGCCACCCTCATTCCCTTCCCACCTCCACCATCAACCAATCCATCCCTTGGTGTCTGCCGACCTCCAGCCACACTTCTGACATGCCAAGGAGGAGCTGTTGGCACCACCATACACACTGGTCCAGCACCCTCCACTGCCTTCACCACACTAGGAGAAACAATAGGTGTGGACACAGACTTGACAACCATACTTTCTGACACTGACTGGGGAACCACAGACTGGGGGGACACTGACACCACAGAGGGCTTCACAGACACAAATTATGATGGGACAGAGACACTAGGATCCCCTGGTACAACCTCCACCAACCCAGACTCTCTATCCAGATGGAAGAATTCCTCCACTAGCTCTGGCTTATAGTGCAAAGCCTCAAGGCACCGACTATAAGGGTGACCAACCTTACCACATAAGTTACTTTTAATGATCCTACAGTCCCTTGCCAGATGCCCCAGTTCCTGATACAAAGGGCACTTCTGTTCTGGACATTTAGAGGAGAAATGTCCCTTGACTCCACATTCATGGCACAGCTTAGGTTGACCAGAGTAGAAGACAGTAATCCTATCTCTACCAATAAAGGCAGAGGAGGGCAAATGCTGGACCACATTTCCACACACACTCAACCTCATTGGCACTGACCACCCCACCCACCCGTCCAGATTCCTCTATCATCCACAATCTTTTTTTAGGGGACACAACGTTTCACCAAACCTCCTCAACCAAGACCCATAAATCCTTGGGGGTATAGACTCATTCCTAGTCAGGATAGTCACATTTTTAATCAAGAGCTGACGTGAGACAACTTTGAGGACAAGCCCCTTCCAGTCTTGCTGGCCCCCATATACATGCTCAAACCACTCCAAAAAAAAAAAAAGATCCAGCGATTCTGGATGCACAAATTATAAATCATATTCAAAGGAACCAGCTGGACTGATAAGAGCATAAATATCCTCCACCTTAAATCCCATGGCTAGGATCGTATCCACAGCCACCTCCTGATAGGTGGAATACCTCCTCCTTCCCCCCTGAGCTGTACCACTTTCCTGCATTTAATGGAAGAAGGTGCATTAGGTGAAAGTCACACAGCTGGCTCGCTTCCCCCACCAGCAACATGACTTTGTCCCAATACAACCTTAGCATAATTCCTAACTGGGACAAATGAAACATTAACTGGCTACATAGGAACCTCTGAAATCTGGTTTGGTAAATTACCCACCAATTGATCCCCCCCCTCCTCCCCTCCAGCACAACAGTCCCACTCACCATAGTCCCATAAGTACCACAGATACCAGCAGTCCCATCATCAAGTAAAGGCTGTTTCAGCGTTCATACGGCCCTCCTGCTCTGCAGTTTCAATGCTCATGCGACATTCCTGCTCTGCACTGTTAGTGTCCATGTGGGACTCCTCACAGCCAACTAATCCTGCATTCCCTGCTGATGGCAAGGATCTGTTTGCAGGTGCAATCTCAGGAAAGTCCTTCACACAGAGAGAGAGAGTTTCAGCAAGCATTCCTTTATTAGACATGTGCAGACTGAAATATTTTGTTTTGGAATTTCGTTTTCGGCCGAAAAATAAATTTATTTAGTTACTCCCGAAATTCGTTTTTAATTTTGTTTTTCGTTAAAAGATTGCATTTGTCCAAAAATCCAAATGAATTAAGGTCGAATCTGTCATTGAAGGCTTATGGTGTCTGTCGAATGTTTAAAGAAGATTCAACGGAGCAGTGAAACTCACTGCATGATGCTGCAATCATACATTCCCGGTCAAATATTTCGACTACAAGCTATAGTAGGATTCTAATGTTGTTCGTCTTCTATGTTTTTTTTTTTTTAAGGCTATTTGCATTGCACACAGGTCATGTTAGCATTAGCAAAAAAAAAAATTAAGAAAAATGCATGGGGGTCCCCCGAAATTCCATACCAGGCCCTTCGGGTCTGGTATGGATATTAAGGGGAACCCCGTGCCAACAAAAAAAAAATGGCATAGGGGTCCCCCTCAAAATCCATACCAGACCCTTATCCGAGCACGCAACCTGGCAGGCCGCAGGAAAAGAGGTCAAAAAAGTGGCAAAAGTGTTAAAAATGGCAGGAGACGGTATTTGACAAGTCCTTTATTAAAGTCTTCTTTCATCTTCTTTCTTCTGGTCTTCTTCCTTCTTCTTTTCTTCATCCTTTTGGTTTCTTCCTCCATCTTCTTCTTCCTCCAATCCTCTTCTTCCTCCGATCCGCTTCTTCTTGCTCTGGCGTTCTCGTCCGGCATCTTCCTCCACGGCGTCTCTTCTTCGTTCTCGGGCCGCTCCGCGCAATGGGAGGCTCACGCTGTGTGACGCTTCTCTTCCAGTGACTCCGCCCCCTCTGATGCATGGAACCATGCATCAGAGGGGACGGAGTCACCAGGTGGCCCCGCCCTCTGTTATATAAGAACTGTCAGAAGAAGAGATGCGTCACACAGCGGGAGCCTCCCATTGCGCGGAGCGGCCCGAGAATGTAGAAAAGACGACGTGGAGGAAGATGCCGGTTGAGAACACCGGAGCAAGGAGAAGAGGATCGGAGGAAGAAGAAAAGAAGATGGAGGAAGAAGATGAAGAAACCGAAGGATGAAGAAAAGAAGAAGGAAGAAGATGAAAGAAGACTTTAATAAAGGACCGTCACCTGTCATTTTTAAAATGTTTGGCACTTTTTTGGTGACATGGTAGGCCCTTAACATTTCACACGTGGGGGAGGCCGGAATCTGGGGGTCCCCTTGTTAAAGGGGGCTTCCAGATTCCGATAAGCCCCCAGCCCACAGACCCCCACAACCACCGGCCAGGGTTGTGGGGATGAGGCCCTTGTCCTCATCAACATGGGGACAAGGTGCTTTGGGGGGACCCCAAAGCATCCTCCCAATGTTGAGGGCATGTGGCCTGGTACGGTTCAGGAGGGGGGGGGCGCTCTCGTCCCCCCTCTTTTCCTGCGGCCTGTCAGGTTCCGCACTCGGATAAGGGTCTGGTATGGATTTTGAGGGGGACCCCCACGTCTTTTTTTTGGGCGCGGGGTTCCCCTTAAAATCCATGCCAGACCTGAAGGGCCTGGTATGGATTTTGAGGGGGTCCCCCACGCCATTTTTTTTTTTTTGCGCGGGGTTACCCATGACTTTTTTTTTTTTTACATTAAAGTCGTGTTGTAAGTCGCGATGTGATTCACACTCAAGTCGTGTCCAAGTTGTCTCCCAAAGTCCCGATGGAAGTCGTGTTGCCCCTGTGTGAATGAACTGATACAAGTTGATACAAGTTCAATAGACACAGATTGTTATTGTCAGAGTCACGTGGAATCTCTTATCTGTATTGAACTGTGTCAAAACGAAAATAAAGCATTTATTTATGTTGGATCTTTCGTTTTTCGGACTCTGTGCTTTCGTTATCGTTTGTCAAAACGATAACGAAAATACCTGAAATTTGGACGAAAATGCATTCGGACAAAAACGAATGCACATGTCTATCCTTTATCATGATCCTCATCTGATGAGTCGGTGCCACTCAAGGGAGATTCCATTTCTGTAATGGCCTGCAGCAATCCGCCATTTTTCTCAACCTCCTCCTGAGATGACCCGGGCTGCTGGGGAGGGGGGCAGATACTGACTCAGACATGACAGATCCTGAGACAGGGGTAGTACTGGGGCCACCATGTGAAGCCACTTCCTTACCCCCCGTCCATACTGTCGCCGTTGCTCTGGCATCCACCCTCTGGCTGGTACTGGCACAGGCACTTTCCTATATCTGTAGGAATGTCTCCTCATTCTCACACTTTTCTCTGAACTCACCGCTGCTCTCCTTCAGAGAGGCGACCAACTTCTCCTCCTTTTTCAATGCCTCTTCCAGATTGTATAAGTCACTGCAGCAACAATAGATCACAGCCCAGCAACAATAGACCCCCCCCCACCTGCAGCAACAATAGATCACACCCCAGCAACACTAGATCTCCACCCCGCAACAATAGATTCCCCCCCCAGCAAAAATCGTTCACACCCCAGCAACAATAGACCCCAGCCCCAGCAACAATAGACCCCCCCCACCTGCAGCAACAATAGATCACACCCCAGCAACACTAGATCTCCCCCCCGCAACAATAGACCCCCCCAGCAAAAATCGTTCACCCCAGCAACAATAGACCCCAACCCCAGCAACATCAACAATGAACTTACCCACAACAAAATGCCATACCCAGCAACATTCTACCCCCCCCCCCCCCCAGCAGAAAAAACAGATCTCCCAGCAGCCAGTATCAATAGACCCTCCAACAGCCAGCAACAATAGACCTCTCCCTCAAAAGTAGATCCGTACCAGCAACAATGGATCACCCACAACAAAATCGCCCCCCCAAGCAGCAACAGTATATCTCCCAGCAGCCAGCAACAATAGACCTCTCCATCAATAGTGGATCCCTACCAGAAACATAAGACCCCCCCCAGCAACAATAGATCCCCCACCAGCAACAATAGACCCTCACACAGAAAGAGATTACCATCACCACAGTGACAATAGATCCCACAGCAGCCAGCATCAATATACCCTCCAGCACACCCCTTGCTATTACATACATTCAGTGGTATAGGTGCCGGAACTGCGTTCCCCCGCTGAATAAAAGCCCTGGATGGTGTTGACTGACGTCTGTGCGGGTTTTGGCAGGACAAATTTATCACTGTCCAAATTTCAGATTAACTCTACTGATGACCCACCAAACCCCAAATTCAGATCCGTATTCTATGATTAGCTTCCTGGTCTAGGAAGGGGTTAGATCATTTTTACTTCTCCGGCAGACATTTCCTCCATTAGGAGAGATTTATCAATAATAGACGAAGGTAATTAGAGAAACATTTCTAAAAATATTCACCCGAGGAAACGATTAAACCCGAAACATTTATTATGTTAGAGACTAGAATTCAGGTTTACGGAGGATTTAAATAGAATTATTGTTTTAATTTAAATATTTAAATTGGTAAAAAGGTTTAACCATTTAATAGTAAATAAAAACCTGCCAGAGATGACAGAAAAATAAATCCTGATCCCAAGAAGGGATTCCTTATCCAGATTTCTGGAATTTAGAAGCCAACACTAAAAACAAAGCATTATTACAGTCCTGTGCTTCCATAATTATATATATATATATATATATATATATATATATATATATATATATATATATATATATATATATATGCACATCTATCTATACTATGCTGACAAAAGTATGTGAACTCCCTCCAAATGACCAAGTTCAGGTGTCTCCAGTGAAGGATACTTGTAGGCAGGTGCAGTCTGCTATCACTACTGCAGGAGGCGCTCAACTGCAACAGCACTGCAGAAGGAGAGGGAGTCAATAAGAACTTAGTTCTTCTAAAACATTTTAGTGGTTGCAAACACCCAATGAGTAAGGCACCACATCCCTGAAAATTAAAGCATAATTCAAAAACTAAGAAGGAAGATAGGGATTTTGACGGTGCAGGCATTAACTAAATCAGAATAGACATTATTGAACTGATTACAAAATTGTATTACAAATATTTATTAAGTTCAAAATTAAAATTAATTAGTTCTTATAAGGTTTCCTGGGTCACAGGGGGCAGCTAGCCAATTGGAGGCTGGCATCGCCATGTGACTCTGGCAGCCATCTTGGGTCAGGCTGAGTCTATTTAAGACCCTGGCTCCTGGTCTTGGCGTGCATTTTGCTTGTGGGTAGGGACAGGTTACCCACTTGGCAGGGAAAGTGCTTAGCATCAGGGAGAGATTCTGGAGGAGTATGGAAAGTGCAGGGACCCACATCCTTGCTTGAAGCCTCCCCACTTGGGTACAGACCAGCCAGATTGTATTCTAATCCTTGAGACAGATGCTGTCAGTACACCTGAGACCTACTTCTACTGTCACATTGCTGTTACATGCTGTGAGTGTTCCTGGTCAGGTTGCCTTCCCACCACATCTGCTCTGTATTGCCAAAATCAGTTACGTATTATTTTTGATTTTCTGCACTGGGACTCTGTGTGTTTTCTGCCAACACACCAAGCTGCATGTATGCACACTCAGAGTTGCATGGGATATCAACACCCAATCGGCTTAGCTGCCCCCTCCTGACTTCCTCTCTCTATCTCTGCAATGCCGATATGGTTGAGCACCACTTGCAGTGGAGAAAGCAGACTGCATTGGCCTACTTACTGATAATACTACATCATACAAATACATTGTAGACAATTGTGCTCTTCCAACCTTCTGTTAGCAGTTTGGGGAAGACTATTATCTGTTCCAGCATGACTGTACCTCCGAGTACAAAGCCAGCTCCATAAAGACACCTTTAGGATGAATTGTAACCCCATCTGTGAGCCAGGTCTTCTAATTCAATATCAATACCTGGCCTTAGAAATGGGCCATAATTCCCACAGACACCTTCCAAAATCGTGTGGAAAGACTTCCCAGAGTAGCAAAGGATGTTATAGCCTCCAAAGGGGTACCATCTCTAAAATAATTGGCCTTGGGGGGACAATATGGTCACATTCATGGTCAATGGGTGGTGGGAAACTATATGAAGGGCCACAGCTTTGGGATGGACTGTCCATTTAAAGCGGAGGTCCACCCTAAAATGGACCTTCCGCTCATCGGAATCCTCCCCCCCCTCCGGCGCCACAATTGGCACCTTTCAGGGGGGAGGGGGTGCAGTTACCTGGATAATCCAGGTAACTGCACCCACTTCCGGGATAGCTCTCTGCGGAAAGGGGAGTAGATTACGCCCCTTTCCGCAAGTGCCCGCCCCCTTCCGCAAGTGCCCCGCTGCCTGCTGGGAAACGCACAGATCCCAGAGGCAGCGGGGACCGTCCTTATTGCGCAGCACGACTCGCGCATGCGCAGTAGGGAACCGGGAAATGAAGCCGAAAGGCTCCATTTCCTGATTCTCATACCCAAGATGGCGGCGGCAGCACCCGAGTGACGATCTAGAGATCGGCTTCGGGTGCCGACATCGCGGGCACGCTGGACAGGTAAGTGTCACTATTTTAAAAGTCAGCAGCTGCAGTATTTGTAGCTGCTGGCTTTTAAAAAAAAAAAAAAAACGTGGAGTCCCGGCCGCCTCCCGCTTTAATATAGGGATGAAGGTGAGAGGTCCATGACCATGGAGGGGAGCAACTCTCTGTACCTCCCTGCACATCCGCCCCACCGCTGTAACCTCCTGCTCATCTCTCCCACCTCTGAACCCTTCCTGCTCATTTTCCCCACCGCTGTACCCTCCTGCTTATCTGCTCCAGCACTGTACCCTCTTCTCATCTATGATATGCGTGATATGCAGAGTGGTGAAAGGAAACAGAGGTGAGACACATCTACCTGGCCTGGCACACTCATCCTGCTAATCCACCTCTCTTTGCTTGTATGTGATGTGGCAACCAAGCAAGTCATCTTCCTCTGCTAGCGGCACCAGTGCCGGGGGTTGCCTACCCCTGCTCTAGTCTGTAGCGGAATTATAATGTCAGATTTATGTCCTACGCCCTCATTATATTCTCTGTATATGATCGCGGATGAAGCATATGTATGGAGGGGGGGTAAATATTTTCTGATTAAATTAGCAGACGTGGGTGATTTACACACATCATACAGTATTAGCTGTACTCCCGACCTTGGCCCTCTTTACATCACCATAAATGGGCCGCATGACAGCTCCACTCATAAATCTTCATGTTAATACAGACATACAACGAAGGAGAGGACTATAAAGTATACTGAAATGATCCATCATGTTAATGGCCTTCAGATGACAAATATGCAGAGAATCTGATCCCATCATTGGCTCTGCCGCGACAGCCAAAAAACAAGACGGCAACATAAACACCAAAGTTCTCCTATCCACACAAAGGGAATGGTTGAAGCTATGACAGCAGTGCGTTGTATGAGGCAATAAGGAAGGTCCGGACAGCCGCTCTCCGGAATATAGCCTTTATTAACAGATACAAGCCACAGCAAAAAAAATGGGACAAACTGACGCGTTTCACACTTAACAGTGCTTAGTCATAGCTTTCCATAAAGACATGGATGAGCGAGTTTGGGGTGGAGGAATCTGACTGGCCTAAACAGAGTCCTGACTTCAACCCGATAAAACACGTTTGGGATGAATTAGAGCGGAGACTGTGAGCCAGGCCTTCTTGTCCAACATCAGTGCCTGACCTCACAAATGCGCTTCTGGAAGAATGGTCAAACATTCCCATAAACACTCTCCTAAACCTTGTGGACAGACTTCCCAGAAGAGTTGAAGCCGTTATAGCTGCAAAGGGTGTGCCAACTCAATACTGAACCCTACGGACTAAGACTGGGATACCATTAAAGTTCATGTGCGTGTAAAGGCAGGTGTCTCAATACTTTTGGTAATATACTGTAGTGTATGTAGACACACCACACATGTATTTTTGAGCTTTAGGGTACACACACTAATGCAATAGGATGGGCACACCTATGGCTAAGAGCCAATCAGAGATGGGGGGGGGTTACTAGGAGCCAATCAGAGATGGGGGGTTACTAGGAGCCAATCAGATGGGAAATAGGTTTGCTAGTGCTAGGAACCATCAGATGTGCTGTAGTGCATATGAGCAGTCATGGGTTTTTCTGACAGGAGTAGAGAGCAGAGAACGGAAAGGGATGATATTGTTACTCTGCTGCTTCTTCATTCTCCATTCAGGGGTTGAGGGGTGCAGGGAGTGACCAGGCTGTACCACTTAACTGCAGCAGAGAAAAGTCAGGTTACCGGTCTGGCTGTTCTATGTGGCAGGCCTGTGTAAATCTCAGGAATGGATGCACAAAGTTACAAATCTGTTCATAGGAAATTCAACCGATGCAATTTTCAAAAACTAAAAAAACTGGCAATGGATCTCACCGGCTTATTGTCAATAGTACTAGGAGAAACTCCACAATCCCCTCACTGACAATATAATGAATCTGATCCATAACTGTCCCCAGACTGCGGACACTCAGGGGGTGGGGGCAATCCACCCTCAGGGGGAAATGGAAATCAATGGTGGCTGTGGCAGTATTTGGGTCAGCTTGCTACGCAGAGGGTCCGGAGTGAAAGATGAACGCCAATCAATGCACTTAGTCTACATACGTTTTACTTAGGGTTTTGCAGTAAATACCCTCAACAGCAAATGGATCGGATAAGAGAAATGAGGTTACTGTTATTATACACTTATACGAACAAGCAAATCTACGGTCAACAGAAGTCCCTTTGGGGAGCAATAAATCAGGAAGCTTAACCAAACAAGGTCTATGGTTGCAGGCCAGAAAAAGGTAGAAGAATGACCAACCTGGAATCTGACTATTCCCAGCCCCTTTAATACAAACACTTTACACAGTTTAGCCAGTTGTATCTAAAGTCTATAGGTTTCTAAACAGAGAGTTCCTTGGTGATATGGGGCCGGATAGGTGCCCAATGTTTCTGTCCCTAGTGGGACAGGGACAAAGGAGTCCTTTCCTTGAGGCAAGTGTCTTGAATCTTCAGCTAGCTCAAGTCATCAGACCACAGCACTTTCTCCCAATCCTTCTCTGAATCATTAAAATGTTCTTCTGAAAACTTCAGATGGTCCTGTACATGTGTCTTTTTGAGGAGGGGGACCTTGCGGGGGCTGCAGGATTTCAGTCCATGGCGGCATATTGTGTTACCAGTGGTTTGTTTGGTGACTGTGGTCCCAACGGCTTTGAGATCATTCACAAGCTCCTCCAATGTAGTTCTGGGCTGATCCCTCAATTTTCTCATGACCTCATCCTTACCCCATGAGGCAAAGTCTTGCATGAAGCTCCAGACTGAGGGCAATTGATGGTTATTTTTTATTTCTTCTATTTGCGAATAATCGCTCCAACAGGAGTCTCCTTCTTACCAAGCTTCTTGCTGATGGTCTTGTAGCCCATTCCAGCCTTGTGCAGGTCTATATTCTTGTCCCTGACATCATTTGAAAGCTCTTTGGTGTTGCCCATGATGGTGAGGTTTGAATGGAAGAAAGAGATTCTGTGGACCGGTGTCTTTATTTATACACATAAATCCCAGTTGAAGTCCTATTGTTGACGTAACGCGTAGGAGCCGGAAGTGACGTTTACATCCGGGCTAGTTGCTCGGCGGTCTGCTGTGCTTTATATGTCCATCCCCCTGTGAGTAGATATTTTTATCTTTAATAAAATTGTCTTTAAAAATACTACACTATGGCGGTATCTCTCGGTTTATCCTTTTGAGCCTGGTGACCATACACAAGGAAACTGGATATATTTGTGTCATCTCCAAGACTTCATTGTACAGCCATCACCTGGATCATCCTCTGTTTCCTGATTGCCCTGTGTGTCTGTTTCGCTGCCTAATCCCGCAGCAGGGAGGTAATTACCTAGTGATAGCACAACCACTGGCACGGATCACCACCAGAGGATCGTTTCACGTTTGGCACTTTGCACTTTAATCCGATTGACGCTTTTTTGTGCTGCGATTTTTTAATCTTTAGTGGCTTTTGTATGCTATTTGGGACACTTTAGTTTGATGCACTGACACGATTGTGCTTCACATATATGGTTTACATCATATTGCATTTTATTTAATTACTGCTGTGATTCACTGATTTGTTTCGAGTATTATATGCACAGGTTTTATGCACTCTTTTTGTACGTAGTAATCTTAATTAGTTCTTGCACATACCCGCAATTTTTAATTGTTTGAGTTGACCCACTTTTTTATTGACCACTTTTGATGTTTCACATATTCTCACATTGATTTACACTTGGTCATTTTTATAAGATTGTGTTTATAAGATTGCCTTTTTTCTCTTATTTTGGGGTTTAATAAGCAAGCGCACACACCCCCCTTTTTTAAATACACATAATAAGTTGTTGTTAGAAACACCTTCTTAAATTGACAAGGCTAATCTGCACATGAGAACATACTTTAGCCAGTCTTTGGGAACCAGAATTATTGTTGGTTGGTAGGGGATCAAATACTTATTTTACTCACTGAACTGCAACTCAATTTATAATATTTGTATCATGTGTTTTTTTCTGGATTTTTGAATGATATTCAGTCTCTATCATTTAAAGCGGGAGTCCACCGGGACTCCGCGTTTTTTTTTTTTTTTTTAAAAGCCAGCAGCTACAAATACTGCAGCTGCTGACTTTTAAAATAGTGACACTTACCTGTCCAGCACGCCCGCGATGTCGGCACCCGAAGCCGATCTCTAGGTCGCCTGTCGGGTCCTGCCGCCGCCATCTTGGGTATGGGAATCAGGAAATGGAGCCTTTCGGCTTAATTTCCCGGTTCCCTACTACGCATGCGCGAATCGCGCTGCGCAATAAGGACGCTCCCCGCTGCCTCTGGGATCTGTGTGTTTCTCAGCAGGCAGCGGGGCACTTGCGGGAAGGGGCGGGCACTTGCGGAAAGGGGCATAAGTTACGCCCCTTTCCGCAGAGAGCTATCCCGGAAGTGGGTGCAGTTACCTGGATTATCCAGATAACTGCACCCCCCTCCCCCCTGAAAGGTGCCGATTGTGGCACCGGAGGGGGGGAGGGTTCCGATGAGCGGAAGGTCCACTTTAGGGTGGACCTCCCCTTTAAAATACACCTATGATAACAATTATAGACCATTCAATTCTTTTGTAAGTGGGCAAACGTACTAAATCTGCAGGGGATCAAATAATTATTTTTCACATTGCATGTGGTCATGTAGTTTGTTCAGTTGATTTGGAGTGGATATTGTGGAGTTGGGCTTGTATCTGATTGTTCGTATGTAATATTGAGGGCTCACTGGTCTTTACCATAATTTACCATAATTGTTAATGTTACCCGATGAAGGAGCTCAGAAATATAGCTAGGTTTTTGCAACTAATGAAACATAACAAGAGTGGATGATATTCTGGAGATATACTTTTCCCTTTATGAATTTGCAACTGTGCCATCCATTGTATATGCCTGCAGCACTTGAAGATTAAAGGTCGGTTATCATTTGGAGTGCACCACTTTTCTCTATGTACATTACAAGGTGATACCATATAACAATGGAACCCATTCTTCATCTTCCCGTGACACCTCAGTCTGTAGTACTCAGCAAACTTAAAACATGGTGGTATCAAATCCGTAATTTTTCCCCATTAATTGGTCATCCAGAAGACTAAATG
Source organism: Lithobates pipiens (assembly GCF_037356315.1). NCBI lineage: Eukaryota > Metazoa > Chordata > Amphibia > Anura > Ranidae > Lithobates > Lithobates pipiens. The sequence continues at coordinate 33,894,761 of NW_027507686.1, forward strand.
CATTTTGGAAAATTTAGTCCCATGTATCCCAGGCTTGTAAGTCCTCCTTCTTTTAACATTGCGCCTGGGTGGTGAACACTTTGGGATGCCAGGTTGGTGAACACTATGCAACATCAAATTTGTGAAAACTATAGGATGCAAGGCAGTTAAACACTATGTGATGCCAGGTTTGTGAACAGTATGGGATGCCAGGTTGGTGAACACTATGCAATACCAAGTTGATGAACTCATGCAGGACACCAGGTTGGTGTACACTATGAGACACCTGGTTGATGAACACTATGGGACACCAAGTTGGTGAAAACTAGATTTAGTCAGGCACCATATTTGGGTCAATGGGACAGGAACCAGAGACTGGACTGATGACGCCAACTACGGGCCTAATATTCCCAATTATTTATCTCTGCATATTTTAGCTCAGACATAATCTAGTGCTCATATTTCCTGGATTACACATCGATTTTTTTATATATTTTTACTGGAGAGAAGGAATGTCTGAGCCCACGTATCACAACTTAGATGTCTGCTGCCAAATGTGCCAGACATGGCTGTGAATGTGTTTTCGGTCTCCATCTGCCACCGAGCAATCCTGACATTTGTCAAAACAGAATTTGTGTGAAAAGCAGTCAATGAACGTGGCTGAGCCGGCACTGCCGCAGCTAATCTGATGCAATACATGTTAACTCTTTCTGCATCGGTGTGGCTGAGCTGTACACCCACCGCAGCCACATCTTGTGTGGACTCTCTCTAAAAAAAAGGATATTCTATTGTACAATGTATACTGTATCTATAAACTACACTATATGGCCAAAAGCCTGTGGACCTCTGATCATCATATCTACAGTGCCTTGAAAAAGTATTCACACCCCCTGAAATTTTCCAAATTTTCCACATTTTGTCATGTTAAAACCAAAAACGTGAATGGATTTTACTGGGATTTTTGCCCATTCTTCTTTGAAAAATAGCTTAAGCTCTGTCAGATTGGATGGAGAGCATCTGAACAGCAATTTTCAAGTCTTGCCACAGATTCTCAATTGGATTTAGGTCTAGACTTTGATTGGGCCATTCTAACACATGAATATGCTTTGATCTAAACCATTCCATTGTAGCTCTGGCTGAATGTTTAGGGTCATTGTTCTGTTGGAAGTTAAACCTCTGCCCCAGTCTCAAGTCTTTTGCCGGCTCTAACAGGTTTTAGTCTAAGATTGCCCTGTATTTGGCTTCATCCATCTTCCTATCAACTCTGACCAACTTCCCTGTCCCTGAAGAAAAGCATCCTCACAACATGATACTGCCACCACCATGTTTCACGGTGGGGATGGTTGTGTTCAGGGTGATATGCAGTGTTAGTTTTCTGCCATACATAGCGTTTTGCTTTTTTGGTCTCATCTGACCAGAGCACCTTCTTCTATATGTTTGCTATTTCCCCACATGGCTTCTCGCAAAATGCAAACGGGACTTCTTATGGCTTTATTTCAACAGTAGCTTCCTTCTTGCCACTCTTCCATAAAGGCCAGATTTGTGGAGTGCATAACTAATAGTTGTCCTATGCACAGATTCTCCCACCTGAGCTGTGGATCTCTGCAGCTCCTCCAGAGTTACCATGGGACTCTTTTGGCTGCTTCTCCTGATTAATGTTCTCCTTGCCTGGCCTGGCCTGTCAGTTTAGGTGGACGGCCATGTCTTGGTAGGTTTGCAGTTGTGCCATACTCTTTCCATTTTTGGATGATGATTTGAACAGTGCCCCATGGGATATTCAAAGCTTTAGAATGGATATTTTTTTATAACCTAACCCTGCTTTAAACTTCTCCACAATTTTATCCCTGGCCTGTCTGGTGTGTTCCTTGGCCTTCATGATGCTGTTTGTTCACTAAAGTTCTCTAAAAAAAACATCTGAGGGCTTCACAGAACAGCTGTATTTATACTGAGATTAAATTTCACTCAGGTGCACCCTGTTTTCCTAATCAGGTGACTTCTGAAGGCTATTGTTTCCACAAGATTTTAGTTAGGGGTATCAGAGTAGAGGGGGCTGAATACAAATGCATGCCATACTTTTCACATATTTATTTGTAAAAAAAATAAAAAAACATTTATCATTTTCCTTCCACTTCACAATTATGTGCCACTTTGTGTTGGTCTATCACATAAAATCCCAATGTAATACATTTACGTTTTTGGTTGTAACATGACAAAATATGGAAAATTTCAAGAGGTATTATAATTTTCCAAAATATGGAAAATTTTCAAGGCACTGTATATAAGCTTGTTGGATATTCCATAACAAAACCATGGCCATTAATACTGAGTTGCTCTGCTCTCCATGACCATTAACAGGGATTTGCCTCCCACCCCTTAACCATTATAAGCATTGGTCCCCAACCCAGGGGCCATAAATATGGAGTTGTCCCCCTCCCTCCATGGCCTTTAATATGGAGTCGCCCCCTTTATGGCTATAACATCCTCCACCCTTATTGGAAGGCTTTTCACAACTTTTTGGAGGGTGCCTTTGATAATTTGTGATCATTTGTCAGGTCAGGTGTTGATGTTGGATGACCTGGCTCACAATCGGTGTTCCAATTCATCCCAAAGGTGTTCAGTAGGGTTGAGATCAGGGCTTTGTGCAGGATCCTCGAGTTCCTTCACACCAACCTGGCCAAACTCTGTCTTTATGGAGCTAGCTTTGTATACAGAGGCACAGAAAAATGCCTTCCCCAAACTGTTACCATAAGGTTGGAAGAGCACAACTGTCTACAAGATCTTTGTATTAAGCAGTATTAGGAATAACCCTCACTGGATATAGCTGAACTCAGTCATTGGGAAGGGAGCTTGCATACTTTTGACTGTATAAATTACAGTATATCGGAAATGCACAAGTGAATGTACCATTAAGGAGCATTTTAGTCCAATCTAGGCAATGCACACAAGGTTGGAGTAGTACTTATTAATATCGCAGGCCACTGGAACATGTTAGCTTTGACACCTCGTACATGTACCCATTGGCTTTTATAATGGTGGCCAAACTCACTTTTTTATAGGAACATGGGGGGACAAAGGCAGGTGAAAATAGTCCATGCCGCTTCAAAGTGTTAAAACTGGCATGTTACAGCATTCTGCGATGCATGGCACCAGGGGTGTTGGAAGGGTTGTCTTAAGTTAGGTACAGGCACCACAAAGTACCTGCATTGTACTGCCACAATCCCTTCAGGACCTTAATGGTTCTGGAAGGCTTAATATATAGAGTATGTGAAGATATGTCTCCACTGGTCAACAAGAGAAAAGGCCTGATCTGTAACACTTTATACGGGCAAGATTCTTATAGGCATCAAAGTAAGAGATTCATTCAGAAGCCAATATAACGCGTCCGCTCTAACCGAGGCAGTATCGCTTGCCTCTTGCCCAATACAGCCCCAAGTTAATAACACATCAGATATGGTATGCACATACACAGTGGACTTCACCTCCCAAAATCTCAATCCTTATTACCTGTGCGCTGTCATGGAGGGTTTCAAAATGACAGAATTTGTAATCGAGTTTTTAGGGGTTTTAATGGTGTACTAGAGAGGTGGCCAGTAGTGGACTTGGAAGGTGGCCAGTGCTGTTCAAGTAGCACCAGTGGCAATGGGGTACATTATCACTGTCACGAGGGTGCCTGTAAGGAGAGTTCAGCTTTACTTTTCAGGTGTGATCATGTCCTGACTCATGGAATTTGTCCAGTATGGAACTAAATCAAATTCTAAACTTTATAAGGGAGACCATACATGAATACTTTAGAATGTCTATTGACATTTACATTTACAGCTGATGAGAACATCCATAATTTCCAGACATAACACCCAGAATTATTATATTGCATTGCAGTTATTGTTGGGCATTGGACCTTCTTTCCTTTGCTTAGTTTTCCATGAGCTGTGTCGGGTAGACCCCCTTTCTTCCTTATTCCCTCCAATTCTCTCTCTTGCTCCATGAGCAAGTTCAGTCCCTAATCTCTCTCCATTCCTTAATTTCTTCCCACTGAAGGACAGATCTTTTCTACTACACTGCCATCCATTATCCTTCTTTCCTCAACTCCCTCAAGTGCCGGCTAAATGTTCTCTCCTTCTCTACCTTGTCCAATTCTCCTTTCCATATCTTTCCAATGAAGGACAGGCCTTCTCTATTTACCACACCATGTTCAGCCCACCAGCTTTCCTCTATTTCCAATGATGGACAGATTTTCTCTACTCTCCTACCATGTCCAGTCCTCCACCTTTTCTCTATCTCCAATGAAGGATAGATGTTCTCTAGTTTCCTACCGTGTCCAGTCCTCCACATTTGCGTCATCCCTCTCCACAGACAGACCTTCTCACCTTCCATACCATGTCCAATCGATGGACAGACCTCACCTTCCTTACCATGTCTAGTTTTCTAGCTTCCGTAATCTCTGTACAATGAAGCACACACCTTCTCTTTACTGAAGGATGGGCTGCTGAAAAACACAACTGTCATTTAGCACCTCAGAACATCAGCTGTGACACCGGATTCTTCCAAAACCCAACCATACCATGGTAGCCATATTTAAAGGGGCATTGTTTAGTAGTGAAGGAAGTGGAGCTTATTTGATGCTGGAAGAGTGACTCCATTGAGCTGGTACCATTCCAACGGGTCTAAAGAAGGGGAAATAGCAGCATACTGACTTTATGCCTCCAGTACAACAAGTCTTCTCTACAGCTAGAGGTACCCGTGTTTGTGTTGGCTGTTCTTAGAGTAAAAAGTCCTTGCAGCATATGAGAGCCTCACTTGTCACATTACTGAAATGAGAACTAGGAGCGAGTCCAAGATAGAGGTCAATGGAGAATATGTGGACAGACTACACATTAGCTTTAAACACAGTAACCGGTTTCTTTTCAGGTTGCTACATTTTGCACATCATTTGTTTTTAAACATAAAAGCCATAATTATTTTTTATCATTTGTATTTTGAATAATCCATCTAATTTGGGGGAGCATCATAAAATAATCGTATAATGTGGAGAAGATTGTGAAGATTTATTCTGTGATCAAGCTCCTATAACCTGTGAGAAACGTGAGGGTCACTTCTGCCAACAGTGCCATTCCAGCCTTCTTCAGGCAGAGATGAGATCCTGTTGCTATTGGTTTCCTGTCACGGTACTATTTACAGCGAACCCACAGGCGAGCAGGTGACACAGGATCCCCCAGGGCGTGGAATCTAAGAGCCAGCCGGTGTTCCGCCAGGGACCCTCTCACAAAGGTTTGGACTTAGCTGCGTGCTGACCCCAGGTCACGACCCCCGGGTTCACCCTGCTCGCTAGGGAAGTACCAGAAGACACTGTAGACAAGGATGGATGGATGAAGCAAGGAAAGCCAGATAGTGAGCCAAGGTCAGGGCGGGCTGCGGACAACGTAATCAGAACAAGCCGGGTCGGTACACAGAAGATCGGTTCACGAGAAGTCAGGTAAACCAGGTTACACAGGGGAGCTTCAGAACCAAACGTTGCTCAAGCAATGGTAGCTAGTTGGGAAGGGATTTAAATAGAGAAGCACATGAGGGGCTGGACAGGAAGTAGCAGGAAGGAAACATATATTAGGCAACAGGTGAAGGGCGTCGACACCCATAGCTGCAGAGTGCACAGAGCTGAACACCTGACAGTGGACAACAGATGCCAGCCGACCCACTGCAGTAAAGGTGAGACACAGATCAGCTCCGCAGCTGATCTGTGACATTTCCACACTTTACAAATGGCCTTTTGCTTCATTAAGTGAGATGTCAGTGATGTTATCGTAGAATTGGCTCCCGTATTTTCGACTGTCAGAATATATGCAAATTTCTTGGTTCACTTGACCCATCTGCTCAACGTTGTGTCAGAGCGGCCTTAGAATTTGTCCTTACATAAACCTCTCCAAAGAGCATCTACGAGGACTGTCCTCTAGATAGGAGCTCATTGTAGTCCAATCATCGTCCTCCAATGTCCCGTCCCTCATTATCACATTTATCTCAGAATGTAATTTTCCAGTGTGAAGCAGCACAACGCGCGCCCCAAACTATTTACACTATGCAGTTCCTCATTGAGGAAGTCACAATGAAGACATTATACAGACACCACATTGTGCAAAGAGAAAGAGCATAGTGTGCAGTGACAGCACTCGCTCTTTTTACAGGGTGTGCAAAAATAACATCGGGGGTGTAACAACCCTCTGAAATGCTCCATTGCTGCTATGTAATCCCCCCTCTACACTCCTCACTCATTGCTTTGTACATCACTCCTCCCTCACCACTATGTACATCCTTTCTCTACACTCCTCACTCACTACTATGTACAGCTCACCTTTTAGACTCCTCACTCACTGTTATGTGCATCTATCCTCCTCACCCACTACCATGAACATCTCTCCTCTAAACACATCACTACTATTTATTTTTTAAGGTACGTATATAGCTCTGTTGATTTATGCAGTGCTTTACATATACATTGTAGAGTCACATTGGTTCCTACCCTCAAGGAGCTTACTACATTCTAAGTTCCCTAACTCACATTCATATAACAGGGGCCAATTTAGACAGAAGCCAATTAACCTACCAGCATGTCCTTGGAGTGCAGGCACAGGGAGAACATTGTTACTAAAGGGTCCAAAGTGTGCCAACAAAATATCCCCCACACCATTCCACCACCAGCCGTTGATACAAGGTTGGATGGATCCATGCTTTCATGTTGTTTACACCAAATTCTGACCCGACCATCTGAATGTCGCAGCTGAAATCGAGACTCATCAAACCAGGCAATATTTTTCCAATCTTCTATTACCCAATTCTGGTGATCCTGTGCAAATTGTACCCTTAGTTTCCTGTTCTTAGCTGACAGGAGTGGCATCTGCTGTAGCCCATCTGCTTCAAGGTTCGATGTGCTGTGCGTTCAGAGATGGTATTCTGTATACCTTGGTTGTAACCAGTGGTTATTTGAGTTACTATTGCCTTTCTATCATCTTAAACCAGTCTACTTATTCTCCTCTGCCCTTTGACATCAACAAGGCATTTTCTTACACGCAACTTCCGCTCACTGGATATTTTCTCTTTTTCAGACTATTCTCTGTAAACCTGAGAGATGATTGTGCATGAAAATCCCAGGAGATCAGCAGTTTTGTAAATACTCAGACCAGTCCGTCTGCCACCAACAACCATGCCACGTTCAAAGTCACTTAAATTCCCTTTCTTCCCCCATTCTGATGCTCAGTTTGAACTTCAGCAAGTCATCTTCACCACGTGTAGAAGCCTAAATGCATTGAGTTGCTGCTATGTGATTGGCTGATTTGCAATTTGAGTTAGTTACCGAGCAATTGAACAGATGTACATAATAAAGTGGCCGGTAAGTGTACATCTCACCTCAATCACTACTATGTACTAGTGATTTACTACTGGTTTATCATCTCCAGTTTGAGCTGGAGCAGAAGTACCATTTTTATGTAATTTACTTAAAAACATTGAATAATGACAGCAGAAAAAGACCAAGTGCCCCTTTTCTCTGAGTGTGGATCCACATTTGTCCCAACCATGTTTATATTCTTTTACTGGTGACTAACTCATCACCTCTGCTGGAAGTCTGTTCCAAGCATCAACTACTCTTTCTGTAAAATAACACTTTCTAAGGTTAGTTTTGTACTTTCCTCCTACTGGTTTGAGGTAATTTCCCCATGTTCTTGATCTTCAATTTGTTTTGAAAATACTTCCCTCCTAAACCTTATTTACATCCTTCATGTATTTAAAGCCTCATGCACACGAGACGCAGTTAAACGCGCGTTCAGATGCAGTTGGACAGTTTTTTCAACTGCACCTGAACTCATTCAATGTTATCCTATGTGTCCATGCACACAGTCTCGTTTTTTTCCGTTTATATGCAGTTGCGTTTAATCTCGTTTTTCCAGAAGCAAAAAAATGCGTTCAGAAACAAAAATTTCTGCGTTTCAGACGCAAAACGCGGCAAAACGCGGTAAAACGCGGCAAAACGCCGCTACCGCGTTTAGCCGCGTTTGCGTTTATATGCGTTTTTAAAGGTGACCTTTTTTTTTACATTAAAAATCTCAAAAATGATTGCAAATGATGAAAAACCATTAGAAAAATATTTTAAACAATTGCAATTGCAAGTGGACAATCCACAACTTGTGGCAAGTGACGTGGCAAGTGGACAATCCACAACTTGTGGCAAGTGACATGGCAGGTGGCAAGTGATGTGGCAAGTGGACAATCCACAACTTGTGGCAAGTGACGTGGCAGGTGAAGTGGCAAGTGACGTGGAAAGTGGACAATAGACAACTTGTGGCAGGTGACGTGGCAAGTGACCTGGCAGGTGACGCGGCAAGTGACTTGGCAGGTGACGTGGCAAGTGGAAAATCAACAACTTGTGGCAGGTGACTGGCATGTGACGTGGCAAGTGGACAATAGACAACTTGTGGCAGGTGACGTGGCAAGTGACCTGGCAGGTGACGCGGCAAGTGACTTGGCAGGTGACGTGGCAAGTGGAAAATCAACAACTTGTGGCAGGTGACTGGCATGTGACGTGGCAAGTGGAAAATCCATAACTTGTGGCAGGTGATGTGGCAAGTGACGTGGCAAGTGGACAATCCACTTGTGGCAGGGGACGTGGCAAGTGACGTGGCAAGTGGACAATCCACTTGTGGAAGGTGATGTGGCAAGTGACGTGGCGAGTGGACAATCCACAACTTGTGTCAGGTGACGTGGCAAGTGGACAATCCACAACTTGTGGCAGGTGATGGGGCAAGTGATGTGGCAAGTGGACAATCCACTTGTGGCAGGGGATGTGGCAAGTGACGTGGCGAGTGGACAATCCACAACTTGTGTCAGGTGACGTGGCAAGTGGACAATCCACAACTTGTGGCAGGTGATGTGGCAAGTGATGTGGCAAGTGGACAATCCACTTGTGGCAGGTGACGTGGCAGGGGACGTGGCAAGGGACGTGGCAAGTGGACAATCCACAACTTGTGGCAGGTGATGTGGCTGGTGACGTGGCAAGTGGACAATCCACAGCTTGTGGCAAGTGACGTGGCAAGTGGACAATCCACAACTTGTGGCAGGTGACGTGGCAGGTGACGTGGCAAGTGAACAATCCACAACTTGTGGCAGGTGACGTGGCAGGTGATGTGGCAAGTGACGCGGCAAGTAGACAATCCACAACTTGTGGCAGGTGACGTGGCAGGTGACGTGGCAAGTGAAAAATCCACAACTTGTGGCAGGTGACGTGGCAAGTGACGTGGCAGGTGATGTGGCAAGTGACGCGGCAAGTAGACAATCCACAACTTGTGGCAGGTGATGTGGCTGGTGACGTGGCAAGTGGACAATCCACAGCTTGTGGCAGGTGGCATGGCAGATGACGTGGAAAGTGGACAATCCACATCTCGTGGCAAGTGACATGGCAGGTGATGTGGCAAGTGACGTGGCAAGTGGACAATCCACAATTTGTGGCAGGTGACGTGGCAGGTGATGTGGCAAGTGGACAATCCACAACTTGTGGCAGGTGATGTGGCAAGTGATGTGGCAGGTGATGTGACAAGTGGAAAATCCACATCTTGTGGCAAGTGACGTGGCAGCTGACGTGGCAAGTGACGTGGCAGGTGACGTGGCAAGTGACATGGCAAGTGGACAATCCACATCTCGTGGCAAGTGACGTGGCAGGTGATGTGGCAAGTGACGTGGCAAGTGGACAATCCACAACTTGTGGCAGGTGACGTGGCAGGTGATGTGGCAAGTGACGTGGCAGCTGACGTGGCAAGTGGACAATCCAAAACTTGTGGCAGGTGACGTGGCAAGTGACGTGGCAGGTGACGTGGCAAGTGATGTGGCAAGTGGACAATCCACAGCATGTGGCAAGTGACGTGGCAAGTGGACAATCCACAACTTGTGGCAGGTGACGTGGCAGGTGACGTGGCAAGTAAACAATCCACAACTTGTGGCAGGTGATGTGGCAAGTGACGTGGCAGGTGATGTGGCAAGTCACGTGGCAAGTGGACAATCCACAACTTGTGGCAGGTGATGTGGCTGGTGACGTGTCAAGTGGACAATCCACAGCTTGTGGCAGGTGGCATGGCAGATGACGTGGAAAGTGGACAATCCACATCTCGTGGCAAGTGACGTGGCAGCTGATGTGGCAAGTGACGTGGCAAGTGGACAATCCAAAACTTGTGGCAGGTGACGTGGCAAGTGATGTGGCAGGTGACGTGGCAAGTGACGTGGCAAGTGGACAATCCACAGCTTGTGGCAGGTGGCATGGCAGATGACGTGGAAAGTGGACAATCCACATCTCGTGGCAAGTGACGTGGCAGGTGATGTGGCAAGTGACGTGGCAAGTGGACAATCCACAATTTGTGGCAGGTGACGTGGCAGGTGATGTGGCAAGTGGACAATCCCCAACTTGTGGCAGGTGCCGTGGCAAGTGACACGGCAAATGCAAGTGTACAACTGCTCTCTATGCTGCTGCTGTTCACTCTGATCAAAATAGCAGAAATAGTTAAAAAAAATGCTTTGAGAGCTTGGGGAGGGTCTACATGATGTTATCTTTATAAACGCGTCTAAACGCAAACGCGTCTAAACGCGTCTAAACGCGTCTAAACGCGACATGCAAACGCGGCAAAACGCGCGTTTCTAAACGCGCGTTTCAGCTTTTTTTTAACAGAGGTTTCATCTGCGTCTCGTGTGCATGAGGCCTAATAGTTTCATCATGTCCATCTTTTTCTTCTTTCCTCCAGACTGTACATATTAAAGTGGCATTAAAGCTTTTTTTTTGTTTTTTAAAGCGGGAGTCCGCCGTTTTTTATTTTTTTTTAAAAGCCAGCAGCTACAAATACTGCAGCTGCTGACTTTTAAAATAATGACACTTACCCGCCCAGCGCACCCGCGATGTCGGCACCCAAAGCCGATCTCTCGATCGTCTCTCGGGTGCTGCCGCCGCCATCTTGGGTATGGGAATCAGGAAGTGGAGCCTTGCGGCTTCATTTCCCGGTTCCCTACTGCGCATGCGCGAGTCGCGCCGCGCAATAAGGAGGGTCCCCTCTGTCTCTGGGATCCGTGTGTTTCCCAGCAGACAGCGGGGGACTTTCGGAAAGGGGCGTAGATTCTGCGGAAAGGGGCGTATGTTCTGCAGATATCTATGCCGGAAGTGGGTGCAGATATCTGTACTGCACAGGTATCTGCACCCCCCTCCCCCCTGAAAGGTGCCAATTGTGGCGCCGGAGGGGGGAAGGGTTCCAATGAGCGGAAGCTCCACTTTAGGGTGGACCTCCGCTTTAAATAACAAACATATTATACTTACCTGCTCTGTGCAGTGGTTTTGCACAGGGCAGCTCCGATCTTCTTCTTTTTGGGTCCCCCACTGACACTCCTGGCTCCTCCCCCTCAAGCAGTGCCACCAGAGAAAGGTGCTTGCCACGGGGGCATCGCTGCGTGCTTGCACCTGAGCCACTGCTCTATGCGTCCATAATACATATGGAGCTGCAGCCAATGGGTTCCCACTGCTGTCTCAGCCAATGAGGATGTTCATGATAGCCAAGGCTATCAGGAACATCGCTGGATCGGTGGGAGTTCAGATAAGGATGGGGGGAGGGGGGGGGCTGAGGGGGTCCAGGGGAACACTGCACATAGAATGCATGAAGGTAAAAAACCTTCAGCCCTTAGAACCACTTTAAAGCGGGAGTCCGCCGGGACTCCGCGTTTTTTTTTTTTTTTTAAAGCCAGCAGCTACAAATACTGCAGCTGCTGACTTTTAAAATAGTGACACTTACCTGTCCAGCGCGCCCGCGATGTTGGCACCCGAAGCCGATCTCTAGATCGTCTGTCGGGTGCTGCCGCCGCCATCTTGGGTTTGGGAATCAGGAAATGGAGCCTTTCGGCTTAATTTCCCGGTTCCCTACTGCGCATGCGCGATTCGCGCTGCGCAATAAGGACGGTCCCCGCTGCCTCTGGGATCTGTGTGTTTCCCAGCAGGCAGCGGGGCACTTGCGGAAAGGGGCGGGCACTTGTGGAAAGGGGCGTAATCTACGCCCCTTTCCGCAGAGAGCTATCCCGGAAGTGGGTGCAGAATACCTGTACTGTACAGGTATCTGCACCCCCCTCCCCCCTGAAAGGTGCCAATTGTGGCGCCGGAGGGGGGGAGGGTTCCGATGAGCGGAAGGTCCACTTTAGGGTGGACCTCCGCTTTAAGTTCCCGTGAGGTCTCCAGAACTGGACAAAGTATTCTAAATTAGATCTAACTTAAGATCTATATAGAGGAATCTGGGCCTTCTTCTTTCTGCTGGTAACCCTACTAGTAATAACTAAAGCTATTTATAGAGGACCCCCTTCCTCCTGCTGGTGATCCCTCTAGTGATATAAAGATCTATATAGGGGAAGCAGAACCTTCTTCCTGCTGCTGGTGATCCCTCTAGTGATATAAAGATCTATACAAAGTCACCCTTTCCTATGGTAAGGGTTCTGGGCAATCCAGAATTTGAACCCGGCCTTCAGAACCCTCACTTCCAACGACTGGCCCCTGAGCGGACGACTGCATCTCTGTGACATCGTGGGTCCAAACGGCCAACTCTCCTCCTCTGCTGGGGTGTCTGCCATGGACCCTCCGTTGAACTTCTGCAGTGGTCTCCAGCTGCTTACTTTTCTTCACAGGTGTTCACGGATCCCGAGTATATCTCGACAGCTTACGGAATTGGAAAACATTTGTTGTCGGGGGAGAGCCGGTTCGCCATAGTCTTTTGACAATCTATACTTCGTTGATCCGACTGGTCGATTGTTTTGTCCCTCTATTTCTTTCTAGGTGGGAATCGGATCTAATTACCCAATTCACTGACTCTCAGGAGGAGAAGATCCTTCATTTTGCCCAGAAGTCCTCCATAGCTACCAGAGTCCAGGAGACCTATTACAAAATTCTGACTTGATGGTACAGAGTGCCCACCACTCTGCACCATGTTGGCGATGTGGCAATGCAAAGGAAAAGATGTTACATATCGTCTAGGACTGTCCTAGACTCCAACCATTATGGCGGGAGGTGACCTGCACGATCAAGCACCTGACAAATGTCGATCTGGAAGGGAACCCCACGGCTTGTCTGCTCGACCTATTAAGAAATACAAGGCCCCCCCTTACAATCCCAGTTATTGAATGCGGCTAAGGTGTGCATACCCCTCAGTTAGAGATCGGAGAGCCCGCCATCCAAGGCCCAGTGGTTTTCTAAAATAAACAAACTGAGAGATATGGAAGATCTCACCGCCACCTTACACAACCAGGAGATCTTTCGTGAGATATGGAGACCCTGGCACCACACTGTTTATACTGATGCATATCTCCGGGAGGTCTTGCAATCCGGCTGACCTCCTAGATTTAGTCCTACTCACCCGGGCACTAACTGTCTATTATCTGTCTACCCTTTCTTTCCTTTTCTTAATTTTGTTCTCTTCCCACACTAGTAACACTTGCTTCTCCAACCCCCTACCCCCCCCCCCCTTTTTTTTTTCCTTGGATACTTAGTCTAGTTATGGGTAATACTTTTTGAATGTTGTTTATATCCTCGTCCACCTCTATCCCAACTCAGTGTTGCATTTCTGATCCAACTGGCTATTGGGACCCCACATCCCGATATTGTACGAATCTTATTATATTTATGTTTTTTATGCTGGGATGTTACCTGTAGGTTCCCCCAGCTCTACCCACTGCCAACAAATTTGGAAATTATATTTCATGTGCTCATCTGTACTGTGTATTGTTGGGCCGGTTGATATGTAAATTTGTTCCTGTGACCCTTTTTTTTCTGTTACCTGATCATATCATATGTTTTATGTCATCTACTTGGGTTGTAAACTGTACCCAATTTGGAAAATAAAAGAATTATAAAAAAAAAAAAAGATTTATACAGAGGAACCAGACCTCCTTCCTCAGCCTGGGGATCCCTCATGTGTTATAAAGACCTATATAGAGGAATCAGGACCTCCTTCCTCAGCCTGGGGATCCCTCAAGTGTTATAAAGACCTATATAGAGGAATCAGGACCTTCTTCCTCCTGCTGTTTATCCCTCTAGTGATATAAAGATCTATATAGAGAAATCAGAACCTCCTCCCTCCTTCTGGTGATCCCTCAAGTGATATAAAAATCTATATAGAGGAATTAGGACCTCCTTTCCCTACTGGTAATCTGTCTCCTGATAGCTAAAGATCTATAATCAGGACCTTCTTCCTCCTGCTGGTGATCCTTCTAGTGATATAAAGATCTATATAAAGGAACCAGGGCCTCCTTCCTCCTTCTGGTGATCCCTCAAGTGATATAAAGACCTATATAGGACAATCAGGACCTTCTTGCTTTTGCTGGTGATCCTTCTAGTGATATCAAGATCTATATAGAAAAATCAGGACCTCCTTACTCCTTCTGGTGATCCCTCTAATGATATAAAGATCTATATAGAGCGATCAGGACCTCCTCCCTCCTTCTGGTGATCCCTCAAGTGATATAAAGACCTATATAGAGGAATCAGGGCCGTCTTCCTCCTGCTGGTGATCCTTCTAGTGATATCAAGATCTATATAGAAAAATCAGGACCTCCTTACTCCTTCTGGTGATCCCTCTAATGATATAAAGATCCATATAGAGCGATCAGGACCTCCTCCATCCTTCTGGTGATCCCTCAAGTGATATAAAGACCTATATAGAGGAATCAGGACCGTCTTCCTCCTGCTGGTGATCCTTCTAGTGATATCAAGATCTATATAGAAAAATCAGGACCTCCTTACTCCTTCTGGTGATCCCTCTAATGATATAAAGATCCATATAGAGCGATCAGGACCTCCTCCCTCCTTTTGGTGATCCCTCAAGTGATGTAAAGACCTATATAGAGGAATCGGGACCTTCTTCCTCCTGCTGGTGATCCCTCTAGTGATATAAAGATCTATATAGAGGAATTAGGACCTCCTTTCCCTACTGGTAATCCATCTCCTGATACCTAAAGATCTATATAGGACAATCGGGACCTCCTTATTGCTGCTGGTGACCCCTCTATTGGTGAACCCCAGAATTCTATTCACTTTCCCCATTGCCTGGGCACACAGTGTGCTCATTTTGCAATCATCTGAAATAAATACCCCAAATCTTTTTCCTCTGTAGTTCTGGCCAGCTGCACCCCAATATTGACCCAGAGTACCATTCTTTTAGAGTATTATTTCACATTTAGAAACATTGAACTTCACACTTACACTTCCTTGACAAATCGTCCAGCAATGCCAAACCACGATACAGACATGTTCCATGATAGACACCTCCAGGAACATCAGCCTTTTTGCACACCTTTTGTGCCATTCTTGCCCACCTTTTGTGCCATTCTTGCCCACCAAACTTCAGTCCTATCACTTTATTTATTTTCTATTGGTGTGTACATCCAGCGTACAGGACACTTGGCGCAGGGCCATTGCTGGTTGTTACTTAGTTGCCATGTTACGTATATTATGTATGTGCAGTGTATGATGGGGGGGGGTCAGTAGAAAGGATCAGGAGGTTAATGAAGAAGCTTTAATCAGGTCGTGTCACTGCATGTCGGAGTTTTCTTTCCATCCTACAGGGTGACATTTCTTTACAATAACATGTTGTGTTCTGCAGTCAGTGCTCCTCTCCAGCATTGTCTGGGGAGGGTTACCATATCCTCTCCAGTATTGTCTGGGAATGGAAGGGTTACACTCCCCCCCCCCCCTTTTTTTCCAGCATTGTCTGGGGAAGGGAAGGGTTAAGCTCCCTGTGCTTAGGGGCCACTGGCGGAGGATTACAGGCTGATGCCCTGGTGTTGCCAGGCTCTGCAGAGCATCTGCCCAGATCTCAGCACCCCCCCCCCCCCCTGGCATGGAAGGGGTTACAGCTGTGGTAGGGAGCCCAGCCTCCTCCAGAGCCTCCAGAACTTACACAAAGATGGCAGCCCCCTCCCCCAATCTCCCAGGACTTTAAATGAAAAGAAATGACACATCACCGAGCGCTGGGTGACAAAGCCC
This sequence comes from Lithobates pipiens, assembly GCF_037356315.1. NCBI lineage: Eukaryota > Metazoa > Chordata > Amphibia > Anura > Ranidae > Lithobates > Lithobates pipiens. The sequence goes on from NW_027507686.1 coordinate 33,910,770, forward strand.
CAGAAAATGGCACCGGCGTCTCCTGGCAGAGGTGGGCATTGGCCCCCTGCTGGCGCCGTGTCCCCAGAGCTCTTCCAATGTTTTCCTCATCGCTATGCAGATTGGATTTATCGATCGAAGGAGGCGTCTTTCCACCCTCCACCCCCTTCAGCATCTCTTACCTTCATATCATTGATGATGGCCTGGAAGAGACCCCCTAGAGCGCCGCACTCCTTGTCAACCGCCTCCATCATGACAATCCAGCCGCAGCCAAGGGGGGGAAATCCAACATGCGCCCCTCTGGGCCAAATCCAGATGGGAAATCAGAGCGTGAAATAGACAGCAAATTCCAGAGAATCCACAACTGCTGGGACCTCCTCCCCCCGCCAATCGATGTCACCCACCTCCCCCCACCCCTTCTGTCCCCCCCAACCAGTCCTTTCTAGTTGATGTCACTTGCAGCATTCAGATGCCCCATGTCCAGGGGGAGCCTCCCACAATCATCCCCGCACAGGTGGCCGGGGCTCCTGGGATAGGCATGGACCAGGCAGGGATGGGGAGGGAAGAAGAGTGCAGGCTGCCACTGAGGAGGATGCAGCAGCCTTGTGCAGGAGGAGAGGCTGCAGTGCAGCACACAGGGCTACAGGAGAGGGGAGGTACAGATCTGTCACATGGACCAGGAGGGAGGGGGGGACACCGAGATGTGGGGGGGGGGGGGGCAGGAGGACTGGCTGCATCTCCAACCTGCAGACAATGTACCACCTGAGAGGCCTGGGGGGGCTCATTTACTGGTTGCTGGGAATTGTCATTTAGATCCAGTTCACACCATAGAAATGCAGTCCGGATACGTTCCAGATGCTTTTCTGCATGCACGTTTTTGACACGTTCCAGTGCGTTTTTTGATGCGTTTTTGATGCAATCCAGTGCACCCCCCCCCCTCTTTTTTTCTTAACCTTAAGGGCCAGTTCACACCAAATGCAATCCAGTGCATTTTTTTTCTGCATTAAAAACGCATGGAAAGACGGTTATATTGTTTTCAATTGCATAGTTCACACCAGTGCTTGCAGTTCCAGGGCTTTCCAGTTTCAGGGGGAAAAAAAAGTAGAACATGCTGCATTTTTCCTGCACTGGACTGTAATGGAACTATGTAAATGGCATAAAAAGCACACTGGAACGCACATGTCCTTATTTAAGGTTAAAAAAAGAAAGCGGGGGGAAAAAAGCACTGGACTGCATTAAAAACGCACCAAAATTGTGCATGCAGGAATGCATTTGGAATGCATCCGGGCTGCATTTCTATGGTGTGAACTGGCCCTAAAGAAGGACATGTGTGCATTTAGGTGCGTTCCAGTCAGTGTTAATTTTGTCAGCAAATTTCGATTTCGTTTTAGTCTCATGCCGCATTCACACGACCGGACTTTCCGGCAGACTAGGTCCGACGGTCTTTCAGCAGAGTTCCCACAGACTTTCTGAACAAACGTTTTTAAGGTGATGATGTAAACGGGACTAAACAAGGAAGTTCAATAGCTTCCCTTGCGTCGTGTTTGGTCCGTCAGACCAGCACACAGATGAACAGTTTCCCCGATTTTAGTCTGAAATCGGAATTGAGTCCATTGGATAGATTTGAAACATGTTCTATTTCTAGGTTACATAGTTACTAAGGTTGAATAAAGACACCAGTCCATCCAGTTCAACCTGAGTGAGTGTCTACAATTGTTCCTATCCCTGCACATTGCACACTCACATCAGTCCCTACCCTCAAGGAGCCCACAATCCAAGGTCCAAGGTCCCCATTCATATACTAGGGCCAATTTTTTGGACAGAAGCCAATTAACCTACTAGCATGTCTTTGGAGTGTGGGAGGAAACCGGAGTACCCGGAGGAAACCCACGCAGGCACAGGGAGAACATGCAAACTCCAGGCAGGTAGTGTTGTGGTTGGGATTCAAACCAGCGACTCTTTTTACTGATGGGTGAGAGTGCTAACCACTACACCACTGTGCCCGCCCAAAGGTGGTCCATCTGATTTTTTTCCCCCTGAAAAACGATCGGATTAGCCCACACACGATCGGATTGTCCGATGGACTAATCCCTTTGGACCTAGTCTACTGGAAAGTCCGGTCGTGTGTACGCTGCATTAGTCTTAGGACTAAAATGGCATTTTAGTTTTAGTCCCATTTTAGTCTTCTGCAATTGTTTTAGTCGTATTTAGTTGACTAAATCTCCAGTACATTTTTAGTAGACTAAAATGTCCTACATTTTAGTCAACTAAAATCTCCAGTACAATTTAGTCGACTAAAACTAATTTTAGTCATCTAAAATCGAATGGGTGCAATTAAATTGTAATGGATTAGTTAACATTTCTCTACAATTTCCAAACTCATTATATACTGCTGGAGTGAAAAAATCTCATATTATTTAAGGTATTGAGGTATAAACATGCACTATAGACCGTGTTAATTTTGAAGTCAAATTTCAATTTAGTTTTAGTCTTAGTCTTTTGACTAAAATGCCATTTTAGTTTTAGTCGTAATTTAGTCATCTCAATTGTTTTAGTTTTATTCGTATTTTAGTCGACTAAAATAGTATTCATTTAGTCGACTAAAATGCTTTAGTCATTTTAGTCAGAAAAATTAACACTGGTTCCAGTACAGTCCAGTGCAGGAAAAATGCAGCATGTTCTACTTTTTTTCTTCTGGAACTGGAAACTACTGGAACTGCTGCAAGCACGGGTGTGAACTATGCAATGAAATACCATATATTCTACTTTCCATGCGTTTTTGATGCAAAAAAACCCCCAAAAAACACTGGGCTGCACGTGGTGTGAACTGGCCCTTACTAAGTTTTGAGGGGGGGGGGGGGGTAATTGACTGAGTGCTGGGGGGATCATCCAAAGTATACTGTGGGAGGTCATTCACTAAGGATTGTGGGGAGGGGGTGTCATACATCAAATGCCAGGGAAGTAACTTGCTGGGGGGTCATCCATCAACTACCGAAGAAAGTCATTCACTGACGGGGATGTCAGTGATGGGGGACTTTGGGGGGGGGGGGGGTCATCTACAGAGTACGGAAGGCAGGGGAGGGGGTCATTCTCTGGGTGATGGGGGAGTCTAGAAGGATCATCCACAGAATATCAGGGGTGTCATTCACTGAGTTCTGGGGGGCCTGAGGGGTCCTTCACAGAGTACCGGGTAGGTCATTCACTGACCACATGGGGGGGGGGTCATTTTACTGAGTGCTGAAGGGATGATCCACAGAGTATGAGGGGGGAGTCATACCGAAAGTACCAGGGAAGTCACTCACTAAGGCATATTCACACTGATCACTGCAAAACGCAGGACGCATTTGTGATGCCATTACTTCTTAATGGCAGTCCAATCGCGCCGCAATTGACACATGGTAAATTACACTGCAATTGCAACGTGCTGCGGTTGACGCTCAAAAAGGAACATGAGCTTCTTTTGGGTGACCGCGTCACATGGTGCGATTTGCCACAACTGCAGCGGGATTTACTGCGTGCCAAAATCACTGTTTTAGTTCAAGCGGGAGTTCCGCCGTTTTTTTTTTTTTAAAAGCCAGCAGCTACAAATACTGCAGCTGCTGACTTTTAAAATAAGAACACTTACCCGCCCAGCGCGCCCGCGATGTCGGCACCCAAAGCTGATCTCTCGATCGTCTCTGGGGTGCTGCCGCCGCCATCTTGGGTATGGGAATCAGGAAGTGGAGCCTTGCGACTTCATTTCCCGGTTCCCTACTGCGCATGCGCGAGTCGCGCTGCGCAATAAGGATGGTCCCCGCTGTCTCTGGGATCCATGTGTTTCCCAGCAGACAGCGGGGATCTGCGGAAAGGGGCGTAAATATCCGCAGAATCTGCGGATATCTATGCTGGAAGTGGGTGCAGATACCTGTACTGTACAGGTACCTGCACCCCCCTCCCCCCTGAAAGGTGCCAATTGTGGCGCCGGAGGGGGGGAGGGTTCCAATGAGCGGAAGCTCCACTTTAGGGTGGAGCTCCGCTTTCAGTTCCCCTATCACAGTGTCTATATACATCAGGTGTTCCCATCACATTGTCCCCTTACATCAGGTGTCCCCATCACAGTGCCCGTATACATCAAGTGTCCCCATCACAGTGCCCGTATACATCAGGTGTCCCCATCACATTGTCCCCTTACATCAGTTGTCCCAATCATAGTGTCCCCATACATCAGGTTTCCCTATTACAGTGCCCACATACATCAGGTGTCCATATTACAGTGTTCCCATACATCAGGTGTCTACATCAGCGTGCCCATATACATCAGGTGTCCCCATCATAGCATCCCCATACATCAGGTTTCCCCAGCACAGTGCCCATATACATCAGGTGTCCCCATTGTAGTAATATGACTGAGCAGAGGTGACTCCATTTTGGATTCATATATCTTAACTTGTATATTCAGACTCTAGTTAAAGTCAACTAGTTAATAACAGGTTCTCTATAAAGCACACATATAAGAAAATATAGCTTATAGCAGCATCTTTCTATATAAAGCTTCTTGTGGTAAGAGATGTCTGGGCCCTTTCCTGTGTAATGAGACATGAGACGGGGAAGCAGGATCCATCAATATGAGTTATGAAAACAGATGGCATAATTAATATGTAATGATGTGAACTGTGTACACCTCTGTATTAGCCACGCCCATGTTATATGCAATGATTGGTTAACCACTTTCAGACCGGACCAATTTGCTGGTCAAAGACCAGACCACTTTTTGCGATTCGGCACTGCGTCGCTTTAATTGACAATTGCGCGGTCGTGCGACGTGGCTCCCAAACAAAATTGACGTCCTTTTTTCCCCACAAATAGAGCTTTCTTTTGGTGGTATTTGATCACCCCTGCGGTTTTTATTTTTTGCGCTATAAACAAAAATAGAGCGACAATTTTGAAAAAAACGCATTATTTTTTACTTTTTGTTATAATAAATATCCCCCAAAAATATATAAAAAAACATTTTTTTCCCTCAGTTTAGGCCGATACGTATTCTTCTACATATTTTTGGTAAAAAAAATCGCAATAAGTGATTATTGATTGGTTTGCGCAAAAGTTATAGCGTTTACAAAATAGGGATAGTTTTATAGCATTTTTATTAATAATTTTTTAATATTTTTTTTTTTTACTAGTAATGGCGGCGATCTGCGATTTTTATTGTGACTGCGACATTGTCGGGGACCCATCGGACATTTTTGACACATTTTTGGGACCATTGTCATTTATACAGTAATCACTGCTATATAAATGCAGTGATTCCTGTGTAAATGACACTGGCAGTGAAAGGGTTAACCAGTGGGTGGCAGTGTAGGGGTTAAGTGTTCCTAGGGGTGTGTTACTAACTGTGGGGGGGTTGGGCTTTCATTTAGTGTACACTGATCTCTGCTCCAATCACATGGAGCAGAGATCAGCGTCACTAGTTGCTAGGCAGAATGGAAAAATGTTGTTTACACAGCATTTCCTCCATTCGGCCGCTCCGTGAGACGATCGCGGGGATGCCCGCGGCGATCGAGTCCGCGGGTCCCGCGACCGGACTCACGGGGGTCCCGACCAGCGCAGGAGCGCGCCGCCGGCGGCGCGCTCCCGATGGCAGGGCGGCATCGAATATTGGACGTACCTGTACGCCAATATGCCTGCCCGTGCCATTCTGTCGACGTACATCGTCGTGCGCTGGTCGGGAAGTGGTTAATGATAACGTATATAAGTCCCATATCCGCCCAGAATTAAATCAGATAGCTTTGAACATCGATTTTGACTCATCTTTTCTTGTGTTCATAAAGAAGCTATCTCCTCAGTACTGCAGTGCTAAGCGGGTTTTGTGAGTGTGGTAGTTGCCATTATTATACCTAGCTGGTCTTGTCAGGTATATAGAAATACCGTTTGATTCCACTTCACCTATCACAGTGTCCCCATACATCAGGTGGCCACATCAGAGTGCCCCTTTACAACAGGTGTCCCCATCACAGTGGTCCCTTAGATCAGTTGTACCCATCACAGTGCCCGTATACATCAGGTGTCCCCATACATTAGGTTTCCACATTACAGTGTTTCCATACATCAGGTGTCTACATCAGAGTGCCCCCTTACACCAGGTGTCCCCATCATAGCATCCCCATACATCAGGTTTCCCCAGCACAGTGCCCATATACATCAGTTGTACCCATCACAGTGTCCCCATACATCAGGTGTCCCCATCACAGTGTCCCCATACATCAGGGTTATTTCACTTAGTGTTGGGGAGTTGATCAGTTTGTGTGGGGTGATTCACTGGAGAGCTGAGCTTAAAGCTTACATTTGTGTCCGGTTTTTTGGGAGGATGGGGATATGGATGACAGTTGTATCCACTTTTCAGAGAGCAAGGATAAGGATGACAGTTGTATCCACTTTCTGGAGAGAGTGAGGATAAGGATGACAGTTGTATCTACTTTCTGGAGAGGGTGCAGATAAAGATGCCACTAACCGTTTTTTGGGGGTTTAGGATAGGTGTGGCCCCTGATTCCTGTTTCAGATTAGGGTGAGAATAATTTACTCTTTTGTACTTTTCTCCAGAGAAAGCAAGAGTAAGGATGACACTTGCATCTAGCACAGCAGAGGAGGGTAATATGGCGCTCGCTGGGGATCCCAAAAATATTGTAGTATGATCACAGAATGTTAGTATAAAAATTGATCGTATTTATATAGCCAAAGTATATCGATTTTTGTGTGGGTTTTGGGTATATCCACACACCAGTATCCACGATGAGAAGTTCAGGGTCTATGTAGATCGTCAAAGTGGTCCGTGAGGGGGATCAGCAGTACAGGCTGTACCCTAAAGGGCTGCCAGTCTTAAAGCAAGAAGTAGCTCTAGGAAACAATGGAATAGAGAAAGAGACAGCGCCCTCTACGTGCAGCAGTGAAGTTACTCAAATTTATTAAAAATGGTTAAAAAACACTCACATTAAATTAGTGGTGTAAAGGCACATCAGAGATGTAATGTTTCATCCGTATGTCCATGGGGACGACTCGCAGGGCTGTAAGGCAGGGTTTCCGGCATCTGACTTTTTGACCGATGGTTGGTGTTTTGGTCTATTCCATGTATTCCCTCGGAATGGTCAGAGTAATCGGGGTAGTGCTGGTAGCTGTGGTGCCCTGGGTCCGATGTTCAAGGAGTCGGTGTCCTCAGGAGACGGGCTGGACAAAGCTCTCCTGAGGACACCGACTCCTTGAACATCGGACCCAGGGCACCACAGCTACCAGCACTACCCCGATTACTCTGACCATTCTGAGGGAATACATGGAATAGACCAAAACACCAACCATCGGTCAAAAAGTCAGATGCCGGAAACCCTGCCTTACAGCCCTGCGAGTCGTCCCCATGGACATACGGATGAAACATTACATCTCTGATGTGCCTTTACACCACTAATTTAATGTGAGTGTTTTTTAACCATTTTTAATAAATTTGAGTAACTTCACTGCTGCACTTAGAGGGCTCTTTCTCTATGACACTTGCATCTAGCCTGTGGGGAAGGTGAGGATAAGGTTGACACTTGAATCTAGGTTCAGATGAATAGGATGGATAAAGATAATACCTGTATCTAGTTCCTGGGAAAAGGATAATAAGGATCACACCTGAGTTAGAGTGTGGTCTCAACTGATGGGGAGGGGTAGAGAACGGAGGTTTCCAATGGTCCAATGGTCACCATTGTCAGTGAGGCAGAAAGTGAAGGGAAAATCCAAAATGTTGCATTTGTCACTGGAACAGGAAGTGGGGGGAAATGTGCTCATGTTTGTTTTGTTTTTATTAAAAAAAAATAAAAAAATTGAGCCTTTACAATAACTCTTCTAACTGATGGAAACAATGGAGTAGTGTGGTGGAGTGCAGTCTTAAGCCCACGTTCACATTGGGTCGTATGTCAAATCACCGGATGTTGCCGGTGTACTATCACATAATGTCCCCCATCGGATAGTGTCCGCTGTATACTGCACGTGTGCAGTACACAGGACAACCACATTCCGAAAATAGCCGAAGATGAACGGCGCCTGCGCTGTGAGTCCAGGTTCTAGTCCCACCATCCAAGTGGACATATAGTTAGAATAAAAAGAGCCGAGCGCAGCGAGGCCGTGCCTGAAGCGTGGCGAGCGAAGCGAGCCCATGAGGGGCCCTCTAATATGTGCAGCCCTATGTCCACTTGGATGGTGGGGCTTGCACCTTGACTCACGGCACAGACACCGTTCATCTTCGGAGATTTTCCGAATCTCCTTCTGCTCCTGCGCAGTACGGGGCAGACACTTCTAGATGGCCGGATGCTATATGGCAGAACACCGGCAACAGCACTGTCTGAATCAGTGCGACGCTGACTTTGCGGCGCCGCACTTTCTCCCAAAAGTAGTTCCTGTACTACCTTTGGTGACTTTGGGTGCGGTTTGAATAGAGTAGACATCTGTGCATTAACCCACACAGATGTCTGTCAAATCACCCCAAAGTCGGACTGCATTGCCGATTTGAAATAGTGCGAGTTCAGATTTCAAAATACGGTCTCAACTGATGGTTCTGGTAGAGAAGTACTGTCTCAGTCGATGGCAGCATGAGAAATGCAGTCTTAACTAATAGGAGTAATGAAGTAGTGTGGTAGTGGCGGAGTGCAAGCCTTGAGAGATGATAAAGCGTGGTCTCAGCTGATGGTGTGGGTAGAGGAGTGCAATCTTAACTGATGGGAGTAGTGGTGGAGTGAGGTCTCCAATGATGGAAGTGGTGGCAGTATGTGGTCTTGAGAAATGGAGGAATGTGGTCTCAACTGATGATGCAGGTAGATAAGTGCAGTCTTGACTGATGGGAAGAGTTGAGAAGGAGCGTGCTTGACTGACTGACATTGTAAAGTGACCCACTGGAGTGATGTCTCGATTCATGTGAGTGGTGTGGCCTCGATTGATGGGAATGGGGAAAGGAGTGTGGTCTCAACAATGGGAGCGGTGGTCTCATTTAATGAGAGTAGTAAAGGAATGTGATCTCTAGAGACCAAGCAATGGCAAAGCATGGTCTTAAGAGCTTTATCGGTGGAGGAAGGTGATCCAGAGAACCAGGGTAGAGGAGGGGCATGCTCTCAAGTGGAAAGGTAAACGGAAAGGTAAGGGACCGCAATCCCCAGTAACTAGAGAGGTGGGGGAGTGAGGCCTCCAGAGGCATAGCAATCCTTCCCCTAAAGTGAGAGAAAATCCCCTCTTAGTCACCAGAATGGATGTCCCCAATGGAAGATCTCCTCTCATTTCCTGTTCTGGTGACATGGTGACAATTGTAGCAGTTTGGATTTCCCATTAACTTGTCTTGGTGATAATAGTCATCAGGACAACAAGATGGTGAATCTCCTCTGTGGGGACACAGACATAATACAAAGCCAACAAGGGCTTTCACTGTTCCTTACTACATCCAAAACAAAATTGATTTTAGATTGACTTTAAGTGATCGTTGACCAAAGAATTGTCAGGTGGTGGTCACTGTATTAGTCAGGTTTAAGAGACTTAAGTGTTTGTATACAGAGATGACACTTACGGCTAATTCTCCCTCCTCCTCCCCGCTTCCCACTAGCTGGCCAGTCTGGGGCCTCCTGCGTGTAATCCCCTTTAATCTAATTTGTCTTTATTAATAGGGAATGAATTGTCCATCTTCCCTGGGGAGAAGGAGGACACTGGGCTGTACATTATACATATACAGTGACCTCTGTCCACCATATTCACCTGTGTCGGTGTCATTCTTGGAATCTGGGATATGGACTGTCCTACAATCTGACCGTGTAGACACAGAATGGCCACGGAAGATCAAGGCTGACCCTGAGACGTCAATTTGATCTTCTGTTCAGGGTTGGAGACATTCCTATTACAAAACTTAATTTACCTAAAAATAACCTCCATCCAATCAGCTTCTCCTTTTCATTCTTCTATATTGAGGAGGAAGGATAAGATTGGCCGTTGTGATTCTCAGTGCAAGGAAACCTTCCGACCTGGTCAAGTCATACACTTATTGAAAATGGCGATAGCCTAGACTAGGGGGAGGATGTCCACGATGTTGGCAGGGAACCCCCGGGGTGCAGCAGCAGCTTCTTATCTGGGAAATAACGATCTGATGCATTTATACAATCTGGGAGTTTTTATTCACATTTGGGGGTTTGGACCTTATCAACAAGTTGGTGGATCTATTGAGGGTCTATGTGAGCTTTGGCGGACCCATTATATGACCACTGCAGTCTTCCTTTGGGAGTTTGTTTTTGGTTTGAATCCCAGTCAGGACACAATCTGCATGGAGTTTGCATGTTTCCCCTGTGCTTGCATAGGTTTCCTCCCACTCTCCAAAGATATGCTGGAGGAATAACTGCCTCCTGTGTGAATTAGCCCTAGTATGTGTGTGAGATCGGACCCTTAGATGGTAAGCTCCTAGGGGCAGGACATCTCCTATGTTCCTCTAATTTTATTATTACTACTGTGATGTATAAATGGGTACTACTAATGGGCAGAACAAATATGAGGACTGAGAAGATTTCCTTTAGTTGAAGAGGCATAGGGGAGGAGTATGGATGATATAAAAATGGGAAGTATGTGCAGGTGAGGGAGAGGAATGTGGAGGGTATAACAGAGGGCACTATGTACAGGAGAGGAGTGTGTGGGGTATGCCAGTGGGCAATATGTACAGGAGAGGAGTGTGCAATCAGTATCTACAGGAGAAGAGTGTGGAGGGTATGATATGGGCAGTATGTACAGTAGAGTACTTGTGGAAGGTATTATGTACAGGAGAGGAGAGGAGTGTGGAGAAAAAGACAGTTGGCAGTATGTACAGGAGAGGAGTGTGGAGGGTAAGATAGTGAGCAGTATGTACAGGAGAAGAGCGTGGAGGATATGACAGTGAGCAGTATGTACAGGAGAGGAGTGTGGAGGGTATGACAGAGGGCAGAAAGCACAGGAAAGAAGTGTGGAGTGTATGGCAGTGGGCAGTATGTACAAGAGATGAATGCGGAGGGGATGACAGTGAGCAGCATGTACAGGAGAGGAGTTTGGAGGATATGACAGAGGCTAGTATGTACAGGAGAAGAGCTTGGAGGATATGACAGTGGGAAGTATGTACAGGAGACGAGTATGGAGGGTAAGACCAAGGGAAGTATATAAATGAGAGGAGTGTGGAGGATATAACAGTGAGCAGTATGTACAAGAGATGAATGTGGAGGGTATGACAGAGAGCAGCATGTACAGGAGAGGAGTTTGCAGGATATGACAGAGGCTAGTATGTACAGGAGAGAAGTGTGGAGGGTATGACAGTGGGCAGTATGTACAGGAGAGGAGTGTGGACCCTCAAAATCATATTTTTTTTTATGGGGGGGGGGGGGGGTGGCAAATGGGCCTATCTTTCCTTATCTCTTTTTGTCAAATTTGTTTATTGAATTTTAACAATTAGTATACATAAGTACATATGGTGGTAGCAAAAGAAACAATCGCATATACGGTAATAATATTGAGTTGTAGTTCCAACATAAACTAAAACAATTTTAGCATGGATCTAACTACTCAAAAGATTACAAATGGGCCTATCTTAAGGTAAGGGGCCTGGAGCTGCAGCTCCAATAGCCCCAATGTTAATTCGGCCCTACAGTATATAGATCACTATGTAAATTATCGGGCCTCTTATAAATACCAGCAAAAAAATAATAAATAAATGGCAGGACTGATCGTAGAGTTTTGTTGAACTTGTTACAACTAAGATATCCCCTGATGAAGCAGATTTGTAGATCTGAGAAACGCGTTGATAGTCTTTTTTTCATCCAGCTGCAGAATTCAGCATAAATAAATGGAAATTTGCTATCACTGTAATGGAACATTGTAACCAGCTTTGGATTGAATGTAATGATAGATCAGTGAGCTAGAGGGTATTGTAGGCTGAAATATGGAGGTAGGACATTTATATCCTGAAATGAGGATAATTGATAATATAATCCACCTCTTTCATATCTTCTTATGTGATCAATAAATATACGATTTATCATACCACAGTTTGTTACATCCATTTGTATGTTTTTCTATAACTTTCTGACTGAAAAGTATATAGGGGCACTCTATGTGCTATTATAGGATGCTATGTGCAGTTATAGAACGTGATGTGTTGGGGGGTCTTTTTGCCGTTACAGTATGTGGTATATATGTGTTGGGGTGGGGAGGTTAGTGTTATTGGAGCTCTATCAGAGAACAATTGGATTTTGGAATTGCTGTTTTTAGCAGTACAATGACTGCTCTTCGCATTGCTCTCCTCTGTAAGCCCTCAGGCCATTTCTCAGCTCCCTCCCGTCTTCTGTGATCTCTGCGAATGAGCGGACACAGAAGATCTGTTTGTGTTTATCTCTTCTCAGATGCTGTAAATCCACAGGCGGTGGGAGCTGAGGGTCCCATATCCCAGGCTGTAGATGACGATAGTGGTTGTGGGGGGGGGGGGTCCTAGGATTACGATGGTGGTTGGGGTCTTGGTCATAGATGAAGATGGTGGTTTGGGTGAATCCCTGGTGGCAGATTGAGAGGTTGGCTGGGGGGTCCCAGGCAGTTGATAATGAAGGTGGTTGGGGGGTGTCCTAGATGGTAGATGGAGTTGGAGGAGTTCTAGGCAGTAGATGATAAAGGCAGTTGAGTGGGGACCCAGAAGGTAGACGAAGATGGCGGTGGGAAGGGCCCGCCAAGCCCATTAATGATACTGCAGAGAATGTAGCCAACGATGGTTGCTGGAAGCTCATATCCAAACTCGCGGTTCTCACATCTCCCCACAGGAAGTACAGTGCTGCTCCAGCTCCACAAGTTTTATATTATCTCCATCTGGTATCTGGGACCCTGCCCCACCATCTCCCATTTAGGGCCTGTGAGCCCCCCCACCATCTCCATCTAGGGTCTGGGAGCATTTGAAGTTCCAACAGGAAAACTGCGGGGCATCTGACCCTCAAACTCTCACCAGTTCTCTTCCAGTTTCCAAAAATGAGCCCAACATGACCCGATTGGGTTCTTGGTGAGGCCTTCACACTTCAGTATCACTCTGACATCTGATGACCTCTATGTGCAAATCTTTGTTACAGCCAAACTCCACCCAGAACCTTTTATTTGGTTTTAGATGGAGCGATAAAGGGTTGCAGACTCTGCCAGGCATTCATTGCTGTGTCTTTCGATTGGGGATATTTACTCCAGGACAGAAATGGGAAATCTCGATAGCCAGGACACAGATAAAAACACGTATCTAGTAGAATGGACGAGGGTGAAAGTTCTGCCACAGGGCCAGGAAATGAGGGAGAACTCAGTCACTGGACTGAGATACCAACTCAGAAATGATACAATCATACAAATCCTGGTGCCTCTGCAGTGTTATTGCCGTGTTCACAAACACCTAGTGACTTGCTACAAAGTTGCAATGTACAGTCTGATCACTGGGTGAAGGGAGACTGAAGAAATGTTTCCTCCTGCCTGCAACAGACCGATAACCTCATATCAGCGTAGGAAAAGTTAGGATGTTGCAGTCTGATCACTGGAGGGAGGGAAGACTGAGGAAATGCCTCCTGCTGCCTGCAGCAAACCAATCATTTCATCTCAGCCTAGACAGTTAGTGTTGCAGTCTGTGCACTGGGGGAGGGAAGAACGCAGAGGCAGAGGTAAGTACATTGTATGACTTTGCATCAGTGTTAGTTCCTTTGGCTGTGCACACTGTGAAGTGTTCCTGGGTGTCGGGGTATAATTGGCACACTATGGCTCCACTCTCTGTCTATCGGGGAACCCCATTCCACTGCTTGTTCAGAATGCTGAGTGTCTGTTTGCAGGAATAAATGCTGACACAGACCCCGTGGCTGGCGGCCTATTAGCTGTACCCATGGCAACGTCTGGTGGTCCACACATTGTAAACAGCCTCTGCTAACCCTTTCACTGTCAGACTTGAGAAAGATTGGAGGGATTTCTGGCTCAGCCTGTGTGCTTAGACCACCAGGGTGGTCAGGTGACCAGCAAAATTATGGAAGAATAGGAGTGAGGTGTCTGTGGGGCTATGCAATATGGCCACACACAAAAAAAAGGGACTCAATGATGGGGGAGGAACTTCCCAGCTGACCCCAAAATAATATTGAAGGGTGAGAGAAGGTTTATATAATACTGGGGATACCATAATCCCCACACCATGACAAAATACTGGAGGACATACCATAATATCTGTGACATGGCATGGCATAAAACCTCAGACACAACGACATACTATAATACATGGAATAATATATGTAATATGCCATAACACCTACGACATGGCATAGCATGTATGACTTGCCATAGTTCCCATGAGATGCCAGAACACCTATTTGACATACCACAATCCCTAAAAAATAACATCAATCCTCCAACATAGAGGCATATCATAATCCCCACAGCATGGTAAGGTTCTCACAGCATAATACTTGCACCATGCCATAACACCCATGACCTCCCATAGTCCACCCAACATGCCCTAACACCCATGACCAGCCATAGTCCACCCGACATGCCATAACACCTATGACCAGCCATAGTCCACCCGACATGCCATAACACCCATGACCAGCCATAGTCCACCCGACATGCCATAACACCCATGACCAGCCATAGTCCACCCGACATGCCATAACACCCATGACCAGCCATAGTCCACCCGACATGCCATTACACCCATGACCAGCCATAGTCCACCCGACATGCCATAACACCCATGACCAGCCATAGTCCACCCGACATGCCATAGTCCACCCGACATGCCATTACACCCATGACCAGCCATAGTCCACCCGACATGCCATAAAACCTATGACCTGCCATAGTCCTGTTGCATGCTTTAACAGCTGGGGGATGTAATCCCCTCAACATGACATAATACTGACATCTCAATGTCTACGACACTATATAACACTACAAACGTCAAAACCTCTACGACACAACATAATACCCACTACATGCCATAGCATCTATGACACTATATAATACTACAACATGTCATAAGGTCTACAACACGCCATAATACCTACAACATGCCATAACATCTATGGCATGACATAGTACCCCCAGCACGGCATAGTCCCGCAACATACCAAACATTGGAGAATCTTTAACAGGACATAATACCTGCAACATGCCACAGTTCCTGTGATATGACCCAATACCTGCGATATACCATAACATCTTTGTCTTACAAGAATACTTGAACGCTCTCCATGCAGCCCATGTGGACATGTTTTTTGGTCTTGTATTAATAATAGCATCAGTTTGAGATACATCTGAGGGTGTTCAGAATTTGACAGCGGCAGCTGACCTGCAGTTAACCTCCTGACCTACAGGTAGCCTTTTTATGATCTGCAGGTGGCCTCCTTCTGACGTGGAGTGGACCTTCTTCTGACCTGCAGTTGACCTCCGGATCTACAGGTAGCCATTTTATGACCTGCGGGTGGCCTCCTTCTGACTTGGAGTTGACCTTCTCCTGACCTGCCGTTGGCCTCGATCTGACTTGCAGCTAACCTGCTTGAAATGGATTTGGCACTCCTGTAGACATGTATGGGAAGGGGAAACCCATTTGAAGTGAATAATATCTCTTACTAGCTAGCTAGGCAAGGCTACCATCCTAAAGGCTTAAGGCTTGGTTCACGGTGCCGTGACTTGGGATCCGGCTTGTGAGACCCCAAGTTGTGGACATGTGAAATTCCATGTCAGTGAGAGCTGTCCTATTTAGCACTACGGAAGTTGCGTCCAACTTTAGAAACGGTTCCTGTACTACTTCAAGGCGACTTCTATCCAACTTGTGTTCATAGACTTTAATGGAAATCACCTCCAAGCCGTATCCTTATCTGTATTGATGTGATTTGGATCTGACATTACAGGAAGATCAACCAGGCAGTGCATGGCATTTTTCTGTGTACAGTTATCTCTGCATACCTGCAAAAGACAATGTTGCTTCAAAGTCGCATAAAGTCACCAGAAAATCAGCAGGAAGTCGCCTGGCAAAGGTGCAACCTTTCAGGTCGCAGTAGTGTGAACCCCAAGGGAAACTTGTCATCGTGGGGCAGCGATTAAATGAGGTCTCCTGACACAAGAGTGCAGAGAAGGACATTCAAAACATATTTAGTCACGGCACCCTCTATATTTCTCTCACAACAAAAGGAGGAAAGAAATGGGACTTGGGTGCTCTTGGTCTTATAACCAACCAATCTCCTTCAACCAGGATAGCCCACCTCATCAATCATCCTTTCAGTGGTCCACACACAAGCAGACGCTGATCTGAAGATCACCTTGTTTCTGCCCCAACGCCTGTGCTGTGGCATTGACAACACAAAAAACATCTACCAGATGTGGAATTACATTGAACACATAGTTACATAGCAAGTAAGGTTGACTAAAGACACCAGTCCATCCTGTTAAACCTGAGTTGAGTGTCTACAATCGTCCCTATCCCTGTACATTGCACACTCACATTGGTCCCTACCCTCAAGGAGCCCACAATCCAAGTTCCCCATTCATATACTAGGGCCAATTTTGGACAGAAGCCAATTAACCTGCCAGCATGTCTTTGGAGTGTGGGAGGAAACCGGAGTACCCGGAGGAAACCCACGCAGGCACAGGGAGAACATGCGAACTCCAGGTAGGTAGTGTCGTGGTTGGGATTTGAACCAGTGACCCTTCTTACTGCTAGGCGAGAGTGCTAACCACTACACACATTCACCACAATTCCACAACCAAAGCAACCAAGCCTGTGCCCCCAAATCCTCCATGGGCAATCTGACCCTATCCCAGAAATCGGTCTTCTCCCCACATTTTGATGGAAGAAGTTTTACAATAACAAGTTTTTCTGGCATGTTATTAATAATGAGGATTTGTCTTCTATGCTTAATGATGTCTAAAACCGTTTAGTCGTACAAGATAATTGCACGGAGTATGGTCACCTTATCTCTGCCTACACTGCCCATGGGAAGAGTAAAACACGGCCGCGTCCATAACTCGGCCTCAGAGATTTCGGCTAATTAGGTCACACGCTGAAGAATCCCCCAGCGATGTCATTAGCACACTTTCAGCCGCCTTCCCCCTAATCTGTCTAATTATTGAGCCATCATCACCGGCACCGGGCCGGAAAAAGGGTTCCATTCGGCAGCGGTGCAGGGGTTAATAGTAGCTGTGTACAGAGGGCGCACGGCAGGGAAAAGGTTAACTCAATGCAAGCACACAATGGCAGCGTCGCTGCACAAAGCATTTCTGACATCGCTGAGCTCCAGCATCCGTGAGAATGGCGCTCTGAGCCGTGGGAACCAACTCCCCCCTCCGATGACCCTCCCCGTCCTCCGGGGCCATCTCTGCAGCAACGCAGCCTCACAGGACATTTAAAGATGGCTTTCCCACCGCACACCGACTAACACTTCGCCATAGAGATCCCATCCACATGACATTGCACCGACTTCGGCCATTCCACCATGAATCCTCCATTTATAGACGGGGAGGAGAATGAAGATAAATTGCTGGTTTTACACTGATGCATTTTTTTCTCCATTTTCACCGATTTTCTTTTTTTTATTCTATTTTGTTAAAGAGAAATCCATTTCTCTCACCGATATTACCAATTAATAAATATGTGACATCTTCAACAAGTATAAAACATTCAGTTCAACGTATTTTGACATTTTTGTTGCTTGCAGTTTTCTTATTCTTTAGAATAAATAAATAAAAAACTAACAATTTCACCTCTTGTCGACAAAATCGTATGAGAGAAGAGAAGAGGGCTCCATTTTGCAAGATTTTGCATGCGTTCATGGAACGCACAAAAAATGTGCATTGCTAATGGCGCCCTAAACACACCTGGCACATTGTAAAAAATAAATAAATAAAAATAAAAAAACACACACAAAGCACAGCACCCAAAAAGGTGCAAGGCACGTTTGTTGTGCATAGGACAACCTGTTCAAATGAACAAGCTGGCCTATGTACAGTATGTGGCACCAAAACACGTGTAAAAGCTTGTGTTTACAAGACACAGATGTGAATGCAGACTGAGATCTGTTATCCACATCAGTTTTCAGAGCCCAAAATGTTCAGAACTCTGGTACCAACAGGGCCATACAGAACATCAGCAGTCCAGAGAAGAGTTGTGGATACCCCATGAAATTGTCCACGTTTTCTCATGTTACAACCAAAAACGTAAATGTATTTTATTGGGATTTTATATGATAGACCAACACAAAGTGGCACATAATTGTGAAGATATTTTTTGCTAAACAAAGACAAAAATTTTTGAAAAAAAAATAAAAACATTTCGTAGTTTGTTATAAAATTTTGCTCCTTCTATAATATTCGCTGATGAGGCTGCACTGATAAGCTGTACTGATGGGCTGCACTTATAAGACGGCACTGGTAGGTGGCATTGATAGTCAAGCTCTGGTGATGAGGCACTAATTGGTGACATTTATAGGGGACACTGTGGGCACTGGTAGGTGGCGCTGGTGGGTACTGGTTAGTGGTACTGGCAGGTGGCACAGATGACTGAGGCTCACCACGATCAGGATTGATATCCCACTCACAGCTGCTGGTGATTGGCTTTTTTTTTGGCCGTGACGAGAAAAAATAGCCGATTACCGGCTTTGTTTACATCACATGATCAGCTGTCATTGGCTGACAGCTCATCACGTGGTAAGGGGGTCGGGATCGACCACTTACTCCGACCAGCCGAGTCTCGGACTCACTGATCACAGAGCGTGCCACACGCATCCTGCAGGGGGTGCGCAGGCTGTTTGAGCGTGGGAGGACGTCTATTGACACCCTCCCGGCAAAGTAGGTCTGCGCTGTAGCCGTTGTACGGCTATAGGGTGGATGGAACAAGGATAATTTGTCTTTTACCTGGGATGCACAAGGGCTTTGCTGACTGAATGTCTTACTACTAGACAGGAGGATAAAGAACTTTTGTTGGACTTTGATTGTTACCCCTGCGAGGGAACCTCTTGTTTCGATCATGCTTTTCTGCAACACCAATGAATAAACGTGGGCAAGAAGCCCTTACACCTACATTGGCATATTGATCACTCTGCTTAAAGCTGAATCTCATAACTGGTGGAGGATGCAGGCAATTACTCTGCTGATCCTCGCTGAAAGGCAAATGTTCTGGTACCTGTTGTTAAAGTTGCATTAGGATAAGAAGTGGAAAAGTTGCAGTAGCAGTGATTAAGGCTAGGTTCACACATGTCCGACTTCAGTTTGCAGCCCGGTGCGGTTTTGTTCACTGGTTCAGGTGCAAATTTTTACTTGAAATTGCACCTAAACTGGACCCAAAATCACAACGGACCGTTTTCAAAAAACACACCACGGCCACCCCGGATATCTGTGAACTGGTCCCAAGAAAGCCGGTCCGGTTCACATGTTATGTGAATCGGATGCAGTAAAAAAACACATCCGCTTTGCATATATGTGAACCAAGCCTTGAAGGGACAGATTAACATTCTGCTGAATCTGTTAAACTGCTCTCCTGGGAGATCGGCTCAGTAGCCACTGCAACCTTGCTGGCAATAGACGGTCCATACCAGTGATGGCAAACCTTGGCACTCCAGATGTTTTGAAACTACATTTCCCATGAATTCTCATGATGCTCAAATACACTTCAGAGTGCAGGAGCATCATGGGAAATGTAGTTCCAAATCATCTGGGGTGCCAAGGTTCGCCATCACTGGTCTATACCACCAAGCCCCTTTTAAACTGCCTTTCCATTTAGGTCTTCCTGTCTCTTTTTCAGGTGGACCTCATTGGAAGGTCCATGCAGCCCTATTGACAAGCAGGTGTAAATGGACTTGTTTACCTTTACACCCGCGTACCTCCAGGTCCATTCTGGCCTGGAACAAAAAAGAAAGAGGATTGCACCCTTTTCTGCTTTTGCAGACTGGATCGGAGGCATTCTGATGTAAATGGACAGATGAGACCTTTTACATCTGGCTGCCTATAGAGTTGACATGGGTCCACTGCCACAAACTGAATGAGCATAGATGTCAACACACAGACAGCTGTGCCCGTTCGCAGGGGATCTGCTTACAGATCCCTTGCTGAAGGGAGCAGAGTTTTCTCTTTGAAAGGGGTCTTAAAGGCCCAGTATATGTCTGTACAATTTGAATCTGCAGCATGGAGGATTTTATCCAAACTAATGCTGCCCAGCAACAGACTTATCATAAGATCCTGTCCCAAAAGCAGCAAATCAACAATAAACCAATAGACTGTTGGAGGCTTAGATGACTGCTTTGACCCAGGCAGTAGAGAAAGACAAACAGGCCTTAGCAGAAGTGCTGCCAGCCCAGACTGCAAGTGTTACCAGAGGAAACCGTGAAGACACCATTTCAGCCACCTCCTACAAAGGATATCATCCCAAGATGATTTGGAGGCCTTATCTACTTCTGAAAGGACTGCAGAAGGGCAGGCCTGGCCTAAGTAACGTTGGGCAGTGCTCGTTGTCCCACTGTTAGGGGAAGACTCCTAAAAGCCATACTTCAATATAATCGCTGATGTTGCCGAAGAATATGACCAATTAAAAGGTGAAATCTTGAGGTGCCTGGGAGTTACAACCTAAGTGAGGGCACAGCAGGTACACAGCTGGAGCTACAATGCAGATGGATTTCCCTACTCCTAAATGTATGACCTAATCAACTTGGTCAAACATTGACTGCAGCCCAATGTGCATACAGGGCTCCAAATTGTGGACAGAGTCATCATGGAATGATGTCTAAGGGCTCCACCTCCAGAACTATGGAAAGAAATGAGTTAAGGTGATCCAAAGTCGGCTGATCTGGCAGGTGGAACACTTTTCTATTCTGACGTGGAGAACCTCTTGGCCAGCTCTTCAGCATCAAGAGCTACCAAAAGGCCATCTCCCTTAGCAATAAGCTCAAAACCAGAATCACTGCCAGTAAAGCCATAAAGAGGAAGCACCGAAAGGCAAGAGTGGTTGGAGGACCACCTCCCGTTGAGAGGCCCTATTTAGAAAGCCTCTGCAGAACCCATAGGCATCCCCAATGTTGGCAATACAGTGAGTGTGAATCACATTGCTGCCAAATGGCCCCTGACCCCCAAGCCTATGGAATGTGGATTAATCACATGGATGTCCTTGTTTGCTCATCTGGGTCTAGCTGCAGATCCAGACATGTTGAGTTTTGTGGTGAAGGTAAGGGAGAAAGGTGTACATGCCCCCAGACTTCAGACCCGGCCCATGGATACTGAACCATTGACCCAGGGCCCGGTAGGATTGGTGTGTGCGAACAGTGACTGTTATGTTAAGTACCCCACAGTGCTGGTGACCTTTGAAACCAGCCTGGTGATTTTTTTGCCCTGAAGTGGCTGTGTCCCCTTTCTGTTGCAGTGGGGAAAGACTTTCAACTTTTCAAAGAACTAAGCAGTGGGAAGTAAAAGGGTCCCGAGCCTGGGGACTGTGGGGTGGATATAAATGTAATAATGCTGGAGGGGTGACCATTGGTGAAAAGGTATCTCTTCCCTTAGCAGTCTTTGCAGATGATCTGGAGGTTGCTCCAGGGATGCCCGATATGCTGGATCTAGAGGTCCTCTAGGACAACTTTAGAACTGCCCAGTGTAAGCCCTTGTACACACGGTCGGATAATCTGTCGGATTGCGTCTTATCGGACCGTGTCGTCGGATAATCCGACTGTGTGTGGTATGCATCGGACTGATTCCGTCCGAATCTCCGTCCGACCCAATTTTCCAACATGTTGGAAATATTTCCCGACCAACTGGGCCGGACGGACCTAATCCGATCATGTGTAGAGCATTTTCATCGGACCAAGTGCCACGCATGATCAGATCAAATTCCTACATCAAAGCTATTGGCTACTAGCCTGAACGTAGTCCCATCGTAACGAAATTATGTCATCACGTTCTGAAAGATCGGATTTTTCGCCAACTTGGCCCGACCGTGTGTATGCAACAGTTTCGGACAAGATCCGACGGACAAAATCCGACAGGCAAAATCCAACGGATTTGGTTGTGGAAATCTCCGACCGTGTGTACAGGGGCTAATACCTACCAGAGTGTCAGACTATAATCGCAGGCAAGCTAGACAGAATTGCCTCAGTAATGCCCCTTGTCAGAGAACACATGCAGCAAGCACAAGAAGCACAGAGTTGAGTGTACAGTAGATCAGTGAAGGTTCAAACTTTCCACCTAAGGGATTGTGTTCTCGTTTTAGTTCCTATCATGGAAAAATTCCTAGCTAAGTGGCAAGGACCCTCTGGAATACTGGAACAGGTTGGGGAGGTAAACTATAAAGGTGTACCAGACAGCTGGAAGAAGGATCAGATCCATCATGTAAATTTAATCAAAGCCTGGAAAGAGAGAAGCCCTCATAGCACAGGATGATAGAACCCCAAAGAAAGGAGGAAGATTAAAGCCCCGTACACACGGGCAGAATGTCGGGAGGCGTTTGCCGGATCAAAAAAAAAAAAAAAAAGGAAGAAGAAAAAGACCGACATTCTGCCCGTGTGCATGCTGGAAAAGCATCAGTCGACCGACTCCTGATCAGCACGCTCAGCCAACGGCAGAGAGCACTGATCGGAGTGTTCTGATTGGGGGAGTGATCTCCCCCGCTGAACACAACAGCTCAGCGGGGGAGATCACTGAATTAACCTGACATAGTTAGTAGAGCAGCTCCAACAAGAGCTGTCAGTTTTTTTTCGTTAAGGAAAAACGAATAATGTGCACTTTAGTGAGGTTCAGATACATGGGTCTATGTCTGCAATGCAACAGCAAGAGTTGAGAGTTTCTACACTGTAACAAAGATTTTCTCAGAGTTCCCAGGCTGCACAAATATAATTAAACATGACACTGTCACTAACCCCAAGGTTCAGTTCGACATATTCCAGAGGCTCACAGAGAGGCAGTAGCTGAAGAACAGATGATGCTAGACCTCGGGGTTACAGAAAATTCTAATAGTGAATCATGTAGTCCTATAGTCTTGGATCCCAAGCCAGATGGTTCCCTAAGATTTTTCTAAATCTTCCAGAAATGTAAAGAAGTGTCAAAATTTGATATTTACCCCATGCCTCGGGTCAGTGAACTAATTGAGAAGTTGGGCAGCCAGGTATATAACCACCCTTGATCTCAGATCCCCAGAGGGTTTGTGGCAGTAATGACTGGATACCCTTTGGGCTAAACGGGGCTCCTGCTACATTCCACCAGATGCTGGATGAAATTCTTAGCCCACATCAAGACTACTTAGATGATGCGGTTACCAGAAGCACAAACTGGGAAAGTCACCTACCTAAAGTGCTGTCCTGAATTCCATTAGAAAAGCAGGCTTAACAGCAAAGCCAGAGGTATGCCACAGTGTTGGAAGAGGCTGGTATCTGGGATACACTATTAGTAGTAGAAGCCACCAGGGAGTGGCCTGCTCCTGTCACCAAGAAACAAGTGAAAACCTTACTGGGTATGGCTGAATATTATTGTAGGTTCATCCCAAACCTTGCACGGTGGCAGCTGCCTTAACGGACTTGACCAAGGGCAAGAGCCGCCTCTGTAGGGATTAAGTGTAATCCAAAGGCTGAATAAGCTTTTCAAGTTTCAAACAGGCTCTATGTAGACAACTAGCGCTGGTAGGCTCAGACTTCAAAAGAATTTGTGGTCCAGACCGATGCCTCACGTGTAGGACTGGGGGCTGTGCTGTGCCACGTGATAGGTGGAGAACAACACCTGTGTGGTATTTGTGTTGAAAGCTGACCCTGGCAGAGGGGCATTAACGTATTGCAGTGTGAGAATGTTTGGTCATTAAGAGGGCATTACAGGCCCTACAGAACTACTTACTGGAGTGCCACTTCCAACTCATGGCAAAACCATGTTCCCTTAAAATGGATGGCCCAGGCTAAGGAGCAATTTGAGGATTACCTGCTGGTTCCTGGCCTTTTAGGATTTTTCTTTTAAAGTGGAGCACCAGGTGGGTTGTAATAAGAAAAAAATGCTCTCTAGAGCCCACGAGTTGAATCAGGAAGGGAGTTATATGGCAAACAGCCCCTGTCACTTCAGGGAAGAGTTGTGGCTGGAGTCTACCTGCCGTATAGGTTTTGGCATTTCATATGATAGACTGGTGGCAGTGAAAGATCTGTAGCTGTATACAGGGGATAAGCACTGGCCACACCTTGTTCCCCACCTGGGGTAAAATTTGTCTTTTCTCAAGGATTATCTGCGCTGTTTGGGAAAGGATGCATATAGGCTGTGTGATTTAGCCAGAAGGCCTAAAAATGTTTGTGGGATTTTGGACTGTTATTTCCCCTGCGAGAGAACCTCTTATACTTGTTATTTTTCTACAACACTGATGAATAAATGTGGGCAGAAAGCACTTAAGAACACTTTGGCATTTGAACCCCACATATCCTATATATGTATTTGAATTGTACTGTATGCCCTACTGTTTTAAAGCTCTGCGCAAACTGTCGGCGCTATGTAAATCCTGTATAATAATAATAATATCATCTAGTGGTCCATTATGTTGGAGGTGTAGTGTTCTTGGTATACAGTGTAAGAGAATCATATTATGGTCAGAGATGGTGGTGAATGTATAGGAATATTTTCCAGCAGAGATCATAAAAGACACAAGACTTGGTTAAAATACTGAAAATCTAAGCATTTAATATAGACATCCTGGTAGCTGTGCTTTTCGTATACAGGGGTTAAGTAGAAATCCTGGACAAAAAAAAAAAAACTCGGAAGTTGGTCTTCGATCTTACAAAAAGAATACACCACAATATTTTGAATATACAGCAGGAAAAGACCTGAAAACAGAAGATCTTATTTGTAAAGGGAATATTGTCTGGGTGGCCTATACCCGACACTGCTGCTGCCACTGGCGGACTTTCAGGATTGGTGCTCATTCCAGGACAGGTTTGACCCCATGTGCTGCAGAGAGGTTTTCTGTCCCAGAACTTGCATTACTTTCCCGAATCAGCCAATGGCAGTCACCAGAGTGCTTTGGCTACGCCAGGAACACAGCTGCTCCGACAGGGTCTCTTTACCATCAACAGGTTTTCTTGGAGGACAGTGTCTAGGAGGACATGAAGGATGAAATACCACCATCCAGGCATAAATTTTGTGTGGATTTGACATAAGGAAGTCACAAAGTGGAATTGTTAGCATTTACTTATGATACAATCCATTAACAGTGAACAGGACCAAAGAGTTCTCATGTCACCCCCTTGGACCTTGCTAGTGAGAGCAGGATGGGGCACTGGTAGAGCTGTACATGCACCCAGTCTTCATATCCATAGTCCAGGGGACAATTCTTATTACCTGTAGCTGTTGTATGTTGCCTTTACTAACACAACATTAGGTTCTATGTGACCCCTCTTGCCTAAAACAGGGTGGAATTATTGCCTTTGTTACACAGGGCAGTATTGCCTTCTATATTACAGCAATAAGGCCAAACAGGTCCCCCCTATACTTTGGACTGTAACAGCTGGCAGTCTATTGTATGACGTTTGACTCCAGAGGACATGCAGTCTCTCCATCTATATACAGAACAGGTGTGGGGCACAGAAATCCTGGGAATGGGGGGCCCTCAGGGTCCCAGGCGTCGATCCATGCTGTCCCCCGCTCTCTGGTGTCTGACTTCCAGGTGTTTATTTTGCACCTTCTCGAAGTGCTGAAGAAGCTCATTGTAGTCTATCTGCACAGAGCCGTCCTTGGGGGATGTTTTGGCAGCTGCTTCGCTGTGCCTGTGGAAAGGAGAGTCATTTCCAGTACTCAAAGTCAGGGAGGATGCAATCAAAGCCCAGAGACCTTACAATTTGGGAAATCCCCCAAACTTGGCATACACTACAGCCTCAATGGGTACAAAATGGGCAGGGTCAATCACATGGCTGCAGAACATCGCACATATATCAACACAGGTGAACAAATGGTTAAAATTTGTATTTCTGTACTTTTCTATAAAATCCTTTTCTTTAAGTCCATGAAAGGACACAGAAATGTAAAATCTTTAGGATATACTGCTGCCTGCAGGAGTATTGGACACCAGCAAACATAAAAACCGTGGCTCAGCACAGGATAGCCCTCCTACTTCCAGGCATGTCTAAAATTTGTAGTGAAGCAGTAACAAGAGCCTGATCATAAACAGTGTGGTGGGACATGTGTCCCTCAATAGACTCCAAGAAAATGATTTTATGAAGAGCACAAAAATAAATTTTTGCTTTCTCATCCGTTGAGGAACACAGGAAGTCTTAAACCCTTAGAACAGCCTTTCTCAACCTTTTCAGCACAGAGGAACCCTTGAAGTAGTTCTCCGGGCTTGGGGAACCCCTGCTAAAAATTTGAAATCTACAACTCATGATACAGTAGTGTGATGGTCAGTGAGAGGAATGGTCCTTACACTTGTGGTCATTGGGAAGAATTGCCTCCTTACAGATAGCTAAAAAGAGCAATGGTGTCAGTGGGAACTTATCTGAGAGGCAGAAATTGCCCAATGCTGAAGGAACCCCTAGCAACCTTTGTAGGAACCCTGGTTGAGAATCACTGCCTTAGAATGTCTAAAAACAGTGCAACTGTGGGGTTAAAAACAGCAATGTAAAACACTAGTGATAGCTTGCAGTTCAGAGCCACCTGAAGCTGCATCAGATGAGGCTGAACATCAACCCTGGTAGATGAGCAGCAGACCGGGGGCAGTCTTACAAATTTGGGGAATGGAAGTACAATGCCAAGAGATTTCATAGAGCGAGTCTCAACAGTAATGGGCAAACCTGCTCCTTGATACCAGACTCTTGAATGATGGTCTGTCTGGGGCCACCTAGAAATTTTGGAATGAGAAGCTAGGGTGCGCTCCTGGGGCCTATTGGGAAAAGATCAAAAGATAATTAATTAGTCTTCTGTAAAGCAATGGCTGAGAGACAGACTCGAACAGTCTGAACCCCATCCAGATGATGGTGGAAAATTTCTATTTGATGAAACAGAGGAACAGGAACGCATGTCCTGGTTGAGGTGAAATGCTGAAGCTACCTAAAGGCACGAAGGAAGTCCTGGGCCTGAAAAACAAAGTGCTCTTTATAAAGATAGGGCTGGTAGTTCAGATACTCACCTAGTAGAGATAATGGCTACAAGGAAAACCACCTCATGGGTAACAGCAGCGAGAGGAATGTCCCTAAAGGGTTCAAACACCAGTTTCTGAAGCACAGAGAACCAGAGATCCCATCAAGTCACTGGGAAACAGATGGGGGAGCTGCATGGGAGACCTCCAATACAAAGAGATTAATCAAAAAAGTGGGAGGACAAAGGTCTTAGAAACAGAATGAAAAGAGAATAAACTGGACTTTTGATGGTGCCGACAGCCAAACACTAGTCCGGATCCAGCTGCAGAAAGAAGAGAATTTGTTTCACAGAGCAACTCATGAGATGGAAGCCCCTAGACCAGCGGTCTCAAACTGGAGGCCCTGCAGTGTTGCGAAACTACAAGTCCCATCATGCCTCTACCTGTGGAAGTCATGTTTGTAACTATCAGCCTTGCAATGCCTCATGAGACTTGTAGTTCCGCAACAGCTGGAGGGCCGCCAGTTTGAGAC
Organism: Lithobates pipiens; assembly: GCF_037356315.1. Taxonomy (NCBI): domain Eukaryota; kingdom Metazoa; phylum Chordata; class Amphibia; order Anura; family Ranidae; genus Lithobates; species Lithobates pipiens. The sequence goes on from NW_027507686.1 coordinate 33,938,330, forward strand.
CTCTGCCTTAGACTCACACCAGGTGAATTATGCCATCCATGTCGAAGGACATACCTTGAGCAAAGACTCTGCATGATTCCCCTGTTCCTTAGAACCTGGACTTCAAATGCCATTAAGAAGGAACATTTGGACCTGAGACGTATCGGAGTTAGGCTTTGAACAACAATGCTAGATAATGCAAACTGGCGGGTTAACCTCCAGCAGTGATGTAAAGAAGAGTCTTTATTAAAGGAAAAAAAACCTGCAAGTAAAATTAAGTTAAGCAATTGTAACAGCAGAGCTAAAAAAATAAAAAATAAAAAGCAATCCAACCTAGGACACTGGAAAAAAATGGAGGCATTCTGGTACTAAGAGGGGTTATCCTGGGCTAGTGTCCAATCCTCCTGCAGGTGGCAGTATAACCCAAAAATTAAAGACTTTCCGTGTCCCTTAACCACTTGACCACTGGGCACTTAAACCCCCTTCCTAACCAGACCAATTTTTAGCTTTCGGTGCTCTCACACTTTAAATGACAATTACTCAGTCATGCAACACTGTACCCAAATTACATTTTGTCCTTTTTTTCACACAAATAGAGCTTTCTTTTGATGGTATTTAATCACCGCTGGGTTTTTTATTCTTTGCGCCATCAGAAAAGACCTGAAAATTCGGTAAAAAATAAATAAAAAAATTATTTGTTTCTTTTAAAATTTATTGGCAGAGTTGTAGAGTATTGGCAGATTATTATTGGCCGATCAGTACAGAGAGGAGAGGGAGGAACCGGCCTTATGATGTGACGCTGGTTTGTTTACAAGTGATCGCTCCGTCATTTGACAGCGCGATCACGTGGTAAACTGCCGCTATCAGCGCCCGTTTACCGTGCTGCGCCGGGGGCCCGGAGGACCTGGCGGTCACAGATGTTCCCGGGTGCGCGCCCCAGGGGGCACGTGTGAGCAAGATTCTGAAAGGACATCCCACGAACGTCCACCCAGAATAACCCGACCGCGCTGTAGTCATCTTTCGGCTATGGCCTGGTCGGCATGTGGTTAAAGAGGAACTGCAGTCTGCTCACATAATTTGTAATAAAAACATTTTTTGCCATTCTGAAGCTTCCCTCCAACCACTTTGCATATTATTTTAAATACACTGTTATTCTTTACTTGCCAAATATGCTGCAGAAATCTCCCTCCACTGAGTCTGGCTGCATCCATTTTAACTGTGGGCAGCTGAAGCTGCTGCCTGTTCACTTCCTGGATTTACACAGACACACACCTCCAGCTCTGCAGCTCTCATTGGCCCTCTTAGGACTCACCCCACCCATCCCTGGCAAACTCTCACAAGAGTGAGAGCTGTGCATGATGTCATAAGCCTAAGCTTTTTGTGTGGACTACAGCTACCTGCCCAGGTCTGAAGAGAATTGGCCATCAAGGTTCAGGGAGGGAGGATGGTTATCTTCAAGTGTAAAGAGACCCAGAGCTGTTTTTTTTGTTTTGTGTGGAGACATGTAACTTGAATCAAGCAACAAAGTCCCACCTATTCACAGCCACTTCTTTCCAATATGTTCTGTGCTATGGGGAATGTGTTTTTTGTGTCCTGGAGCACAATATACAAGTAGAGAGAACTATCCCATCTTTCATTAATTAAAAGTTTTAAACACTTGCTGTTTTGGGCAATTTAATTTTTTTTTTGCTTTGCTAGAAAATGACCTAAATCCCCCACACATGTGGGGAGGGCGAGCCTTTAGCAGGGCTGTAAAAGTGATCGGTTGGCTGTAAAGCTGCCCGAATCACTTTTACAAGACAGCAGATTGCCGGCTGAAAGAAATGGGAGCCCTGATCCTGGTATATGCACTTGCCGACAGGGTGTTTTTGTATGTATTTCAGTCAGCAAGTGGTTAAAATGTATACAGTGAGGGGAAAAAGTATTTTATCCCCTCCTGATTTTGTACATTTGTCCACTGACAAAGAAATGATCAATCTATAATTTTAATGGTAAGTTTATTTTAACAAATGAGAGACAGAGCAAAAATATCCAGAAAAACGCATTTCAAGTTATTAATTGATTTGCATTTTAATGAGTGAAATGAGTATTTGATCGCCTATCAATCAGCAAGATTTCTGGCTCCCAGGTGTCTTCTATACAGGTAAAGAGCTGAGATTAGGAGCACTCACTTAAAGGGAGTGCCCCTAATCTGAGTTTATTATCTGTCCACAGAAGCAATCAGATTCCAATCCCTACACCATGGCCAAGACCAAAAAGCTGTCCAAGGATGTCGGGGACAAGATTGTAGACCTACACAAGGCTGGAATGGGCCTACAAGACCATTGCCAAACCGCTTGGTGAGAGGGTGACAACAGTTGGTGCGATTATTCGCAAATGGAAGAAACACAAAACTGTCAATCTCCCTCGGTCTGGAGCTCCATGCAAGGCTTCACCTTGTGGAGTTTCAATGATCATGACAACAGTGAGGAAGCAGCCCAGAACTACACGGGAGAATCTTGTCAATGATCTCAAGGCAGCTGGGACCATAGTCACCAAGAAAACAATTGGTAACACAATACGCTGTGAAGGACTGAAATCCTGCAGCACCCGTCCCCTGCTCAAGAAAGAACATGTACAGGTACATCTGAAGTTCGCTAATGAACATCTGAATGATTCAGAGGAGAACTGGGTGAAAGTGTTGTGGTCAGAGGAGACCAAAATTGCGCTCTTTGGCATCAACTCTTCTTGTTTGTAGGAGGAGCAATGCTGCCTGACCCCCAAGAACACCATCAAACATGGAGGGTGGAAACATTATGCTTCTGGGGTGTTTTCAAGGGGACAGGTCAACTTTACCACACCAAAAGGGACGATGGACGGGGCCATGTACCGCTAAATCTTGGGTGGGAACCTCCTTCCCTCAGCCAGGGCATTGAAAATGGGTGGTGGATGGGTATTCCAACATGACAATGACCCAAAACACATAGCCAAGGCAACAAAGCACGTTAAGGTCCTGGAGTTGCCTATCCAGTCTCCAAACCCTAATCCCATAGAAAATATGTGGAGGGATCTGAAGGTTCGAGTTACATCAGCCTAAAAACCTTAATGACTTGGAGAGGATCTGCAAATAAGAGTGGGACAGCATGGAGTAAAGTTTTTGTTGTCACAAACTGGACTTCCATTTTATAGAAGGAGCTCCATGATGAATTCAGTTGGGCAGGATATGGACAATGGCTCCAACTTTATAGAACCTAATTTAGATGAGCCCTAACCGGATATTCAGGTTGCTGTAGAACCCTCCCTAGGATGCTCAGGAAACTTCCCAGGCTTAATAATAAAATGTTGGGACAGGAGTTAAATATTTATCATTGGCTTCTTGGGGTGAAAGCATGACTCCACCATTCCTCTACAGCTCAACCCCCTGCGGTATGTGCAGCACTTACCCTGATCGGATGAGCTGAGGGTTGGGGACACATTGTAGACGGTGTGATAGCAGCTGGAAGGCACTGCTCTGTGGTAACAGCATCAGAAGTCCATACAGTGCTCTGATCAGATATGGGTGATTCTCCACATCCAGAAGCTGCAGGCGGAGATCTGAGGGGGGAGAAGACAATTTAAACAGCATGGCTACTAACTATCAGCCGGAGAGTACATGGTGTGCGACATTGAAAATTAGGAGAATGGGACGGGCCTCAAAAAACATGCCAGCAATGACCTCTCAGGAAAAAAGAACTAGGGAGAATCCAAGGAATGTTTCCCTAAAATCGGAGTCATCGCCTTCTCCTCCCTGCCCTTTCATATCTTCTCCCTTCCTCTCATCATCCTCTCCCTTCTTCTCCCTGACCTTTCCCCTCATCTCCCTTCTCTTCCCTGACTTGTTATCCCCTCCCTTCCCTTCTCCCTGCACTCTGATGTGTTACACACACACTACTCTCTATGATCCTCCATACTGTGGATGACCTGACATGTCCGCGGCACACCGACTCTTCTCTGTACAGGCACACAGCCATCTGATCATTTCTGCTCCATTTCCCAGCCAACGTGCTGGAAGCTGTGTGTTATTAGGACACGTGTAGGGGGAAAAGCTTCCAACATACGGATAACACAGACCCCCAGGGGGAGGGGGGGGGTACTCCTAACACAGACACAGGGAGAGAGCTCCTATTATACAGATACATAGACCCAGAGAAGAGCTCCCAAAGCACAGATACATGGAGCTAAGGAAGGGCTCCCAACATAGGTATATGCATATCTGGGGGAAAGAGCTCCCATCATACAAATACACAGACGGGGAGAACAAACGATATAAAGAATATACAGACCCCAGGGGTGGATCCCATCATATGGATATACAGACCCCGGGGGAGAGCTCCCATCACACAAATACAGGCCCCGGTGAGAGCTCCTTCCCATGGGATCAGTATATTTGTATGATGGGAGCTCTCCCCCGGGTCTACATATCTAGATGATGGGGGCTCTTCCCCCGGGGTCTGTATGATAGGAGCTTTGCCCCAGGGTCTGTATATCTGTATGACGGGAGCGCTCCCTCGGGTCTGTATATCTGTATGATGGGAGCTTTCCCCCGGGTCTGTATATCTGTATGACGGGAGCGCTCCCTCGGGTCTGTATATCTGTATGATGGGAGCTTTCCCCCGGGTCTGTAAATCTGTATGATGGGAGCGCTCCCTCGGGTCTGTATATCTGTATGATGGGAGTGCTCCCTCGGATCTGTACGATGGGAGCTTTCCCCCCGGGGCCTGTATATCTGTATGATGGGCGCTCTCCCCCGGGTCTGTATATCTGCATGATAGGAGCTTTCCCCCAGGTCTGTATATCTGTATGATGGGAACTCACTTCCGGGGGCCTGTATATCATAATCTAGACCGGGAAAATGAAATGTCTGAACATCCCGAATAAAGTCCACTCTGTCTGTCCATATTCTATAACAAAGCCCTAATATCTATAAACAAAGAGCTATAAAATAGTGACTAGAATACAATAACAGACTCTCCAGTTGTGACACGGATGGGGATGAAGTGAAGAATTTTGGGAATTTACTCACATGTAAAGATCGGACATTCGATCAGCTGTACCAGCTTGTCCACCTCAGTCAGGAAATCCACCGTCACCTCCAGGTCACCACTAAATGCCAGTGTCAAGGAAGAACAGTGCAATACAGTCCCTAAGATATAATAGCACTTCACCCTACAGTCCCCATACTGGTACCAGTGCCAGGATTGCCTAAATCTGCATGGAGGACTTAATGAGCCTTGAAGAATAATGCCAGCTGAGGACGGGACTGGTAGAAGTCAGTGAGGACACTTCGCTGCCCCTGCCCACATTGCATGAAGGATACAACTTCTGGATGAGGTGATACGCGTGCTTGTAGTTCTGAGTAAGGAAACACAGGGACACGGTGGCCACGGGGCTGTGACACCATGAGCGGTACAGACAGCAGAACAGGTCACAGCTCTCCTGCAATGGGAAAATAGAGAGGTAATGGCAGTGGTCCCAGGGTCCCCTCTGTCATTGTTCTTAGATCACAGGCAACATATGGTCCCAATGACAGTCCTAGGCATACCACGAACTCTGGGCAGTGGTCCCAGGATCCCCACTGTCACTGTTCTCTGACCTTTGACTACACACAAACCAATGACAGTCCTAGACACACCACGCTCTAAGCAAGAGTCCCGGGGTCTCCTCTGTGACTGCTCTGTGGTCTCAGACCACACACACGAGTAGTCCCCTCTGTCATCGCTCTTTGATCACAGACCACACACACACTCCAACAATGGTCTCTAAGACAACACACTTCAGACAGTGGTCTTGGGGTCCCCTCTGTCATTGCTCTGTGATCACAGACCACACGCATTCCAGTGATGGTCCCAGAGACTTCAGGCTCTGAGAAATGGTCTCGGGGGGGGGGGGCATCCGTCACCATTCTGTGATCTCAGACCACACAGGTTCCAACAATGGTCCTACTGATGCTACTTTCTAGACATTGGTCCCAGAGTTCACCAATCACCATTCTGTGATCATGGACCACACACATCCCAACAATGGTCCTAGTGATGCTACTTTTTTTAGACATTGGTTCCAGAGTCCACCAATCACCATTCTGTGGTCATGGACTGCACAAATCCCAACAATGGTCCTAGAGACGTTACAATCTCTAGACCAGTGATGGTGAACCTTGGCACCCGAGATATTTTGGAACTACATTTTCCATGATGCTCAACTACACTACAGAGTGCATGAGCATCACAGGAAATGTAATTCTAAAACATCTAGGGTGCCAAGGTTTGCCATCACTGCTCTAGACAGTGGTTTTGGGGTCACTGTCCAGTGATCATGGACCATGCACATCCCAATTATGGTCATAGACATGCCACGCTCTGGGGAGTGGTCCCCTCCACCATTCACTGATCAAAGACCACACAGGTCTCAATGAGAGTCCTAGACACACCACACTCTGGGCAGTTTTGGGGTCCCCTCTATCACCATCTCTGATCGCACACCACATACATCCCAGCGACGGTCCTAGACATCCCACACTCAGTGCCTACAAAATCAAGCTCTTACTCAATGTTATTGAATCTCATTTTCCTTCCAGCACTGTAAGGATGTGGGAATGCAACTGCTGCTGATGAAGATGTTCCCAGTGAGTAGGCAATGTAATGTCTGTGGGCCCCGTACAGACCCATCCTCCCAACCTGTGGGCCCCATAGAGGTCCATCCCTCACCCCATGGGCCCTTTGCAGGCTCCCCTTTTCTTTGGAGGTAGTTTTTCCTAGCCAATCTCTCCGATCCGTTTAGACACTGAACAGGGAGTAACACTGGCTCATTCACATCACTAAACTTTGTTGCTCGCCAAGTCATCTGACCGAGGCATACCGGCGTCTGGAGGTCTTTCAGTTGACTGCGGAGCTGGAAGAGTTCAGAGGAGGTCAGCAGGATGCTGTTCAAATTCTGCACCATGGTGGATGCAAATTTCAGATCCTCCTCCCGCAGCAAGATGTCTGCCATGGAGTGGAAGATGTTCTCCGCGTTCAGCAGAAGACTGAGCTGTCTGTGGAGAGAAAGAGACTACACGTGACCCCCATCTACATCACCAACCTATGTAACCCCCCTCCAACCCCGCATCCCCCTGCTGAAACTGATAAAGCTGCCCATAGATGGATCACTTTCTTTTTTTTTTTTTTTTTTTTTGGATCAGCTAACAGGCATTAGGTTTCATATCCGATTGTCACCTCTGAAATCACAAAGACAACAAATTACAATAAGACATCAGAAATATTATTATATTATGATGTGAATTGGTGGTGGGGGGAATATTCAAACAGTGAAAAGCAGGATATGTTTGTAAAGCAGAACCGCCTCTGCAATAAAGAGCCCCCTTCACACCTCAACAGTACAGAACAGTTCCCAACCTCTGCGGTACAGAACCCCCCCAACTACAGAACCCCACCAACTCTGCATCACAGTGTTCCACCCCCATCTCTGCACTACAGAACCTCTCTCCAACTCTGCTCTACAGAATACCCCCCCCCCCCCATCCACACTACAGAACCCCTTTTCATCTCTGCAGTTTACCACAGAGCCTCCCCCCCACCTCCGCTCTACAGAACCTTCCCCACCCTCCACACTACAGGACCCTCCACACTATAGAACCCTATAGGACACACTAAACTGTTTGTTACAGAACCCTCCCAACTACTGAACCTCTCCTCACCTCCACAATACAGACAACATAACCCCCCACCCCCATTACATAACCTCCTACCACCTCTGCAGTATAGAGCTCCCACCCCTCCTCAAAAGGTACCCCACCTACACCTCTGCACTACAGAACCCTTCCCCACTACAGACTACCCCCAACCTCAATAACTCTGGAAGTACAGAACCCCACCTCATCCCTGCACTACAGAATTTCCTCCAGCCTCTGCACTACAGAACCCTCCCAACTATAGAACCTCTCCTCATCTCCACAGTACAGGCAAATTCCCCCCACAACTTCCGACTACTTAACCTCTCTCCACATCTGTGGTATAGAACCCCCCACCCCACAGAGCCTCCTTAACCACCTCCGCACTACAGGACCCCTTCATCCACACACCTCCGTACTACAGAACCTTTTTCTGCATCTGCAGTACAGAGATTTTACCTTTGCACTTCATAACCCCTGCATCTCTACACTACAGAACCTCTTCCTACCGCCACACTACAGACCCCTCCCAGCCTTCAATTTTCACAGTACAGAACCCCACCCCACCTCTGCATTACAAAACTCCTGACCCCCACCCCCTTACTCCTCCGATCCAGCATGTGGCTACTGGAATACAATGTAAACAACCTCACCAAAGACGACGCACAGGTAGGACCAGCTGGGAAAAGCCACCAACTAGTCTGACCCAGGATACTGCCAGACCTGAGGACAAAACTATTCTACCCCAGCTGCATCCATCCCAGGGACAAGACATAATCACACACCATGTGTTATATGAGCTATAGTTGCCCCAGTGCAATTGCCCAATGTAATTACACTGTGCACCCACCTGATGATAAAGGCACCTCGGGTCTCCAACAGTCTCCGCTCACTACTGAACCTCTTCAGCAGGTTGACCATGAAGCGATGGAAGTAGGAGTTCATGGTGGGGGTGGATGGTGAGCTCTCCAGGCCACGGGCACCTAAAAAAGAGATCAAACATGGCGATTCCATTATATATCCACCCAACAGATCTCCAACTGGTCATAGTTACATAGTAGGTGAGGTTGAAAAAAGTCACAGGTCCAATCTATGTGTGTGATAATATGTCAGTATTACATTGTATATACCTGTATGTTGCGGTCGTTCAGGTGCTTATCTAATAGTTTCTTGAAACTCTTGATGCCCCCCCCCCCACTGAGACCACCTCCTGCGGAAGGGAATGCCACATCCTTGCCACTCTTACAGTGAAGAACCCTCTACGTAGTTTAAGGTTAAACCTCTTTTATTCTACTTTTAATGAGTGGTCACGTGTCTTGTTAAAATCCCTTCTGCAAAAAAGTTTTCCCTATTGTGGGGTCACCAGTACGGTATTTATAAATTGAAATCATATCCCCTCTCAAGCGTCTCTTCTCCAGAGAGAATAAGTTCAGTACTCGTAACCTTTCCTCATATCTGATATCCTCCAGACCCTTTATTAGCTTAGTTGCCCTTCTTTGTACTCTCTCCATTTCCAGTACATCCTTCCTTGAGGACTGGTGCCCAGAACTGGACAGCATACTCCAGGTGCGGCCAGACCAGAGTCTTGTAGAGCGGGAGAATTAGGTTTTCCAGAACTAGAATCAACATGGAAATAATTGGCACACACCAGTACACAAAATCTCATGCAGCCTGGGACACAATTTTTGACACAATCTGGTATCTTACAGCCAGTGTTCTCTGACAGAGGACAGCTGGCACATCATGCTAGAGCATGTCAGAGCAGAACAGAACTCAGAATTTTAGTAACACAACCATCTGGCTACAAGCGGAGTTCCCCTTAGTCCTCAGCCTCCTGCTCACATGTATAGGAGTCCACATTTGTTATTGGCCATATGTTGTTCCAAAAGCCTCAGTCCACCGAAAAGTGATTTTACATACAGGTGGAGGCTGGTGGGCAGAGTCAGCCCCTGACTTGTATGTCTTGGATACTCCGACAGCAAGATGTCACCTGCCCTTCACCTCAAGAGCTTACACACTGTCAGAATGGGTTAGAGGATTAAGTTAGAAGGTAATGGTTAGAGGGCTATAACATTAGAGGGCTAGGGTTAGAGGATTACAATGTTGGAATTAAAGGGATAGGGTTACAGTGCTAGGATTAAAGGTTAGAGAGCCAAGGTTAGAGTTAGACGGTTAAAGGGCTAGTATAAAGGGTTAGAGGGCAAGAATCAGAAGTAGAAAATGAGGGTTACAGGATCTGGGTTAGGGTTATAGCATTAGAAAGTTAAAGTCAGTTAGTCCAATTCCTGCCAGCCCCTCTGTAATAACCGATGTGCGGTCACGTGACCGCCTGCCGCTCTCCTTCCTAGATCTAAGGACTATAATAAAGGATTGAAAAGGACATGTTAAAATGGATTTTGCATCAATTACCAAAGTGCATTGGTTCCCATCCAATCACTGGAGGCACTGCTTATAACTGTACCAACACGCACGCTCGCATTGGCTGCTGGAATGGAGCTGCTTAGGGAATACATGGAGCCCTTTAACAGAAGGAAGAAAACTCTTGGCCCTTCCCCTGAATCCTCTAGACATGTGAGGAGCGGTGGTCGCCTCTCCTGCGTTAGATCGGAATTGTATAGATAATACCTCCATAACCTTCTTTAGGACCAGATCAATGACCACACAGTACAGGATCCTCCAAATTATATGGGGTAAATGAGCTTTTCCTGAAGACCTGACCACACAAACACAGGGACTACGCTGGATGGGAGGGTCTGACCACACATATATAGTGGACTAAAGGAGAACCTGAGCGCTAACACACCGGACTACAGTGGTGTTGATCGTAAGCACATTGAACTAAAGAAAGACACACACTGGACTACAGGAAGACGTGACAGCACACACGCTGGGGTCTCACTTACCTTCACCCAGCTGGACACCCCGGGCCGCGGGTGGTACACACAGTGTAGATTGACCGGAGAAGAGTTCACTGCCATCATTGTTGGGATCCGTCTGGCCAGCTGGTGAGGAGGCAATCTCAGCCAGGACCTCCAGATCCTTCAGGATTACCTGAAGACAAATGACAGAATATACACTATGTCCTAATAATGCACAGACACTGAAGAAAGGCAACTCATTCCAGCCCAGGGATTATATGCATTATGTCTTGATGATGTACAGGAACTGGGAAAAGCACAGGATTCCACCCAGAGATTATTCACTATGTCACTAAGACACTGGGAAAAACATGGAATTCCAGCCCAAGGATTATACACTATGTCCTCATGATGTAAAGACATTGAGAAAAGCATAGGATTTCACCACAGGGATTATACACCATGCACTGATAATGCATGTGTGTGCGGACACACACACACACACACACGCTCACAGGCTGCCCCCCCTCCCCACACATTAATATCAGAACACATTAGTTGGATCCCCAAATTCAAGAAACGCCACCCTGGGGCCGCGACCTCAGGGCACGTACCCCCCTGAGCCCCAATGTCAGGGCACACGCCCCCCCCTTCCCCAAGCCCCATCAGGACACATCCCCCCCCAGGCCCCTGGGGCGCCCAAGTTAGGTCACGTCCCTCCCCTGGGGCCCCCAAGTTAGGTCACGTCCCTCCCCTGGGGCCCCCAAGTTAGGTCACGTCCCTCCCCTGGGGTCCCCAAGTTAGGTCACGTCCCTCCCCTGGGGCCCCCAAGTTAGGTCACGTCCCTCCCCTGGGGCCCCCAAGTTAGGTCACGTCCCTCCCCTGGGGCCCCCAAGTTAGGTCACGTCCCTCCCCTGGGGCCCCCAAGTTAGGTCACGTCCCTCCCCTGGGGCCCCAAGGTCAGGACAAGTCCCCGTCTGGGCCCCGCTAAGCCAGGGAACATCCCCCTGGGCCCCCAAAGTCAGGGAACATCCCCCTGGGCCCCCAAAGTCAGGGAACATCCCCCTGGGCCCCCAAAGTCAGGACACATTACACTGCATAGTGTAACAAGGCTGTCAGGTTTGCAGAACAGCTAAAATGTCCAACCCAGCGCAGAAAATCGCTGCAGCGTGGTGACATCACTACTGACAGCGCCAGAGAAAATGACTGTATGCTACCAGTTACACTGTGTTCAAACCTTGACCAATGACCAGTGCTGTGCCCTAGCCCTGACCAATCAGAATTTATCATTACTGTTCTAGATAACAATGAGGTGTGGTGTGTCACTCCGCTCTTTCATCTGCCATA
>NW_027507686.1:33955197-33965197 GCF_037356315.1 Lithobates pipiens
GAGAGAGAACAAGCGAGAGAGAGAGAGAAAAGAGAACGAGCGAGAGAGAACGAGCGAGAGAGAACGAGCGAGAGAGAACGAGCGAGAGAGAACGAGCGAGAGAGAACGAGCGAGAGAGAACGAGCGAGAGAGAGAGAACGAGCGAGAGAAGAGCGAGGAGCACGAACGAAGGAGGCGAGGGAGAGAGCGACGAGAACGAGAGAGAACAAGAGAGAACGAGAGAGAGAGAACGAGGAGAACGAGAGAGAGAACGAGAGAGAGAGAGAGAGAGAGAAAGAACGAGAGAGAGAGAGAAAGAGAGAACAAGAGAGAGAGAGAGCACGAGAGAGAGAGAGAGAGCACAAGAGAGAGAGAACACGAGGCGAGCGAGAGAGAGAGAAAACGAGCGAGCGAGAGAACGAGCGAGCACGAGAGAGCGAGCGAGAGAACGAGAGAGAAAGAACGAGAGAGAGAGAGAGAGAACAAGAGAGAGAGAGAGAGAGAGAGAACAAGAGAGAGAGAGAGAGAGAGAACAAGAGAGAGAGAGAGAGAGAGAACAAGAGAGAGAACACGAGCGAGCGAGAAAACGAGCGAGAGAGAGAGAGAGAGAGAACGAGCGAGAGAGAGAGAACGAGCGAGAGAGAGAGAACGAGCGAGAGAGAGAGAGAACGAGCGAGAGAGAGAGAACGAGCGAGAGAGAACGAGCGAGAGAGAACGAGCGAGAGAGAGAGAGAACGAGCGAGCGAGAGAGAGAGAACGAGAGAGAGAGAGAGAACGAGCGAGCACGAGAGAGCGAGCGAGAGAACGAGAGAGAACAAGAGAGAACGAGAGAGAGAGAACGAGAGAGAGAACGAGAGAACGAGAGAGAGAGAAAGAACGAGAGAGAGAGAGAAAGAGAGAACAAAGAGAGAGAGAGAGAGAACGAGAGAGAGAGAGAGCACAAGAGAGAGAGAGAGACGAGCGAGCGAGAGAGAGAACACGAGCGAGCGAGAGAGAGAGAAAACGAGCGAGCACGAGAGAGCGAGCGAGAGAACGAGAGAACGAGAGAGAGAGAAAGAACGAGAGAGAGAGAGAGAACAAGAGAGAGAGAGAGAGAGAGAACAAGAGAGAGAGAGAGAGAGAGAACAGAGAGAGAGAGAGGAGAGAGAGAGAGAACAAGAGAGAGAGAGAGAGAGAGAGAGAGAGAACAAGAGAGAGAGAGAGAGAACAAGAGAGAGAACACGAGCGAGCGAGAAAACGAGCGAGAGAGAGAGAGAAAACGAGCGAGCGAGAGAAAACGAGCAAAAGAGAACGAGCGAGAGAGAACGAGCGAGAGAGAATGAGCGAGAGAGAACGAGCGAGAGAGAACGAGCGAGAGAGAACGAGCGAGAGAGAGCGAGCGAGGAGAGAGAGCGAGAGAGAACGTGCGAGAGAGAGCGAGAGAGAACGTGCGAGAGAGAAAACGAGCGAGCGAGAGAAAACGAGCGAGCGAGAGAACGAGCGAGAGAGAGAGAACGAGCGAGAGAGAGAGAACGAGCGAGAGAGAGAGAACGAGCGAGAGAGAGAGAATGAGCGAGAGAGAGAGCGAGCGAGCGAGCGAGCGAGCGAGAATGAGCGAGAGAGAGAGAATGAGCGAGAGAGAGAGAACGAGCGAGAGAGAGAGAACGAGCGAGCGAACGAGCGAGCGAGAGAGAGAGCGAGCGAGAGAGCGAGCGAGCACGAGCGAGAACGAGCGAGAACGAGCGAGAGAGCGAGCGAGCACGAGCGAGAACGAGCGAGAACGAGCGAGAGAGAACGAGCGAGAGAGAGAGAACGAGCGAGAGCGAGTGAGAGAGCGAGAGAGAGAGAACGAGCGAGAGAACGAGCGAGCGAGAGAGAGAACGAGCGAGAGAGAGAGAGAGAGAGAACGAGCGAGAGAGAACGAGCGAGAGAGAGAGAGAACGAGCGAGAGAGAGAGAGAGAAAACGAGCAAGAGAGAGAGAGAGAACGAGCGAGAGAGAGAGAGAGAACGAGCGAGAGAGAACGAGCGAGAGAGAGAGAGAGAGAGAACGAGCGAGAGAGAACGAGCGAGAGAGAGAGAGAGAGAGAACGAGCGAGAGAGAACGAGCGAGAGAGAGAGAGAACGAGCGAGAGAGAGAGAGAGAGAACGAGCGAGAGAGAACGAGCGAGAGAGAGAGAACGAGCGAGAGAGAGAGAACGAGAGAGAGAGAGAACGAGAGAACGAGAGAGAGAGAGAGAGAGAGAGAACGAGAGAGAGAGAGAGAGAACGAGAGAGAGAGAGAGAGAACGAGAGAGAGAGAGAACGAGCGAGAGAGGGAACGAGCGAGAGAGGGAGGGAACGAGCGAGAGAGGGAACGAGCGAGAGAGGGAACGAGCGAGAGAGGGAGGGAACGGGAGAGGGAGGGAACGAGCGAGAGAGGGAACGAGCGAGAGAGGGAACGAGCGAGAGAGGGAACGAGCGAGAGAGGGAACGAGCGAGAGAGGGAACGAGCGAGAGAGGGAACGAGCGAGAGAGGGAGGGAACGAGCGAGAGAGGGAGGGAACGAGCGAGAGAGGGAGGGAACGAGCGAGAGAGGGAGGGAACGAGCGAGAGAGGGAGGGAGCGAGAGAGGGAACGAACGAGCGAGCGAGCGAGCGAGAATGAGCGAGAGAGAGAGAATGAGCGAGAGAGAGAGAACGAGCGAGAGAGAGAGAACGAGCGAGCGAACGAGCGAGCGAGAGAGAGAGCGAGCGAGAGAGCGAGCGAGCACGAGCGAGAACGAGCGAGAACGAGCGAGAGAGCGAGCGAGCACGAGCGAGAACGAGCGAGAACGAGCGAGAGAGAACGAGCGAGAGAGAGAGAACGAGCGAGAGCGAGTGAGAGAGCGAGAGAGAGAGAACGAGCGAGAGAACGAGCGAGCGAGAGAGAGAACGAGCGAGAGAGAGAGAGAGAGAGAACGAGCGAGAGAGAACGAGCGAGAGAGAGAGAGAACGAGCGAGAGAGAGAGAGAGAAAACGAGCAAGAGAGAGAGAGAGAACGAGCGAGAGAGAGAGAGAGAACGAGCGAGAGAGAACGAGCGAGAGAGAGAGAGAGAGAGAACGAGCGAGAGAGAACGAGCGAGAGAGAGAGAGAGAGAGAACGAGCGAGAGAGAACGAGCGAGAGAGAGAGAGAGAGAGAGAACGAGCGAGAGAGAACGAGCGAGAGAGAGAGAGAACGAGCGAGAG
The DNA here is from genome assembly GCF_037356315.1 of Lithobates pipiens. Lineage (NCBI taxonomy): Eukaryota > Metazoa > Chordata > Amphibia > Anura > Ranidae > Lithobates > Lithobates pipiens. The sequence continues at coordinate 33,958,361 of NW_027507686.1, forward strand.
AGAGAGAGAGAGAACGAGCGAGAGAGAACGAGCGAGAGAGAGAGAACGAGCGAGAGAGAGAGAACGAGAGAGAGAGAGAACGAGAGAACGAGAGAGAGAGAGAGAGAGAGAGAACGAGAGAGAGAGAGAGAGAAACGAGAGAGAGAGAGAGAGAACGAGAGAGAGAGAGAACGAGCGAGAGAGGGAACGAGCGAGAGAGGGAACGAGCGAGAGAGGGAGGGAACGAGCGAGAGAGGGAACGAGCGAGAGAGGGAACGAGCGAGAGAGGGAGGGAACGGGAGAGGGAGGGAACGAGCGAGAGAGGGAACGAGCGAGAGAGGGAACGAGCGAGAGAGGGAACGAGCGAGAGAGGGAACGAGCGAGAGAGGGAACGAGCGAGAGAGGGAGGGAACGAGCGAGAGAGGGAGGGAACGAGCGAGAGAGGGAGGGAACGAGCGAGAGAGGGAGGGAACGAGCGAGAGAGGGAGGGAGCGAGAGAGGGAACGAACGAGAGAGGGAACGAACGAGCGAGAGAGGGAACGAACGAGCGAGAGAGGGAACGAACGAGCGAGAGAGGGAACGAGAGAACACAAGAGAGAGAGAGAGAACACAAGAGAGAGAGCGAGAGAACACAAGAGAGAGAGCGAGAGAACAGAGGAGAGAGAGCGAGAGAACAGAGGAGAGAGAGCGAGAGAACAGAGGAGAGAGAGCGCGAGAGAACACACGAGAGAGAGAGAGCGAGAGAACACACGAGAGAGAGAGAGCGAGAGAACACACGAGAGAGAGAGAGCGAGAGAACACACGAGAGAGAGAGAGCGAGAGAACACACGAGAGAGAGAGAGCGAGAGAACACACGAGAGAGAGCGAGAGAACACACGAGAGAGAGCGAGAGAACACACGAGAGAGCGAGAGAACACACGAGAGAGAGCGAGAGAACACACGAGAGAGAGAGAGAGCGAGAGAACACACGAGAGAGAGAGAGAGCGAGAGAACACACGAGAGAGAGAGAGAGAGAGAGAGAGTGAGAGAACACAAGAGAGCGAGAGAACACAAGAGAGCGAGAACACGAGAGCGAGCAAGAGAGAGAACACGAAAGAGAACACGAAAGAGAAGAGACCCCCCTCCCCCAAACTGATTCCAGACAGAAGAGACTCCCCCAAACATATACCCGAGAGAGGAAGAGAGAGCGCAAGCGAAGACACACTCCATATCGATTCCAGACAGAGAAGAGAGCCTCCCAAACTCCCAGATAGTGAGAAGTGACCCCCAAACTGATTTCAGAAAGAGAGAGGTATGTGACCCTCCCAAACAGATTTCAAAGAGAAGAGAGCCCCCCCCCCCCCCCAAACTGGTTCCAGACAGATATGTGACCCTCCTCTAACTGATTTCAGACACAAAAAGGAGACCCGTTCCCCCCCCCCCCCCCAACTGACTCCAGATAGACAGGAGACCCCCTTCCCCCAACAATGATGAATGTCTGGCACAATGCAGGGGTCAGGAGTAACACACAATGCAAGGGTCAGGAGTACCTGAGGGAAGAAGACTAATGTGACCTCCATCAGACACCAACACACTGAAAAGTGGACAATTCTAACTAGTGGCACCAGAAACCCCAGGATGCACAATGGCTGCTAGCGGCATTCTCACCTCGTCAGATTCGTCAGACAACGTCCTCAGCAGGATGGGGAACAGGCTGTCCGTGTGACGGAACATCTACAAGAGAACAGAGGATAAGGATGACAGAAAATATGTGAGAATCTGGAAATCTGCAGCCCACAGGAGGGGCAGTAACCCATGCCAGTGTCCTACGAATCCTCAGGAGCTGGATGTGTGGGGCCCTTGACAGCACAAATCACTTTTCATTTTATGCCATCTCACAAACATTTCCCCAAAATCAAAAAGTTTGGAAAGTAATAAAATTGGAAATCAAAAATATGCTTTTGCGCCTTAAGCTGGAATTGGGCTGGTCAGGAGGGGGGCTTGGCGTGATGCGGTGTGTGGCGGCACGCACCTTACGTGGAGTCTTGATGTACAGGTGATAAAGCCATTTCAGTACACAGATCCGGGTCATCATCCCCGTGGTGGGTTCATGGAGATGCCGATCCAAAACTTGCACAATCCCATCCAGATTCAGAGTGACAATACTGGCCAGGGAGCTGCAACAAGACCGGAGAGAGCATGGTAAGAAATTCTGGACAGAGATGTGCGCTTCACTCTCGCAATTCTAAACTGGCCTCCCTTCTTGGTATGGCAAAAGGGGGGGAGGAGATGCAGGAAGATGATGCAGTGCAATATGCATGTGTGTGTGCGCATGTGCATCATGTATATCCTGCGTCGTCTTCTCTCCCTGTGCACTTCAGCAACATACTCAGTTCTCATGTTTAAATTTCACCCACAAAAACTAATTTGAATATATTCCTCAATAGCCACAAACAATATAAAAAAAAACAAAAAACAAAAAAAAAAAACGGACTTTGTGCGCAGAAAATGCCTTAACAAAGATATTACCTTGAAAAAGTAGCAGTGGCACCGCTTTGCTGTAAATAACCTGTGCAGAGAATAGAGCTGTGGGAGGGGTCTAGCAGGCTCCAACTAAAGGAGGTGGCGGAGACAAGACCAATCACCCTGCTCAAAGATAGAGAGCAGAAGTGACCAGTCTTTAAAACAGGAAGTTTCACACCCAGGACCTGGAGAAGTGGTGGGCAGAAGGGATGGCTGCCCTGGGCGCAGTGTGTATTGTAGGGATGGGGGCGCCGCAAGTTCCTTCTACTATAAGGCTGACAGGAGTAGTGACAAAGGCAACACTACTTCTGTCAGCAAGGAAAGGAGAGAGCCGGGAGGGAGGTGCAGGCTGTGCCCTCTCTCCTCCCTCCTCCACATAAGCTTGCACATAATGGAGGGGAGTGGTGGGGGCGCAGTTTGCCATCTTTGCCCTGGGCACCGAGTGATCTTGTACTGCCATTGTTCACACCTGATTACTGCATAGATCTGGAAGAAATGCACAAACACCAAGATTTAAGAAGAATATACACAAGGAATGGATTTATTAACCCAGCTCAGTATCTACAGGACTCCAATAGGCTCCGTATTCACTCCCAGCATTGTATGTATGGACACTCCACATCACCCTGATAAATGTGTATTCAGCCCGGCATTATTTTATCTCCTGCAGATTTTGTTTGCCCGCTTACAAAAGGGTTTATAATTTTTATCATAGGTGTATTGTAAAATGATAGACAGAATATCAACCAAGAATCCAGAAAAAAAAAAACACGATACAAATTTTATAAATTGAGATGCAGATCAGCGAGTAAAATAAGTATTTGATCCCCAAGAAAAAAAACATGAGTTCGTACTTGGTGGAGAAACCCTTGTTGGCAAGCAGAGAGGTAAGGGTAAGACGTTTCTTGTAGTTGGTGATCAGGTTTGCACACATCACAGGAGGGATTTTGGTCCACTCCTTTTTTTACAGATCTTTTTTAAATCCTTAGCCCTTGTACACACGGTCGGACATTCCGACAACCAAATCCGTCGGATTTTGTCCAAAACTGTTGCATACACACAGTCGGACAGAGTTCTCTGAAAATCCAATCGTACTTAACGTGATGACGTTATTTCATTAGGACGGGACTACGTTCAGGCTAGTAGCCAATAGCTTTGGTCTAGGAATTTGATCTGAGCATGCGTGGCACTTTGTCCGATTGGAATTCTCTACACGATTGGACAAAGTCCGATCGGATCATGTTGTCGGAGAATTTTATAGACAAGTTGGAAAACTTGGTCTGTCGGATACTCCGAAGGAAACAGTCCGATGGAGCCCACACACAGTCGTATTATCCGACAACACGGTCCGATCGGACGCCTTCCGTCGGAATGTCCGACCGTGTGTACAAGGGCTTAAGGCTTCTTGGCTGTCGCTTGGCAACTTGGAGTTTCAGCTTCCTCTATAAAATTTTCTATAGGATGAAGGTCTGGAGACTGACTAGGCCACTCCAGGACTTTAAGGTGCTTCTTCGCGAGCCACTCCTTTGTTGTCTTGGCTGTATGTCATGTCTTCATAGTTCTGAGGGAAGATGGTTCTCATCCAAGATATTAGAATACATGGTCTCGTCCATTGGCCCCTCAATGCGGCAAAGTTGGCGGCCTGTACCTTTAGCAGAGAAATGGCCCCAAAGCATAATGCTTTCACCTCCATGCTTGACTGTAGGGATGGTGTTCTTGGAATCATAGTCAGCATTTTTCTTCCTCCAAACAAGCGAGTCAAGTTAATGCCAAAGAGCTCAATTTTGGTCTCATTTGACCACAGGACATGTTCCTTGGCAAACATCAGATGGACCTGTACATGTGCCTTCCTGAGGAGGGTTTATTTTGTGTGGTCCCAACTGCCATGAGATCATTCACAAGCTCCTCCCGTGTCGTTTTAGGTTGATCCCTCACTTTTCTCATGATCATCCATCCTTACCCCCTCTCATTAAGTGAAATCTTCCATGGCGCTCCAGCCAGAAGGTGATTGATGGTTATTTTGTATTTCTTCCATTTGCGAATAATCGCTCCAACAGATGTCTCCTTCTCACCAAGCTTCTTGTTGATGGTCTTGTAGCCCATTCCAGCCTTGTGTAGGTCTACAATCTTGTCCCTGAGGTTCTTTGACAGCTCTTTGGTCTTGCCCATGATGGTGAGGTTTGAATGAAAGATTCTGTGGATGGGTGTCTTTTAAACACATAATGGAGTTATTAGGAGCACCTTCTTAAAATTTACAGGCCTAATCTGTGTTCCACATGAGCACCTACTGTAGCTAGTCTGTGGGAGCCAGAATTATTGTTGGTTGGGGATCACATACTTATTTTACTCACTGAACGGCAACTCAATTTATAACATTTATATCATGTGTTTTTTTTCTGTTGATATTCTGTCCCCATCATTTAAAATACACCTATGATAAAAATTGAAATTTGAGGCAGAAGGTTTGAGGCAATTATAGAAACTCGTGGTATGGCAAAGACTCACATACAAATACATATATAAAAAAAAAGGTATACATTTATTATTATTTATCATTAAAAAATGGTCCTATGAAGGGAGAATATACAATATTAAATCTCTGAAGAGGAACTCCACAATTGGATGTGTGTCCACCCAGACAGGAGGACCATGGATCTCATGCTATATCAATTCAACCTCGACATGTTTCGTGGTGTGACCACTTCTTCAGGAGTATACTTCAGAGGATGTGTGTAGATATCTCGAGACTGGATCAGACCAAATCAAATGGGGCATCTGCAGGCCCCAAGGGGGAAATTTCCCAAGGGGAGAATATACAATATTAAATCTCTGAAGAGGAACTCCACAATTGGATGTGTGTCCACTCAGACAGGAGGACCATGGATCTCATGCTATATCAATTCAACCTCGACATGTTTCGTGGTGTGACCACTTCTTCAGGAGTATACTTCAGAGGATGTGTGTAGATATCTCGAGACTGGACCAGACCAAACCAAATGGGGCATCTGCAGGCCCCAAGGGGCAAATTTCCCAGGCGAGTGTGGAAGTCAGGTCACGTTATACAAATTGGACAATAAACTGTCAGTTGCTTAATAAAGAAGTGAATGGCATTGGGGTTTGGACGGATGGAATTCACTAAAGTGTGGCTCATCAACTTGTAACACAGAGAAAGGCCTGTAATGGTAGTTAGAATATACAAGGTAGTCCATCATTATGACCAAGGATCAAGACAGGCCATCATGAGACGATTAGAAATGGTGAGGACTGGTCCTTAGCCAAAAACATCCTCAAGGAAGATCACCACAAAGAGCGCCGCTGTCCGTGCCTGCAACCAACAAGCTCCTGTACCTTTTCAGGTGACAAGCTTCATGCAATGTTTTTAAAGCACGGTGCATTGTGCAATCCTGTTACGCAACAGAATTGCATTGCGTTTGGGGTGCCATTAAGTGATAATGTCACCCAAACCTGCGTTGCTTTTTGTGCAGTGATCACCACGCGATTTGGAATTGCGACAATTCTGCCTGCGATTCTGATTTGCAAAGTGTGAAAGGAGCCTTATAATAACAACAGCATGTTATATGAATGGAAATTAGAGCAGAGATTGTAATGTATACAAACATATTATTACTACTAGAGCTGAAACAACTAATCAACATAATTGATGAAAACAGTTTCAACTATTTTCATAATCGATTAGTTGGTCTGTATATGGAATGCATTATTAGTTTACACATCAGAAAATACAGTGCAGCACACATACAGCTCAGTACACAGTCCATACATGTCAGTAGGCATTGATGGGCACTGGTTGGCACTGTTGAGGTTGCACTGATAATTAGGACACCGATGATCAGTGCCCCGATTATCAGTGTAGATGTCACCGGTCACACTTGCCAGTTACCGACGTCAGCGCATGCACGGTATAGCAGCGGTGAAACCGCACATGCTCATCAAAGCCGCGCGAACAGCTGTTTAGTGACGTAGTCGCACCAGAAGTGATGCGGGGCCGAGGTTTTGCATGAGTAAAGCTTTTTTTTTTACAACACCGGCTGCTATTGGACACAGCTAATCAAATGGTAAAGGGCCACTGTGATTGTCCCTTTATCCCTATTACAGTGAGTGCCGGATGCAGCTATGGCGCAGTCAAGAAGTGGTTCAAATGAACATTTTTAAAGGAAATTTTTTTTGTGTATGGTAAAGCATAAGTGGCAGCAAGCACAGGAAGCTTGTGTCAAGCTACCTGCCTATGACAAGGGCCTCCATCATTCATAATATTCTTTTACAGTCCTGTCTGAAAATCTGAGAAACAGCGTTTTAGGTCTTTTAAAAAAATAAATTGTTTTCTTTAACCTCTTC